>NC_140174.1:61859695-62164695 GCF_963971535.1 Notolepis coatsorum | reverse complement strand
GGCCCAGGCTAGGGTCCTTTGTTCAGTCTCCTAGACGACAGGAGACCTTGGTCTGAAGCCATTTTAGTTAACTAGTGGGCCGCAACCATTAACACTGGTGATCCCTGTGTTTTCTGGACGAGTGGTTTTCCCTCTGTCCCGTGTTAAGCCCCTTCTTTCATATCCAAATGAGAGTATTCCTTCACGAGGGGATATGTGCATGGATGTGCGATAGCGGCAGATCCATGTTCAAGTCAGCTACACAGGCCAGTTTGGTATTGTGCTGATTCCGTCGGGTGTTGGTAAAATCACCGTTGTAAAGCAGTGTGGACATCTTGTTTCTCTTTTCTCTAAAAAAGTGAGGAGAGGTTCAGAACGGCGGCCTGTCTGGGTGAGTGTTATGTCATTGTATACATGTTCAGGTGATAGCTGCTTAGCTTACAGTTAGCCAGTCAGCTGTTAGTGCTGCGTTAGCCTGCTGGGATCGCTGCATGGCCTGCTCAGGTTGGGCCTACTGTTAGCCAGTCAGCTGTTAGCTGCGGTGCTAGCATGTCGTGATCACTAGGTAACGTTAGCTTGCTGCTATAGGCCATGGCCTGGCGCGGGGTAGCTTTAGCTTCTCGCGCGCCGCCGTGAGCTCGCTTCTGGTCGCGTGCGCCGTTAGCTCGACGTCTCGCGAGCAGGGGCAGTAGCGCCCGAACGGTTGGAGCGGCTGTTAGCTTGATGCTATTCTGTTGAACGTGCTTTGATTTTAACATGGTTTGCACTCTTGACTACGACGTCATCCTTGACAGGGGATGTTTCGTCGACCCTGCCCTGAGCCAGGACGGCGAGGTTGCGTCAACAAAGAGGACTGTAGTGCGGGTTGGAGCGGCGACGCTGCCCAGTTCGAACAACACAGGAGCGGCTGTGTTCCTACGGTGTCTGTGACTGCACTTCGCTGATCTACGTTCCGGGTAGGACCAGGTTTGACCAGACCTTATAACACGTCTTCTGGTTTTACTTTTCTAAATGTTTTGTGAATGACGATGTTTTCCCAAAACGTGTGTTGCTGCAATGCATTTAGAATACGGCGCGAGTTATGTGTGAACTGTCTTTGTCACTGGCAGTTAGCTTCTCCGTGCAAATCGGCTTGTTACAGATGTGAAAATGATCTGTTTGTTGTGTGAGAAACATCATGTGTGTTTATATGTACCGTGTACTCACAACTAAGGTAACTAACCTATGAAACTATGCTTAGTGACAAGTGAGTAAAAGAATGTTCTTTTCTCAGCCTGTGATGACAATGAACAGTGTGTTCACATATTAACAGGTTTTCCTGTTTTAACTGGCCGTATTGAGGGTAAAATAAGAGGATTGTGTTTCCCCCCGGTTCCCTGGGGACTTTTTCATCCTCCTATCAGACATGTTGTGCACTATTTGTGTCTTTTGTGTGGTAGGGATGCGATGTAACCCTTAGCTTGATTGCTGAGGTTGTGCTAAAACTGCTGGAGAAACTTTATTTTCCTAAAAGAAAAGATGGTTTGGTCGCTGTCGTGTGTGCTTAGCAAGGCCTGTGGCCGTTACTAATCGAGAATTATGTATTCTCTCATTGTGAAAAACGGCGTTCCTCTGTTGAGTGTTTTTGCCATTTTTTGTAGGTGATGATGGGTTGTGTGTGTCATGTGACCTACAACTGGGTTGGACTGGCCACAGAAGCACATGTGTATGTTGGACCGGGGCTCTTAGAGCCCTCTCTATTCTGTGTTTTTTCCTTAGTAAAAATCAGATAGCAGGTTAGCTCATGCGCTGTGTGGAGCTGTCAGACGCTTCATAGAGCTGACTATGACTGTGTCATATTCTCTTTTTGTCATTACATCGTATCATGGGTGTGGGGTCGTAAAGGGGTGAACTGGTAACTTTTCCTCTTCCCCTTGTTTCTGTCGGTCAGGGGTACACCCCCTGTCCTTCAAGGTTCCCGTCACGTGGCGGTTCGGCACGTTACGGGGGGGGGGGGGGGGGGGGGAGTTTCCTGGTCCCACGGCCTGGTATATTGGGCGTGTGCACCGCAGGAATTCCCCCACCATAGAGTACGTCACCGTGCGCGTCTCTGTTGGTAGGACTTCCGTGTGCTGTTCGGGTCCATGTGATGGATCTGTTTCAGGGGGGTGGTCAGGGCTCCTCCTCACCAAGCGCCTATTCGGGCCTTCTGTGAGTTCGGACTCCTTCTTCCATGTGAGGGAGCCTCCATCAGAGTACAGAGCCTTCCTCCTCAGATTGTCAAAGTGAGTGGACCCTCTAGAAGGTGTCCTGTTCTATTGTATATGTATTCGATTCAATTCGATTGTTGAGTGTGTATGGGTTCAGTGCCTCTTCCCCGGAGAGCCCTAAAACCGATTTTTTACATGGCTCAAGGTGCAATATATTCTTTTCAATCTGTACAGCTCGCGTGGGAAGTCTCTCTGGGGATCCCCGTCTCCTTCCTATGGGAGGGTGGTGGGATGTAAAAATGTGAAAGAATTTTACCCCTGGCTGTGTAGACTGGGATACATACTGTTGATGCTTCCTTCTTTTCTATTCACAAAGTGTTGGAGTTAGGAAGTGTCACACCCCTCTTGTCGTTCCCCTGGGCGCCTTGGGGATTCAATGACAGGTCTAAATAGCCTGTTCATTGATGGGGGTGTGTCCCGACGCACGTATAGTGCTAGCTCGCTGTAAACAGGCGACTGACTGGCACGCCTTGGTTGCTTGTGGTTGAAACAGCGTTTTTATAAAGCAACTGAGATGGGGGTTTTTTCCTCTTCCGACGACCAAATCCCACGACCTGGGTTGGTTTTTCGATGGATTCTCGTTCATGTCTGGGGGATGATGACGGAATGGATCTGAACATATGTAGAGGGGTCTCACGCCCTTGGGGTGGGCCACCAGGCGCGGTTCGCCCAAACGTCTGGGTGGCGCCTTCTTTTCATGTTAAGATCGACACGCATATCTGCCCTTCTCCTGGAGTAGGCATGTCGGCGTGGTTAGGGCACGGGACTGGTTCTGGTCCGGATCAGTTGAACCCGTTGTCCGCCGGGGATGCAGATCTGCTGTTCTGGTACCCTGAGGGACTTGGGCTTTTTTCAGGGGGAAAACTGCCAGGTCGGTCCGGGTGTCACAGGGTTAAGCGCTATGGAGACCCTGGTTGGGTACGTTTTTACTCAGCACTGTCGTATTGGCTTACAGCCATGCCATTCTGTACGCGCTCGATCTCGTCGGATCTCGGCCGCTACACAGGCAGTGGTGCAGTCGTGGTCACACGCGGTTACACGCCGTGTTACTGGATGATCAGTACGCGCGCACAAGGATGCGCTCTATCCACATATTACGACTGCACCGCTGTACACAGGTTGGTCCTGGTTAGTACTTGGTTGGGAGACCGCCTGGGAAGGCCAGGTGCGGTGTGCTTAGGGGCTGGTTCTCCATTCTTTTTCGCTCCTCTCTCACGCATGGCGAAGAGGGGCCTGTTGGGGTGGTCTTGACCTCCTCTGGTGACCCTGTGCTTCCCGTATCGCCAGGCCCGGTCCGAGGTAATGTTCGTCGACCCGTAGGCCTGGGTTAACCCTTTTTTGAAAACTGAGACACTTGTACTGCGGTATAGCCGGTGTATACCCGCAGGTGTGTTTTGGAGTTTTTTCTTGAGGGGTTATAGGAACAACCACCGCATTGGGTAACGCCAAGGTGGTTGATTCCCTGGTGTGTTGGAGCAGTGTCAACTCTCGGGTTCACCGGTTGAGGGTGCCCCTGCACGTTCATGACGTCTGCCAATCGTGTCAGCCTTCTCTGCCTCAACCCCTCTGGGTGGGGGTTTTTAAATGGAGGCTTGGTCATGCAACGACGCCAGCATACGCCCCTTCCGCCGGGGCGGCTGTGTTCAGCTGTCCCCTCTGGCGCCTGTCTCGTCCGCAGTCTCCAGGCTAGGGTTAACAGCCTGTTGCCTGGTTTTTCCCCGGTGCGCTGCCTGCTTCCGTTGGTTAACCTTTTTTGTGTGCTTACGGCCGTGCTGACTGCCTGTTCTGCAGGGTCAGTGTGCCAGGCGGTGTACTTTTGGGGGGACAGGGCCCGCTCGGCTTACGGCCATGCCAACCTGGGCACGCCCGATCTCGTCCGATCTCGGAGGCTGTGCAGGTTCTGGCCTGGTTAGTACTTGGATGGGATTCCGCCTGGGAATACCAGGTGCAGTAACTGAGGGGCCTTTGTCCGAATACGCTGGCGATGTGGGGGGCGGGGCACTACGTGCCCACCTGGTGGGGTCTTGATGCTGGCATCATGGACTTCTCCGGGCCCCCATTCCAGGGAGTCCAGTCTTTTTGGTGGGTCTGGGTCTTCCTTCGCGCTCCGCTGCTACGGCCTTGCCACGGGGTTGGGTTTGCCCTTGACCCCGTGATTCTGGGGGCAGTAACGAGGTTGTTCCTCCGTTCGTTCCCGGGTGGCATGCGGGTTGTGCGTGTGTGTAGTCGTGGGGTCAAGCCACGGTCTGCTCACCCTGTGCGTTGAGTTGCTTGAGTGCCTCTTCGCACGGTCGGGTCCGTCGCCCTCCCGTGAAGCCACCAATAGGGGGGGTGCCCTCCATTAGGGTGGGTCGGGGGGGCTCGGCCCTCCCTGGTCTGATGGTTGTGGGGGGCCTCAGCAGGGTACATTTGTCGAGCTTCTAGCTCCCGCTCAGCTCCTATTATGCATGAGACGCTGAGCGTGAGCTAGTGTGGCACAGAACATTAGGTTATAACTATAACCAAGTTCTGTTAACACTAGTGAACGCTCAGCGTCTAGACGCTGCTGCAGGCCCTTGATTTTTCATTGTGATGAAATTTGTTGGGAAGGAGATGAGTGTGTGGCCCATCCCGGCTTATGTAGGTAGGCGGATGGGGGTGTGGCCAGATGAATGCTGGCATTTAAAGGTACATTTGAAATTTATTCAGTGTGCATACGCTGAAGCGAGATTATGCATGAGACGCTGAGCGTTCACTAGTGTTAACAGAACTTGGTTATAGTTATAACCTAACGTTAACCACTCTCTCCACCTATTCAAACAGAGCAAGAGCACAATACCATATTCACTTTACTGATGCACTACCCATCAACAGTTAAAATAGCCCTTTACACAAACATTAAATAACAGACCTTTCATTACAATACTATAATATCAGTAGCCACTGCCAGAATAGTGACACATGTATCGCGTGTGGTGAGCACACGCATGCATGCACAACGAAGACAGAAGATTGCGTTGTCTCAATCATTTTAACTATAAAATGAGCTCAAAGTATGAGCTCACTGACTGAAATTTCCAACAAAAAGCATCAATTGTCAAATAATATTGATCACATTAACTAGACTAGATGTTTTTGAGGAAATTAGAAAGGGAACAACAACTTAACCCTTGTGTCTGATCAGATTCTTATTTTTTTAATAACTTTGCAGTGATTATGTTTGTAGCCAATGTGGCAAAGGTGTGTAATCTTTGAATTATCTTGGAATTATTTTGACTTTCTCTTTCATAAATTGTTTATTCAACTTCAGCCCCAATCATAACCACCACATATTGTTTTTTGTAATGTCAGATTTAACAACTCCTTTCAGAAAAGTGGGAGTGTGCCATCTGCCATTCCATTCGCCGCCTCCGCTGTCAATCAGTTGTATCGCCTGGTCCCGCCTCCACCAATCACAAGCGGCAGCACGGCTCCATTGTGTGTGTGTGATCCGCGTGAGGGAGAGAGAGTCAGATAGTTCTCCAACTCTGCCGCAGACAGTGAAATCCTGGTTGTTCCCCACCCACCTAGGTTATCTAACTATCGCGCCGCGCCGCCGCCACAACTAGAAACAATGGCCTGGCAAAAAATAAATAAAAATTATAATAAAAAAAATCTCTATATTTTTTTTATATAATTTTTTTTTTTTTTATCTGTGTAGGCCAGGCCACCGGGAAAACTCCCGGTGCTCCCGATGGCCAGTCCGGGCCTGTCTGTTTGTCTCTCTCTCTCTCTCTCTCTCTCTCTCTCTCTCTCTCTCTCTCTCTCTCTCTCTCTCTCTCACCTTTGTAAAACAGTCATGAGACAAAAAAAAAATACCTTTGAAAACAATATGTAAAGAATATATAAATATAAGATGGTATATATATACATATTGTTCACACTATGGTGAGGCATAAGACATGGTGTTTACAGATTCAAGTGGGCTGGGCGATATAACGATAACGATAATTATCGCAATATATTTTAATAATCGATATCGAAAAAAAAAATCTATTTTTTTTGTGTGTGTTAAACCCAGAGACAGTGGACAGACAGACTTGTCTTTCTTGCCTGCAACTTAAAGTAATGGCTTTGCTTGTCCAAATGACAATACTGACCAAATTGAGATTTCTTTTTCTCTTGTCCATTTATTTTGTTTGCTTTCTAATGTAAAATACAGTTTGAAACCGTCTGTACGGTTATGGCTATGTGTGCTAGCAGAGCTAGTCTCCAGTCACGAGTCACGGTGCACATGTGCGGTGGTTTGTCCACCAAAAAAGCGCCAAAAGATAGAAAAGAAACTAGCAGAGCCAGAACTGTTCAACTCCCCTGGTGCCACAGCCAGCAGAGAAGCCTGTTTACTTTCGCTTTCAAACCAGCTGCAGCCTGAGAACTGGAGTGTGAGGGGCTGTAACACTAAAGATGGCGGCAACGACAAAGAATTGCTGCAAAATAAACATACATATATATATATATTTTTTTTTAAATACTTATAACAATATCGATAATTATGGATATCGAGTGATATGATATTGTTATCGATATCGTTATCGCGATATCATTTTTAGCCATATCGCCCAGCCCTACAAGTGGTTATAGTGTAACAGAGTATTTTCTGTTTCCCAAACAATAGATTCTTATCAAACTGGTGAACTACACGCCTGTAGCCCCTAAAGCTGCTAAAATACACATTTTGTTCATTGTTTTGTTTCTAGAAGTAGTGCAGGTTGGAAACCCTAAGTATTACTCTCCCCAAAACCAAGACTTCTCCCCAAGCAGAAACTATTTATGAGTAACGCATACCTACTCCCATTATGGGCGGTAAGTGTGTACACAAAGTTAAAACACAGATATACACATTCTCTCCTCAAGTAGATAATGTTTTTTTTGGGTTATCAATGAATAATTTATTTTTTTACATGTACTCTAGAATTGCCACAGTTATGTACAATAGCAACGATAAAGAAGTGCCAACCACATATTATTATAATAATTCATCCAGTTTTCTTTTAAGTGTTTTGGTTAATCAGAGTGTTTACCAATCGTATATTATTGTTTTTTTTTGTTCCAAGTGTTATTTTTGATTACATCACTAACAAAATAATAAAAGAAAAAAGACTCATTTAATCAGATTAATCACTTTATTCAAATTGAGGATTTAGTTTGAGGATATATATAAAAAAGAATATAAAAAATTATTTAAAAAAATTTGAATACATTTTTTTATTTAAAAATTTTAATTAAAAATGAAGGTTCGAACGTCCTTTCGAAAAACCCTGACGAAGTTTTAATCACTTTATTCAAATTGAGGATTTAGTTTGAGGGAAAAAAAAAGAAAAAAAAGAATTTATAAAATTAAAAAAATTTTATTTAATTTTTTTATTAAAAACAAAGGTTCGAACATCCATTCGAAAAACCCTGACGAAGTTTGAATCACTTTATTCAAATTGAGGATTTAGTTTGAGGATATATAATAATAAAAAAAAAATAATTTAATTAAAAACGAAGGTTCGAACGTCCGTTCGAAGAACCCTGACGAAGTTTGAATCCCAAAAACAGGCTTCGGGGACAGCCTTACCAAACATTATTTATATTATTCAAATAGAACTCAAACATGTTCCGTTGTGATGTCATAGTATGATGTCATAATAGAACATTCTAGAACATTTGTGATGTCACAGTATGATGTCATAATAGAACATTCTAGAGCATTTGTGATGTCACAGTATGATGTCATAATAGAACATTCTAGAACATTTGTGATGTCACAGTATGATGTCATAATAGAATATTCTAGAGCATTTGTGATGTCACAGTATGATGTCATAATCAAACATTCTAGAACATTTGTGATGTCACAGTATGATGTCACTCATAATAGAACATTCTAGAACATTTGTGATGTCACAGTATGATGTCATAATCAAACATTCTAGAACATTTGTGATGTCACAGTATGATGTCACTCATAATAGAACATTCTAGAACATTTGTGATGTCACAGTATGATGTCATAATCAAACATTCTAGAACATTTGTGATGTCACAGACAGTATCATGTCATAATAGGACATTCTAGAACATTTGTGATGTCACAGTATGATGTCATAATAGAACATTCTAGAACATTTGTGTTCTATATATATTCAACAATTCTCTCAACTGAAACCTGCATTTCTCAACCAAGGTGCCTTGCCGACCGTTTTGCTGTGGAAAGATGTTGTGAAGATGGGTGGTGGAAAGAAGAAGAAGAAGGGAGAGGAAGAACGGCAAATGGAGATCCGAATTTCCAGAACGACAGATATTCGCGATCAGTGGAAGGGTAAGGGGTCGGGTGAGAGTAGGGGGGAGGAGAGTGGGGGAGAAAGGAAGAAAGTGCGGGACGATAGCTCAAGTGGAAGAAACGATGGTGACATGAAGGGGAGTGACAACAAGTGGTAAGAATTGATGAGCCTTGACGAGCTGAAGACGCGTGACGACGGGTGGGAATTGTTGAGCCTTGACGAATATAACTCGGTCTTGGCGAGAATGTCGTCGCAAGCTAAAAAAGAGCTGCAAGCAAGGAGCGACAGCGATAGGGGTGAGAATAGCCAGGGCAAAGAGTCGGGTGGTGACAGAATGGAGTATAGTGGGGAGGAGAGGGAGAGTGAGAAAGAAGAGATTGAGAGGGAGGTGTGGGAAACGGCGGGGAAGAAGAGGAAGAAACAGACGGAGAGGAACGACAGCGATGGGGGTGAGAGTAGCCAGGGCAAGGGTAAGGGGTCGGGTGGTGCCGTGGAGAGTAGGGGGGAGGAGAGTGGGGAAGAAGGGGGGAAGAGGAAGAAAGCGAGGGACGATAGCTCAAGTGGGCCGGGAGGCGAGGGTGCTGGAAATTATGTGGCAAAAGAGGAAGTGATTCATATAGTGGTCAGGCTTGAGGGGGAGAGGGGAGAGGGGAAAGTAGGTAGGCTCGAGTGGCCCAAACTCATTGTCGAGCAATTAGGGGAGGTAAAGTACGCAAGAGTTTTGTGGGATGGGAATCTGGCCGTAGGGTGTGGTAGTGAGGGGCAGGTGGAGAGGGCTAGGAAGATGGGGAGCATTGGTGGGGTGGGTATAAGTAGGGTGGCGAGAGTAGGGGAGGGGGGATGTAAGGGGGTGATAGCTGGGGTACCGGTCGAGGTTACAGTAGAGCAGCTGGTGGAAAAGCTAAAGGAGAACGGGCGTAATGGCATAGTTAAGAGTGCAGAAAGGATGAAGAGGGGAGCAGAGAGGGCAGTGACGGAGACGGTAGTGATTACGTTTGAGGGTGGGGTTGTTCCTAGGGAGGTGTTTGTAGGGCGTAGGATGTATAGGGTTAGGGCATTTGTCCAGAATCCTCTTAGGTGCTATAGGTGCCAGGAGTTTGGCCATATAGCTACCACGTGTAGGAAGGGGCTGAGGTGCGCTAGGTGTGGCGGGGAACATGAATATGGGAAGTGTGGAGAGGGAGTGAAGCCGAAGTGCTGTAGTTGTGGGGGGGAGCATAGTGTAGCGTTTAGGGGGTGTGAGGTGATGAAGAAGGAGGTCGCGGTTCGGAGAGTGAGAAAGGAGGGTAAGTTGTCGTATGCTGAGGCGGTTAGCAGGGTAGGACAGGGCAGTCAAGAAAGGGTGCAGGGGGTGGAAGGAGGGCATGTGGCAGAGAGGGTAGAGCAGGTGGAAAGAGAGAGGGGAAGGGAGGAGAAATTAGGTATTGTGGCCTTCGTGGCAGGGGTAGTTACTGGTATGGCAGAGGCTAAGGGTAAAACAGCGATGGTGAAGATGATTGTTAGGATAGCGGTTCAACATCTGGGATTGGAAGGTCTGGGCTGGGAGGAGGTGTATAGCGAATTGGCTGAGGGGGCTGAGAGGGACAAAGCAGCCCAGAATAAGATCGCAGGGGGCAAGGAGGGTCCCGCGGAGGGGGGCTCAGACAGGAAGTAGCAGCATTAGCTGCACTCCAATGGACAATGTAGTTGATGACGGGGTCCAGTAGAAGGAGAAAAAGACGGTGAAGAAGGAGAAGAAGGAGAAGAAGAAGAGCCCATAAAAAGAATTGCGGAGGGCAGTAATACGCCACGATGCGTCTACACTCCCGGAAATTCAAATAAGAAGAAGAAGATCTATGGGAAGTGTGGAGACACTGGAGAGGGAGTGAAGCCCATGTGCTGTAGTTGTGGTGGGGAGCATAGTGTAGCGTTTAGGGGGTGTGAGGTGATGAAGGAGGAGGTCGAGGTGATGAAGAAGGTGGTCGCGGTTCGGAGAGAGAGAAGGGAGGGTAAGTTGTCGTATGCTGAGGCGGTTAGCAGGGTAGGACAGGGCAGCCAAGAAAGGGTGCAGGGGGTTGAAGGAGGGCATTTGGCAGAGAGGGTAGAGCAGGAGGATAGAGAGAGGGGAAGGGAGGAGAAATTAGGTATTGCGGCCTTCGTGGCAGGGGTAGTTACTGGTATGGCAGAGGCTAAGGGTAAAACAGCGATGGTGAAGATGATTGTTAGGATAGCGGTTCAACATCTGGGAATGGAAGGTCTGGACTGGGAGGAGGTGGTTAGGGAATTGAGTGAGGGGGCTGAGAGGGACAAAGCAGCCCAGAATAAGATTGCAGGGGGCAAGGAGGGTCCCGCGGAGGGGGGCTCAGACAGGAAGTAGCAACATTAGCTGCACTCCAATGGACAATGTAGGGGATGACGGGGTCCAGTAGAAGAAGAAGAAGAAGAAGAAGAAGAAGAAGAAGAAGAAGAGCCCATAAAAAGAATTGCGGAGGGCAGTAATACGCCACGATGCGTCTACAATAAGAAGAAGAAGAAGAAGAAGAAGAAGAAGAAGAAGAAGAAGAAGAAGAAGAAGAAGAAGAAGAAGAAGAAGAAGAAGAAGAAGAAGAAGAAGAAGAAGAAGAAGATCTCATTATGCATCTTGGAACAGGACTGAACAGGACTGAACAGATAGACTAACGGCACGGGCACACTGCTAACGAATGAATTTCACACGCGGCTCCCTCGTGAGATCGCGCGCCTGGTCAGGCACACTGGTCCTACGACTTGAGCGCGCGGAAGCGCACCGAGGAAGGCACATTTACATTGGGACAGCTGTAAATGCCTAGTCTATATGCGAAGTCAGTCATTTTAGAATGATGATCAGTGTGACTGTACTCCTGAAAGAGCAGCGTGTAGCCCCAGCAGCAGCAAGAGCTTATTATTATTATTATTATTATTATTATTATTATTATTATTATTATTATTATTATTATTATTATTATTATTATTATTATTATTATTATTATTATTATTATTATTATGCAACATTGTAATAGTTATATGTATAAACAAACATACAGACAAACATTCGAGGCGTTTATTTGCAGATACAGCTGGTTGAACAACATCTATATCTGTAGTAAGAATGCAGATATTCAATTGTATTTCTGTGACAATGCGCTCGCGAGGCGCGCTCCCGCTCGCGGCCAGTGTGCCTACTATCGTCCGTTAACATGGGAGCAGAAGTGAAGAGGCAGCCGCCCGTCCGTCCGTGTTCATTCGTCAGCAGTGAGCCTGTGCCGTAAGGCTGGAGTTACACCTAGGGTGTTTTCGTTTAGTTTTTCAGATGAGTTTCGCTTTTCCAGGTGGCAACGTAGTGGCAGCAGATTTAGACATTCGTTTTGCCTCCTGAGCACAGTGATGTAGTACAATGCCAAAGCAGTAGATGGCAGTAGGTGGCAAACATGAAGGCAATTTTCAACCAATCAGAACTTGAACGTGCCAATACACTTCCTGCAAAGAAAATGTCAACAAGCCGCCATCTTTAAATGCCTATGCAGCACTTATTTTTCAGCAAAGTGTAATAAAAGTGCAATAAACAAAACGGATACATTCACTGTGTGTTCTGCCTCTCATTTGTTGATGAAACAAAACTAACATCAACACAAGTGACCACCAAGAGCGGATAGTTTAGTCTCAAAAAAGATCGGCGATGTTGTTAGCTACATTGTTAGCTACATGCTAACGTGAATGGAATATGCCAGTATAACAGTATAGCATTGTGGCTAGCAGCTAACGCTAGCTCATGTTAACCAGCCAGCACCAAACTGATGATATCGGGAGCTATCAGTAGCTATAACATTAGAGACAACACCTTGTGTATTAAACAAAAGTGAATAGATGACTGGGCCATTTTGTTTAATGCTTGTTAAGATTGAAAGAGGAGCTTGAGCTAACAGGGTCTGATAGCTAACGCTAGCCCACGTTAGCCAGCTGCTCATGCAATCGGTAATGCTAGCAGAATGAATGGATGTAAACTTTATTTAACATATTGCATAATGGGTACAATACAATACGGCTCAATACAAACAAATTGTTAAGGGAATGCAGACTGTTGTAGCTTGGACTGGGGTCCTTAACAATAACTTGACAACACATGGTAGCTGCAGCTATGTGGGACAGCTCTGTTGTCACCGGAAGGGCACGCAGATGGTATCTACTGCGCATGGGCGTTGAGCAACAACGGCTCCGCGCAGATTACACGACACGTTGTCGGCGAGTTTTTGGCGTTATTCCAAAACGGAAACACAATTTAGCGTTTTCAGTAGGGCCAAAACGTTTCCTGCCAAAACGGCATTTCTATCTAATAGGGACAGCAAACGTATTCAAACGTATTCAAAAAACAACCACAAAAACACTAGTCTAACTGTTGTGAAGGGCCAGATTAAACCGAATATATATATTTATTTATATATATATATTTAATTGTATTTGTATATTCTCTAATATTCCCTGATATCCCTTGTATATTCCTTGTACAATATGCATTGAATATCCATTCTAGCCTACTGAACATCCCATAATAGTCTCCATTCTACTATTGGTCGAGACCTTGGTGCCAGGCTGCCATACCCCTCAGACCCAGTTCAAACGTACCGCTCGACATGTACGAACAAGTCCTAGTTCCGCGTAGGAATTTGGCTACCGCACCACTAATGGGACTATTTGTTCATAGTGCGTATATATACTGCGCTACTAAAGTAGGACTTTCTTTCAGTCCAGTTTCTTACCCTCCAATAGAGTCACAGACGTAAAGCCTCCCCGCGATGCCACGTGTGGGAGTAAGGCCAAGTTCGGCCTACCATCGGTATTGAGACATCGTGTATATTAATATTTGAATAGTCATATTTGGCACTATATCGTCGAGTTGGACGTAGTCTATTAAGCTAATAATAGTCTGTTAATATATAGTGCTTCGTGCGGTGAGAATACTACCGTAGTCAGTACCCCATCGTTTCGGGCAGAGAACTGGCTGCTTACCCAGGGTGGTTGACCCTATGTGAAGCTGCACCCGAGGAGCCCCAGAGCCGACGAGCGAGTGGACCTGTATACCGGATTATTCTACCGACGACAGCCCGCCTTCCCAGGCACGGATTATGCTTTGGATACTTTGATTATTCTATGGATAAAGACCCCCGACACTACCGTGTGTTGGAACCCCCCCCCCTGGAGAGGACGCAAGGTGAGGAGACGCTCTGCAAGACGAGGTCTCTCCACATCTCTCCCCCGTGGACCGGAGAGAGCCGGCCCACAAAGAGTCCACCTGCTTTCATCTGTGGTCCAAGGATCGCCGGCGCATTGAACGGCACTACAGTGGGTTCACCTGGGATACCCTTGGCCGGACGAGGCAGCTGGATTCTACCCCCCCCCCCCCCTCCTACTCCTGTCGGCTTACAAGCGACCGGATTAACCCCCTCTAGTGTATCCAGCCTATAATCATTAAAGTATCATTGCTGTTATTCCTTAACTATTCCAGGTCGTATATTTACCACCTGCGCCTTCAGAGATTGGACATTATCTATTGATATACCGACGAATACTCCTTGCCATAAAAGTGCATACTATTTCAATTCATAAATGTAATTAAGTGATTAAGTGTTTATTCTACACACCATCGCTGTGTAGGAAATAAAGACCTGTTTCTAATTCGTACATTTGTGTTGGATCCGTTTCATCTACGTGAGAGTGTTCATGATAATATATTTATGCCGTGTACTGGGTGGCCGAATATTAAGTACAAAGGTAGTGGTAGTAAGTATCATATCTAGTAATACAGTCAGGGAATTGTACCCCTCAGTTACAATTGGTCCTTCGAGCCGGAGGGTAATTAGTGTAATATTAATATAGTGTTATTAATATTGAAATGGCCTATGATGAACACTCCACGAAACGATCCTCCTAACCAACGCCCGCAGCGCGAACGACGGCTCCCTCAGTACTTAGAGGCTTACGCTGTCAGTCAACAACCTAGTCTTCTACTAACAGTAAACGCGGTAAAACTAGAAAGTAAAAGTATGTCTAACCCCAACGCCCAGACTACCCCGACCATAGAGGCCCCTACGGGCTCTAATGTAACTGACCAAGTTCACGGTGGGGACCAGTGGGAACCAGACATGACTTCACACCCCGCCAGTACTGAAGAAGTAGTCCCCGATGAGTCCCGGGAGGAATACAACGCTACCGAGAGAGAACTCGGCACGGAAGAAGACGGGGAGAGCCCCGTGGAGATAGAGCTCCAAGGCTCCGCAAGGAGTACCCCGAGGGAAGGCTCCCCTATACAACCGCCTTCTCCCAGCGAGGCAGAGAGGACCCTACAGCAGGCATTCCTCGTCAGCCTGAAAGCCTCTACTGAACGCGATAGACTCCAGGGTGAACGCGATCGATTGCAGCTACAGCAACGGAGCGAAGAAGAGCACATACGCCTGGAAATAAGACGCATTCAGATGGAAGAGAATGTGGCCCGAGACCGAGCAGACAGCCAGCGAGCAGCTGCTGGTGCTCTACGGGACGCAGAGCGCGACAGACAGCAAGCGCAACTAATAGAACAGCTGATCAGACGGACAACACCCTCTCCCTCCGCCAGAGGCTCCAGGAACTCGTCTAGACACACCTCCAGGGCGGCATCCCCTAGCCGAGTAAACAACCCTGAACTTGACCAACAGACGAGGTCTATACCCCCCACAGACCACCTCCCCCCACCGGTCCAAGCGAGACCTAGCAACCGGGAAGGAGCAGCATATCCTGTGGAGAGGCTAAACCAGAGACTACAAGCACTGGATGACCTAACTGAAGACGAAGAGGAAGAGGAGGAGAACCGCGCCCGAAGACAGCACAGTACTCTACCGGACCAGGAGGTCCGGTACAGCCCAGGCTATACTCCCGCGGAGCTGCGCTACAGACCCCCGACTCTATACACGGGTGAGCACGACGCACGACCCGCACCGAGGAACAGCACCTGGACAAGCGGGCCATGGTACACTGCCGGTACCAGCCCATACCAAGGAGCGGGAGGAGACTCGCCTAGGAGGCCTCTCCCCCAACGCTCGCCGATGTATCCACAGTCAGCGTCATACATTGGCACGCCTATGGTACCCGACTTCACCCAAGAGAACCGGGACCAGTATACAGAACTCCGCATGTGTCTGGAGACCATGTTGGTGGATGTATTGGATGAACGCCACAAATACGCCATCCTACTGCAGCACTTAAAGGTGCCCCGCGCACATAATATAGCGCTCGCCTACGCGACTTCCACCACCCCATACACAGCAGCGCTGGTAGCATTGGACCAGAGGTATGGGCGCATATGGGATTACGTGATCCAGGAGATCCGACACATCGACCGCTTACCCCCAGCAATAGACAATCGAGCACTGGACGACCTGTCCATCAGAGTGCAGTCCCTGGTAGGGATGTTGGGAGCGCAAAGAGAGAAGGGGAAGTATGAACTTTACGCCAACTCAAATGTGGAAAGGATCCTGGAGAAGCTGCCGCCCGCTCGTCAGGAGCGCTTTAGGCGGCAGAGGGACCACAGAGACCCGAATGGCCCCGAACCGAACCTCCTCGATCTAGCAGACTTCCTGGCGAGAGAAGTCAGCAGCCTACGGCTAGATACATTCGGACGGAGCACCCCTGGCTCCAGAGAAGGAACCAGACGACTAAATGATGGAAGAAGATCGGTGACTGTGATGCACCAATCGGAGTCAGTACCGAGCAGCAGGAGCCACAGTACCCCCTCCAGAACGGAGAAGTGGAAGATAGTGTGCCCCTACTGTGAGAAAGAACACTGGCTAGCGCAATGTGACTCCTTCCCCAAGCTGAACGCGGAGGAAGCAGGTCAATGGATAAAGTCCAACAAGCGATGTTTTCGCTGTGCGCGCTCACACATGGCAGCCGAATGCCGCTTAAAGAAAAGGTGCACCAAGTGCGATGGAGCCCATCTGGACATACTTCACGACAGTAACAGACGGCGCCCTTCACCTGCACCATCCAGCCGCAAAGCGAGCGTCATGTACATCGATCCCGCCAGCAGCAGTGGAGCCAGAGTACTCCTAAAAGTAGTGCGTGTGACACTAAGCTACCAGAATAAAGTCCTGGACACTTACGCCGTCCTCGATGACGGGTCAGAGAAGACCCTGCTGCTTGCCTCCGCTGCGGCCCAGCTAGGGCTGCGGGGAAGCGAAACCCAAATGACAATTCGGACAATAAGACGAGATTTGAAGACGATAAAGGGCGAGAATGTCTCATTCTCTATCGCAGCAAGCGGCCAGCCTGAGCGACGGTACCAGATTGCAGACGCTTTCACCAGCCAAGAAATAGGACTGTCGCGGTACACATACCCCGTCGCCAAGCTGATGGAGAAATATGCACATCTGCGCAAGTTACCGATCCCGCTCATAGACAATGCTATGCCGACCCTGTTGATAGGCTCCGACCATGCAGACCTCATTGTCCCGATAGACCGGGTTCATACCGGACCCCGAGGCTGTCCTGCAGCAGTCGAGACCCGTTTGGGATGGACTCTCCAAGGCCCGCTCGCCAAATCTCTCAACCGAAGTACAGCCACTAGATGTCTCCACTCCCGAGTCACAGAGGGAGAAACCGCACTCCTGCAACACGTAGAGCGGCTATGGAGCTTGGAACAAATGCCCTTTAAGAATGGAAAGAAAGACATTCGCTCTAAAGATGACATTTACGCCATTCACCTCCTCGAGACAGGGACCAAGAGAGTCCCGGTCAACGGCGTGTTGAGATACGCCACGCCACTCCTGCGGCGAGAAGGAATGCCTACTTTCCACGCCAAGACAGACGCCATAGAACGGTACCTGCTGAACACGGAGCGGCGCTTAGCCAAGAACCCCGCCCAAGAGAGTGTATACCGCGCTGAGATTGAGAAGCTCATCACAGCGGGACACGTCACAAAGATGGACATTAAAGAGGCTGACCAGACCACTGAATCGTGGTACGTGCCTCACCACAAGGTCCATCACAACGGTAAAGACCGCATAGTATTTAACTGCAGCTACCAGATCGGATCCCAAAATCTGAATAAAGAGTTACTGCCCGGTCCCACACTCGGCCCCTCCCTACTCGGCGTTCTACTCCGCTTCCGCCAGGAAAAGGTGGCCATCAGCGGGGACATTAAAGGAATGTTCCTGCAGGTGAGATTAGTAGAGGCGGACAAGCCCCTGTTACGGTTCCTATGGAGAGAGAAGCCAGGAGATGAGCACCCAGCCATCTACCAATGGGAAGTCCTCCCCTTCGGAACGACGTGCAGCCCCTGCTGTGCGACATTTGCACTACAGAAACATGTAGCAGAGGACCCAGCAGCGGACGAAGAGGTCCGACACAGCGTAGAGAACAGCTTCTACGTAGACAACTGTCTACAAAGCCTTTCAACCCAGGAAGAAGCCGAGGCTCTCCTGATTAAACTCCGCGCCTCATTGATCAAAGGCGGCTTTGATCTCAGGCAGTGGGCCAGCAGCGATCCGCAAGTACTGCGCAGCCTCTCCTCCGAGGACAAGGCAGCCAGCAGCGAGACCTGGATGGCTACAATCCCGGGAGAAGCCCAGGAGATGACCCTGGGATTGGTGTGGCGATTCAAAACAGATTCGCTTCACTACAGACACAAGCCCCTGACTACGGAGCAGGGAAGGCCGGCGGCGGCGCCGACCACCAGACGGAGTGTGTACACAACACTCGCCCGACAATATGACCCGCTAGGATGTATTCTACCGTACACCACCAGGGCAAAAATGATTGTACGAGCATTGTGGGACAAGGACCAGGGCTGGGACGACCCCATTCCCGCACACCTTGCATCCACCTGGAGAGAGTGGGAGATGGAGCTCCACTCACTCCCAGGCGTTAATATGCGCCGAAGCTACTTCCCACCCACGGTGAGGCCAGAGACATGTAAAATGGACTTACACGTCTTCAGTGACGCCTCAGAGGTCGCATACGGATCAGTAGCCTACTTGCGGGCCCAAGACCAGGGGGGAGAGATCTACACAGCATTTGTCCTCGCCCGCTCGAGAATAGCCCCACGCAAGCAACAATCTATCCCACGTCTAGAGCTCTGCGCAGCCCTAGCCGGAGCGCACCTAGCCACGCTCATCCAACGTGAGCTCACCATACCGGTGTCTAGAACAATCCTGTGGTCAGATTCCACGACGGTACTCGCCTGGATCAAATCGGACTCATGCAAGTACAAAGTCTTCGTGGGAGTCAGAGTCACAGAGATTCAAGACTTAACCGAAGAGTTAACCGGAGAAACAGAGTGGCGCTACGTTGATACAAAACAGAACCCAGCTGACGTCATCACCCGGGGGATGCCCCTGGATGACCTCACCCGTCGCAATGTCTACAGTGACGGCCCCGCATTCCTAAGACTCCCGGAAGGACAGTGGCCCATGCCTATCCCGAGGGAAGCAAGTCCAGAGGAGGTGGAAATTAAGAAGTCTGTGTTCTGTGGATTGAGCACCGTAGCCTCCACCGACCCTAACATAAACGATTGCACGTCCATAGAGAGTGCACAACAAAGAACATTCCTGCGGTACCACCCGGAGTGCAAGTCCCCCGCTGATATGTCAGCGGCTAACTACGAGGAAGCAGAATTGCTTCTACTGCAGCGAGCCCAGAGAGACTCGTTCCCCGATGAATTGGCCTGTCTACAGGGAGGAAAGCCCGTCCCATCCGACAGCAGATTAATTCACCTGGCCCCCGAGAGCGACGCTCACACCCTCATCAGAGTGGGTGGTCGCCTACGCAGAGCCCCCAATCTACCGGATGACATTAAATACCCGATCGTATTGAACAGCCGACACAAGGTCACAGAGCTGATTATAAAGAAATACGATGAGGATGTACATCACGCAGGAGCAGAAAGAGTCTTCGCGGAAATCAGACGTCGTTACTGGATCCTACAAGGAAGAGAGGCGGTACGACGCTTCCAACGAACATGTCTAGACTGCCGCAAGTGGCGCGCGCAGCCCAGCATACCAAGGATGGCTGACCTTCCTCCATGTCGCCTCCGAATCGGTGACAAGCCATTCCACTCAACGGGTATGGACTGCTTTGGCCCGCTGCACATAAAGAAAGGAAGAGGAACCGAGAAGCGGTGGGGTATTGTATTCAAATGCATGACCACCAGAGCGATACACATCGAGCTTCTCCCGACCATGAGCACAGACTCATTCCTTATGGCCTTCCGTAGATTCATATCACGGAAAGGAAGACCGTCTACCCTATTGTCCGATCATGGGACAAACTTCAAAGGCGGCGAAAGAGAGCTGAGAGAGAGCTTCCAAGCTATGGGCCCAGAACTTAAGACCCACCTCGCTCCAGCACAGGTTGATTTCCAATTCAACCCCCCAAACGCACCCCACTTCGGTGGCACTTGGGAAGCGAGAAGTGCGCTCCATAAAGACAGCCCTGTACGCAGTACTTGGGGCCCAGACTGTGGCGGAAGAAGTCCTAATGACAGTCCTCACGGAGATTGAGGGAGTACTTAACTCGAAGCCCCTCGGATATGTCTCCAGTGATGTGGCGGATATCGACCCAGTTACCCCAACACACTCCTGATGGGGCGGCTAGATCCCACATTACCCCAGACAATGTACCGGCCTGAAGAAGCGAACGGCCGACGAATGTGGAGGTACAGCCAAGTATTAGCCGACAAGTTTTGGAACAGTTTCCTACTGCACTACCTACCGTCTCTACAGACCCGCCAGAAGTGGGTAAAGGAGAGAGACAATTTGACAGAAGGAACAGTCGTCATGATTATTGATCAATCACTGCCCAGAGCTATGTGGCCGGCCGGCCGTGTAAGCAAAGTGATCACCGGTGCCGACGGCAAGGTCCGAGCAGCTGAAGTGCTCGTCCAGGGTCGCACTTACACCCGTCCCGTGGCAAGGCTCATAGAACTGCCTCGACTCCCAGACACAATCGATGATGACCATGACCCTACAACCCTATGACTTTGTGAAGTTGACTGACCCCTACAGCAAACCATTATGTGTAAATAGACAACGTGATTAATCTGTCTCCGTTTAACTGATTAGGTCTGGGACCTATTCAGGGGGTGGCTGTTGTGAAGGGCCAGATTAAACCGAATATATATATTTATTTATATATATATATTTAATTGTATTTGTATATTCTCTAATATTCCCTGATATCCCTTGTATATTCCTTGTACAATATGCATTGAATATCCATTCTAGCCTACTGAACATCCCATAATAGTCTCCATTCTACTATTGGTCGAGACCTTGGTGCCAGGCTGCCATACCCCTCAGACCCAGTTCAAACGTACCGCTCGACATGTACGAACAAGTCCTAGTTCCGCGTAGGAATTTGGCTACCGCACCACTAATGGGACTATTTGTTCATAGTGCGTATATATACTGCGCTACTAAAGTAGGACTTTCTTTCAGTCCAGTTTCTTACCCTCCAATAGAGTCACAGACGTAAAGCCTCCCCGCGATGCCACGTGTGGGAGTAAGGCCAAGTTCGGCCTACCATCGGTATTGAGACATCATGTATATTAATATTTGAATAGTCATATTTGGCACTATATCGTCGAGTTGGACGTAGTCTATTAAGCTAATAATAGTCTGTTAATATATAGTGCTTCGTGCGGTGAGAATACTACCGTAGTCAGTACCCCATCGTTTCGGGCAGAGAACTGGCTGCTTACCCAGGGTGGTTGACCCTATGTGAAGCTGCACCCGAGGAGCCCCAGAGCCGACGAGCGAGTGGACCTGTATACCGGATTATTCTACCGACGACAGCCCGCCTTCCCAGGCACGGATTATGCTTTGGATACTTTGATTATTCTATGGATAAAGACCCCCGACACTACCGTGTGTTGGAACCCCCCCCCCTGGAGAGGACGCAAGGTGAGGAGACGCTCTGCAAGACGAGGTCTCTCCACATCTCTCCCCCGTGGACCGGAGAGAGCCGGCCCACAAAGAGTCCACCTGCTTTCATCTGTGGTCCAAGGATCGCCGGCGCATTGAACGGCACTACAGTGGGTTCACCTGGGATACCCTTGGCCGGACGAGGCAGCTGGATTCTACCCCCCCCCCCTCCTACTCCTGTCGGCTTACAAGCGACCGGATTAACCCCCTCTAGTGTATCCAGCCTATAATCATTAAAGTATCATTGCTGTTATTCCTTAACTATTCCAGGTCGTATATTTACCACCTGCGCCTTCAGAGATTGGACATTATCTATTGATATACCGACGAATACTCCTTGCCATAAAAGTGCATACTATTTCAATTCATAAATGTAATTAAGTGATTAAGTGTTTATTCTACACACCATCGCTGTGTAGGAAATAAAGACCTGTTTCTAATTCGTACATTTGTGTTGGATCCGTTTCATCTACGTGAGAGTGTTCATGATAATATATTTATGCCGTGTACTGGGTGGCCGAATATTAAGTACAAAGGTAGTGGTAGTAAGTATCATATCTAGTAATACAGTCAGGGAATTGTACCCCTCAGTTACACTAACCATGGCCTAAACAACATAGATTGAAGCCTGCATTTCTCAACCAAGGTGCCTTGCCTACCGTTTTGCTGTGGAAAGGTGAGTGTCCACAACGGCTAGCTAGCTGTTCTACTTGAATACTGAATATTATATTGAATCAGACAATATTGAATACTGAATGTTAATATCAGACCATATTGAATACTGAATGTTAATTCAAGGTTGACAGTTGACATCATTTGACAGTTGACAGGGGGCTGGAAAGTTGATTTAATAAAAGAAAAAATACTAATTTAATTAGATTAATCACTTTATTCAAATTGAGGATTTAGTTTGAGGATATAAAAAAAATAAAAAAATAAAGAAATTATTTAAAAATTTTATTTAAATGTTTTTATTAAAAACGAAGGTTCGAACGTCCGTTCGAAGAATCCTGAGATTCCTGACGAAGTTTGAATCCCAAAAACAGGCTTCGGGGACAGCCTTACCAAACATATTATTTATATTACCGTAAATCCTCAAATATAGGACGGGTCTTCTATTTACCTCAGCTGCAAAGAGCACCAGGCCTTTATTAGAGAGAGGCTTATAAGAGGCAGGCCTTAATCTAAAAAAATGACACTCATGGACATAATCCCTTCATTTTCAGACTTTTATTGCATTATTATTATTATAATTTTTTTAATACGTACATTGTCTGTCTACATGTATTTAGACTAGCATTGGTATTTAAATATTGACTGCAGTTGAGTAATTGTGGGATTAACGTAATTCACACACTGAAGTTGGAACTGTCTATACTAGGTTGCGGGGTCCGGGGACGATTTAGCGTGTGGTACCTACCTTCTCGACTTCCTCAGTCGAATCGAGTTGAATCAATAACGTGCAGTAGCTTTAGCTAACGCTATCATAGCATCATGATCTGTAATGTGTCAACTGGACAACGCCAGCCTCTCCTGCCAACGCCATATAGATAGCGAACGTTAACATTTGCAAATGAAGTCAACATCATCCAGCTGACACCACAGATCTAGATATGCCAACGTTAGCTAGCGCTAAAGCTAACGCCAACCAGAGGGAAACGTTAATGTACGGTATAGTCAGTGTAGCGAGAGGCAGCACTTGATTTGCATTGGCAAGAGTTTATCTCATTCTATATCACGGCATGCAAAATTTTAAAAATACTTTTTTTTGCGACCTTCAGTTCAGTTCAGTTCAGTTATTTCGGGCTTTGGACACATAACAACGGCCATTCCATAAATCACCAAACTTTTACCAGCTGCTATTGCAGCATTGTCCAATTGTCCGAAAAGGGCTAGGGAGAAGCACTAGGCTTGTCGGGCCCTACCCCTGAAGACTTACGTTTCATTATTTTATTTTCATTTACATACATACATAGTAGATACATATAGTACACATTTCAGTGCAAACATATAGTACACATTACAGTACACATTACAGTATAGTATACCTGCAGTATATAATAGTATATATAATAGTATAGTACATAATAGTGTATACAGCATATATAATGTGATGTGAGATATATAGTACATGATGTATACAATACAATATAGTACCATAATATAATTGTAAAGGCCATATGAGTGTTTTGGTTATTAATATTATTATTATAGTGTCTTATTTATGTTTGAACACTAGAGGGCTCACCGCCTCCATTTTAGCCCCTCTTCTATAAATAGCCTAGCTAATTACCGTAATCCCATGCACCTGTGATGAGGATACATTTTTCTACCTGTCTCACCGTTTGGAACTGACAATGGAGCAATTGACAACTGTTCTGATTTAACCCTTCATTCACCATCATTCACCTTTGGACAACAATAAACCCTGTAAACAGCAGCAACTTGTGACATTCCATATTTACATCACAAACTTTGGGACTGAGTAGATAATTAATTGCGGGTGCATCGTGGACGCTTGTCGATTCATTGGGGAGCGACAAGCGGACACTACAAAGTAGAAAAATTCCTCATGGAAGAAGGACGTGTGCTGAGTGAGTACAAAGCTGGAAAAACTCCTCACGAAAGAAGGACATGTGTGAGAATTCCCTCATGAAACATGATAAAAAGGATGTGAGTATAAGTATAGGACAACTTTCCTCACAAAAGAAAGCGAGGTAAGAAGATTTGAAACCTCTGTTATTGGATTACCTGAAATTGAAATGGATAGCGTGAAGAGCTGTAAACGCCTTCCGTGAAGATGGAATTGTTTGGACGCTATGCTGTAATTGCAAATGGAAAACTCCAAGGAGTGCAAGTACAAAATACTTAAACTCCCCCTTAAGCCTAAGTTGGGGTCGGAGTCCAAAGGTGAGGATGACGAGTGGAGCCACCTGCTGGATCCTTCCCAGAGAGTTCCTCAGAATAAAGGGGACGACGATGGTGAGGATAATAAGGAAGAGGACAATAATGAAGAAGAGGATGATGATTCGATTCCCTTTTATGTTCCCTCCAGGGAGTGGTTGATGAAACATAGCCATGAGGAGGAAGATGAAAATGAGGAGGACGAGTCGATCCCCATTTATGTCCCCTCCAGGGAGTGGATGATGAAGAGCCACCTGCTGGATCCTTCCCAGAGGGTTCCTCAGAATGAAGACAAAGAGGAGGACGGTGATGAGGAGGATGAAGAGGACGACGATTTGATCGCATTTTATGTCCCCTCCATTCTGACTGTGCCTCAAGAGGACATCGAAGATGATGATGAGGAGGACGACGATGAAGATTCAATCCCATTTTATGTTCCCTCCAGGGAGTGGTTGATAAATAATTGCATCTTAAAGTCTGATATAATCATTGATAAAACAGAAAGTGCCCAAGATGACAGCCTGATGACCCAAAATGCAGTTCTGGCTGTGCCTCAAGAGGACATCGAAGATGATGATGAGGAGGAGGAGGATGTTGATGAAGATGGGGACAACGATGATTATTATAGTGTCTTATTTATGTTTGAACACTAGAGGGTGCCTCCATTATAGCCCCTCTTCTATAAATAGCCTAGCTAATTACCATAATCCCATGCACATGTGATGAGGATACATTTTTCTACCTGTCTCACCGTTTGGAACTGACAATGGAGCAATTGACAAATGTTCTGATTTAACCCTTCATTCACCATCATTCACCTTTGGTTTATAAATTCATGGAAATGTCCGGGGTTTCATTGTTTTTCAGTTTCAGTTTCACGGCCCTTTGCGAGCATCTGAAGGCTCGGGACTGCATTTTTCGCCGAACATATAAATTACCGAATTAAAGCGCTATTCGTTGCCATTCGAATACCATCTGAATTGCCAAAATCCCGGAGAAGCATGCAGCTGCAGAGCCGCAGAGCCAGCGGCGCTCTCAGGGCCGCGCGCTGACGGCCGCGCTGTGAGGGCCGCTCAGCAGCGCCACCCACCCAATGGCTGAATTGCCAATGGCTGAATTGGAGTATTGCACTGTGCGGGCACAGCTGCGAGATCCGCGAGGGGCCGCCTTTTGCTTTTTCCAAATCCAACAGTGCAAAAATGCTTCCGCATTCGTCATCGGAGGTACCGTAGTGGCGTGCGGTAATGCGCCTTTCATTTTCCTTCACGCAGCGCCCAGCGGCGGCGTGCTCGCTCAGGTGCGTGCGTGCGCCGGCGTGCTCGCGAGGTGCTCGCGAGGTGCTCGCGCATGCGCATGAGATCCCGCCTTAACAATATATATAAGTCACCGCCCCAAATTCAGTATCCAGAAATAGCTCAATTGGCAAGACGCCATGGCTGTGGATCCTACAGCTAGTTGCTGGTGAGTTCGAATCCCATCAAATATATTTTTTTTAACGTGATTTTTTTTTAACGTGTATTCTTTCGCCGGTTAAGGTTAGGCATGGTTAAGGTTAAGGTTAAGGTTAAGGTTAGGCATTGTTTCGGAGTTGGTTAAGGTTAGAACGGTTAAGTTTAGGCGCTGTTAAGGAGCTGGTTAAGGTTAGAGTTTGTCAAAGAGAATGGCAATATTCTTTCTATGGTTAAGGTTAGGCATGGTTAAGGTTAAGGTTAAGGTTAGGCATTGTTTCGGAGTTGGTTAAGGTTAGAACGGTTAAGTTTAGGCGCTGTTAAGGAGCTGGTTAAGGTTAGAGTTTGTCAAAGAGAATGGCAATAGACAGCCTATTTCCGCGCGACAGCTCCCAAAGCGGGCCTGAAAAGAAAGGCGCTTTACCGTAGTGGCGTGCGGTGACGAATGCTTCCGTATTTTTGCACTGTTGGATTGGGAAAAAGCCACACGCCGAGGGGCCAGACTCACACAATATCTTGAATGAATGCGTTTATTTATTTCGAACATAAATTGAAAATAAATAATAATAAAAAACAAGTAATAAACAGATTAAAAAACAAACAAGCAGGAGTATAGAATGAAGTGTAAACGTATGTATTCCTACCCCCTTGATTGATTGATTGATTGAAAACTTTATTAACAGATTGCAGAATGGGTACAATACAGTATGGCTCAATACACACAATTGTTAAGGGGATGCAGACCAGAGAAAGACTTTCATCTGGTTTACATCAGGGGCCCCATTTTCAATTCATCATAACATATGACATACATGACATACAGATATTCAGTATACCTTCACACTATTATCTTATGCAACTCATATTCAATCCACAAACTGAAATATATGTAACCATGAGGCTTAGGGTATATAACAGACAGACAAAGCAATTATATTTAATACAATTATCTTTATTTATTTATTGTTTATCTAAATAAGAAAAGAGAGACAGACTGAATCCGCACTACACCCTAACCTAAAGTAGCCAAAACAGTGACCACCTGTTGACAATGACCACCACCTGTCATGACATAGAAATTACACAATGAATATCAAAGCATAACAGCAGTTCAAGAACCTTATTATATTAAATGCTGGCTGTTGCACACTACAAGACAAACATTTATAGTTACGGTCGGTAATACAAACGAACGAGAGAGAGCTAGACTTACACTTTAACCGAATGAATGAAACACCTGGCGCAGCACATACACACAGCACACACCCGGGCCGCAACGGTACGTCTATTTCCCCAACCTGAGGGAAATCAGGACAGGTCTTATTACTACTTATCCTAAACAGTCTGTGCGTGTATGCATGTGCGCAACCCATAAACCAAAGAAGCGAGCAATACCTTTGTATCGCCAGGCGTAAACACAACGCCCTGCCTCTTCACCATTCACAGTCTGTCATTCCCTAAGGAAGACCATACACAGTATAAACACCTAAACAGTGTACACCTAGCGACATGATAATACAAGCAAGCTCCGCTTTATACTATAGTTAAGTTACTCACCAGGACACTGTCACTCGAGTATCTACAGTACACTCCACACTCTCTCTCGTCCTGTAACAGGGGAACCAGGTGTGGGGAAATGTTTGCTGCTATCGTCGCCCGCACCCAACTAGGAAGTGTTCGTTCCAGCCACCATCCGGTCAGGCTGAAATATACGCTGATGCCAGAGCCACACCCACAATACCCCCAGCTGGCCACACTCACCCCCCTAGAAAATTAATCAGGGTCCCACTGATCTCCAAGTCCGTCTTTGGCCCCGAAGGACCCCTCCTCCGTACGACAACGCCCAAGTGGCGACGCCCCAAACCCTAGCACCACACTCTTCCCTCCTAGATGACGAACGGCCGATCGCAGCAGATTAAAGGGATTAGAATGCACACCCGCATTGCTACGGTGTGACCGACGCACCTGCACCGGGAGCATGGTTTTCTCCTCCGGTTCCCCCCGTTCTCTGTGGGGCCATGGTTTCACCGGTTCAGATCGTGCTCCCTGGTCTCGATGATGGGATTGTTCCTCAGAGTCATCTGAACTATTATGCTGGCTCCATTCCGGACCCCCTTCCTTGGGATCCGCCCCCAAGCCTTCTTCTGACCCACTACAAATACCAATCCAAATCATACTATCATCTTCACTCTCCTCTCCTTGCACCCCCCTGACCTCTTCCCTTTCCCCCAGTACCCCGGCACCACAACGCCGGACCTCAGAACGGTGAACATTCCTGGGCGGTCCCGCAGCATCCACCAGCACCACGGTATACACCGGCTTTTCGGGGCCCAACCGCTTGACGACCCGATGGGGAATGGAAAGCCATAAATCCTGAATTTTATTCCTACCAATTACCTTCCGATTCCACACATAAACCAGTTCCCCTGGTTGCAAGTCTGCGTCCTTGGACGTCGGCCCCCAGTGCAGACGCCGAGACTCTACTGCTTTCTGCATCTGACCACTAGCCTGCTCATATGCCACCTGTAGCCGCTCTTGATGTCTCTGCACCCACTCTCCCACACCTCCAACCTCCTCATTGCCCCCACCAAGCATGAGGTCTAGAGGTGTGCAAGGGCCAAACAGGAGAAAATATGGGGAATAGCCCGTGCTCTGATGTTCTGTCGTATTATAAGCGTATACCACCTCCGGCAAATACTCCGCCCACCTCCTCTTCTTCTCCGGGGGAAGAGCACGAAGCAAGTCATGGAGGGTTCGATTAAACCGTTCGCACTGCCCGTTACCTTGTGGATGGTACGGACTCGTCCTACTTTTCTTCATCCCATACAACTTACAGAGCGACCACACCACTTCGCCCTCAAAGCACCTGCCCTGGTCAGAATGCAACCGGGCTGGCACGCCATAAGGCTGGATCCAGTGCTTAACCAAGCACCTGGCAACCGTGGTAGCCTGTTGGTTCCGAGTCGGGACTGCAACGGTAAATTTCGTAAACACATCGGTAAAAACTAAAACATTCTCTCTCCCATCTGACGAAGACTCCAATACTGTAAAATCCATGGCCACCACCTCCAGTGGCCTGGATGCCAACACGCTCCCCATGGCAGTCACTACCCTTGGCTGTGGAGCCTTCGACACAATGCACCGCTCACAGGACTTACAAAAATCCTCCACATCCCGATACATTCCGGACCAATAACACCAACCACTCACCAGCTTAAAGGTCCGCTCGATACCTTGGTGACCATGCCTTCCATGCATCTGAACCAACACTTTTTGCAATGCCCTAGGCATGATTAACTGCTCCTGCTGACCCTCCCTTGGGCTCTCTCGCATTCGATACAGCACCCCCCCCCGTTCTACCACCCTTTCCCACTGCCGCAACAGCTCTAATGCCCTAGGGGACTCTGCCCGTCTCTCCTCTCGACTTGGCCTCTCCCCTCGCCGCCAATACTTAAGGAAAGACGCCACCACTGGATCGGCCTGCTGTAATAGAGACAAAGACTCTGAACTGTAAGACGGAAATGTAGTAGTAGAGACATTGGCCGGAGAGGCCACCCCCGCCTGCTCCTCACTCCGCACAACCTGCCCACCCCCCGGCACAGAATTGTCATCCCCTGGATATGAACCGGGTGTTGCCGGTGCTGGTTTCGAGTCCAAGATAGAGTACTGCCTGGATAAAGCATCTGCAGCTGCATTCTGCCGACCCGGCCGATAAACAATATCATAATCAAGCCGGGCTAACTCGGACACCCACCGCTGTTCTACAGCCCCCAATCTCGCGGTTTGCAAATGGCTCAACGGGTTGTTGTCCGTCAGTACGGTGAACTTGTTACCGATTAAATATTCCCGAAATGTATCTGTCACCGCCCATTTAAGGCCCAGCAACTCTAACTTCATGGAACTATAGTTCTCCATATTCCACTCCGAGGACCTCAACCCCCTGCTGGCATACGCTACCGGTCTTCTCCGCCCCTCCACCTCTTGAGACAGCACAGCTCCCAGACCCTGGTGGCTGGCATCGATCTCCACTGTGAAGGGCTTGGTAAAGTCTGCGTATGCCAACACCGGAGCCGAAACCAACCTCTATTTCAGGCCCTGAAACGCCTCCTCACATGCCGGACTCCAATGCTGATGAAACAGGTGCGATGAAAGAGGACGCCTCTCCTTCTTTGAGCCACCAAGTGCCACGAGAGCATGAAGAGGTGCTGCCAGACTGGCAAAGTTCTTCACGAACCTTCGATAGAAGGAGGCGAAACCTAGAAAGGATAACAACTCCGCCCCATTCCGGGGATTTCTCCACTCCGCTACCGCACGTATCTTCGCTGGGTCAGTCGCCACCCCTTGCGATGAGATAACGTGCCCCAGATATGACACCTCCGATCTGAAGAACGAACACTTACTGAACTTCACTTTCAAGTTACACTGCTCAAACCGCAACAAGACCCCCTCCAACCGACATAGATGTTCTGCAAAGGTGGAAGAGAAGACCACGACATCGTCAAGATAGAGCAACAATGCTTTGAACCGCTGGTCACCCAGGATGCGCTCCATAAGCCTCTGAAATGTCGGACGATCTCTCTCAAGCATCTCCACCTGATTATACCCGCTCGCTAAGTCCAGTGTCGAGAACCATGTTGCACCACTCAGAGAGTCCAATGATTCCTCAATGCGAGGCAGCGGGAACGCATCTTTGCGGGTTTTGGCATTCAACCGCCTATAATCCACACACAGCCTAATCGAACCGTCTTTCTTTCTCACGATCACCAAGGGGGAAGAGTACGGGCTACTGCTCTCCCTAATCACTCCCTGTTCCAACAACTTCTGGATGTGGCTTTTCACTTCCTCATACTGACTGGGCGGGATCCTTCGGTACCTCTGACTCACCGGGGCCTTATCAACAACTGGGATTTCATGATAAATTAGATTTGTGCATCCTAAATCACTATCTGAGGATGCAAATACATGAGAAAACTTGTACAACAGTTGCCTGGCTTGTCTTGCCTGCTCTTCCGACAAACCCGGGAAAGCGCAGTGCAGCGATCTCGGGGGACAGCTCCCCGTCTCCTTGCGACCCATGCTGCTCCCTAATCATAACCTGCTCTTCCCGTGGACCCACCCGCTTAAAATGGACAGAAACGCCCTCCCCGGCCACTACCTCAGCCAGATGTAACGATGCGAGGCGTGTCTGTGGCTTCAAACTAACATCTGAGGAACCCACATTAATGACCGGAATAGTCAAATGTCCATGGTTAGCTTCTACATAGGCACTAGAGACCACTAACCCCGCAGGCAAATTCCCCTCTTCCAACCCCAACAGCTCTATAAGTACAGATGCCCTAGACAGGCATAGACTGTCAGGTCCGGCCGCTGGAACAAAACACATCGATCCTGCAGGGATTGTGAATGGGGAGACGGCAGCAGCAAACATGTTCCTTTTCAATGTGACAGTTTGTTCATTTAGACAGGCTGCAAAAGCAGTCTGCCAACCTGGGGCCTCCAGGAGGAGCGGCGGTGGGCTAGGACCATGCGCAGGGCATAACAGCTGATAACACTCCTTAATAACATTCATCCCGAGCAAGCCCGGCACTGCTTGTTTGCGCTCTTTTGCGGCTTGTCCAACTGGGTCTTTCACCACTAATATACCCCTCTGCGGTATGGTCCTATCCAACGCCACCGCCTCCACATCAACAGTGAAGTAGCCCAAATAGGGGATATTCAAGCCATGGGCCCCACTCAATGTCAGCTATCCACAGTCAGCCAAATCCCCCCCCCCCCCCATTTTGGCAGTAGATGTTTAAAGGTCCCATGCATTATAAATGTCATTTTTCAGTCTCTAGCATTGTATTATAGTAATAGGAGTTCGTATCAATGTGTTTTAGGGTCTAAATACCATATTGGCGAATTGCTCCGTTTCAGCCCACCCCCTCTGTGCCTCTAGTAAATCGGGTCATTTTGATTTGAAGTCCCTGAGCACGTCACTGGGCGCTGTGGATAGTGCACAGTGATGCGATTGGCTCTGTGGTTGGAGCTAATGCCCGCCCCCATTCTACCTAGACTAGACAGCGAGTGCTGCGGGGCCGAGAGGAAGAGAGAGCCGAGAGGGAGCCGAGAGAAAGGAAGAGAGAGGGAGGGAGGGAGAGAGAGGGGGCACTTGGGGGGGGGGGGGGGACCTGCCGCACGGAGGTCCGCGCGACACACACCTCCGAACGGGAGAGTGATAGAAAGAAAAAAAGGAAGAGAGAGGGAGGGAGGGAGAGAGAGGGGGCACTTGGGGGGGGGGGGGGGACCTGCCGCACGGAGGTCCGCGCGACACACACCTCCGAATGGGAGAGTGATAGAAATAAAAAAAAGGAAGAGAGAGGGAGGGAGGGAGAGAGAGGAAGCACTTGGGGGGGGGGGGGACCTGCCGCACGGAGGTCCGCGCGACACACACCTCCGAACGGGAGAGTGATAGAAAGAAAAAAAGGAAGAGAGAGGGAGGGGCTTCTCTCTCTCTCTCTCTCTCTCTCTCTCTCTCATGGTATAAATGATTATTTGTGTAAATAAGGTTATACGCCGACCATTAAGAAAATACATGTTAGTTTAGGAATAAGGGGCAGGTAACTATATAACTATAAGATTTATTCTTCTTCCTGCTCCTTTTGTCCATGGAATGACTATTTATGATTTTTTAATGAAGAAACTATGATTGTATTATTCCATGTGGCAAATAAAAACTCTGAACTGAACTGAACTCTCTCTCTCTTCCCCCCCCCTCCCTCCCTCCCTCTACCAGTGCAGACTGTGGTCTGACTGTCACTCAAAGTGCTTATGGGCGGAGCCAGGCCATAACAGCCTGATTTCTCGAGGCTGAAAAATGATGGTTTCGAGTACTTGATTAGAAATATAAAACAATGAATTTTTTTGAAAAAATAAATTACAAATGTCTTCAATAGACTAACAGGAATTGTGTAAAGTTGCCCAAATAGTGCTAGGAATAGCAGTGCATAGCCCCTTTAAAGAAAAAACCTTCGGTAACAGTTGACACATTTGACCCGGAATCGATTAAACATTGAAACTTCACCCCCCCCCATAGAAACTTCCACAGTGTCACACTCCCCTACCAAACACTCATACACATGCAGATCAATATGGGGTATTGTTACTGAGCCTGGCTGTACTCCACCTGTGGTTTGGCTCTTCACCACAGAGGGAGACAGTTTCCCTGCTGCTCCGATATCTGGGCTGCCCCATCCCTCCTTGCGGCCAAAGCAGGAGACCAATGGTCTTGACTACGGCTAGGCCGTGGGGCCACACAGAATCGTGCGATATGGCCAGCTTTCTGACATTTAAAACAAATAGGCTGCCCTGAGGCATCGTACCGCGGCTGCCATTTACGGGCGTCTGTTCGCCTGGACCCTGATGCCTGCAAAGTGGTTGAAAGTTGTTGTGATAAATCATCAATTAAAACCTGTTGTTTTTGTAACATGTCTAAAACTTTGGCAAGCATAGGATCAGGCTTCCCCTCCATCGCAGCAGTAACTACACTCGCCTCTACTGGCGTGGCCTCCACCTTCTCACAGGAACCCACCACCCGCCTTCTACGCTCTCCCCCGCACTCCGCTTCCTCTCCCCACTGAAAAGCTTCTCTACGGAGCTAAAAAAACGACATGGTGGGTTGCTGGCGAGTTTTCTTTTTTTATTCTCGACGGAGACTGATATCAGATACATTTTCTGCAAATTGGTCACGCAAGGCAAAATCGCCACACCATGCCTCCTTCACCTTACAGTGATTGATCTCTTCCATGATAGCCATTAATGCATGTGAATATTCCCGTACAGACTCTCCATCCTGCTGTCTTCTATCAAAGAACTGTCTTTGCAATTTAGTGAGTGACTGGGGCTGCCCATATATCTCTTGGAGAATGTCTAACACCTGCACTGGACTTGATCGTTCAGCCTGTGTGCGATACTTTATCTCTTGCCTTGCTTCCCCCCCCCCAGATGCTCGTAAATGTACGCTGCTTTTTCAGCTCCAGCGTAAGAGCGGTAGACCAAAGTAGCATTCATTTCGTCCAACCAATCATAAAAAATAGCACTTGACCCCCCAGTGAATACTGGACATTTCCTCTCCTTTGGCAGGTATACAATCCGTTCCCTGGTACCAACAGCTAGACTCTCACCCCCCACATGCCCCCCCCCCGACCCCTGATTACCAGAGGACTGAGTAGACAAGGGAGATTGATTCCCGTCCAGCTTCTGTACTAAAGACTCATTTTCATTTTTCAACTGGCTGATGGCCTCTTTATCAGACTGCACTCACTTTCAGAGCATCAAGTTCATCTTGTAAGTCCTTCACACTCATTTTCGTGTTTCACAAAGCCACCTTAAACAGCTGTGACGCGTCACTTCACCAACGGTCCTCTTGTCCACCCGGCCGGCAGGAAACTGTTGTGATGAGTCTCCTTGAGTCTTCTGTTGACTGACTCCCAGGCCTTTCTTCTTGGACGCTGTGTGGTCACTGTTTTTGGCCACTCGGACTCCTGTCCCTAAATTCTCACCCTGTCTGCAAGTCCAACCTGTCTCTCTATGTACTGCTATAATACCCGAAGCCTAGGTCACAAAACCAAATTAGATCCTGCCAACTGCGCCAAACTGTAACCATGAGGCTTAGGTCGCTTCCACATATAGTTTTGGTGGACTCGGTGCGGTTCTGGGGGTGAAGTTGCAACATTGTTGCATTCTTCATTTGGTTCGCCTGCGTTCACATAGAAATCTGTGAGGCGGACCGAGTCCTTCTGAACAATGTCACGCGGTCGAAAAGGGCGCTCGTCTATTGGACACAATGGAGAGTGGAAATCCCTCCCTTTCAGGAAGTGAAATGCGCGTCAACACAAACTGTGTGAGCGTGATAGTAGCAGAGACGTGGCATTGATCCATCGTTCGATTATAATTCCCATTACCGCCATCCTCTCGCTAAACAACTTGTACACCTCGTTGTTTTTGTGAGTGCCCACATTCCCCACAAGCAGCTGTTTTATTTGGTCTTCAGCCCCCCAAGTCTGTCCACGAGACATGTTTACACAGTGTGCTTGTTTTGCAGTGAATGCGCACCGCGGTAATATTAATAATAATAACAGCTGTGTTTTCTTTCTTCCTTGTTCTACCCCAAGATGCACAGTAGATAGATCGATAGATGCAGTGTGCTTGTTTTGCAGTGAATGCGCGCCGCGGTAATATTAATAATAATAACAGCTGTGTTTTTTTTCCCCCTTGTTCTACCCCAAGATGCACAGTAGATAGATAGATAGATAGATGCAATGTGCTTGTTTTGCAGTGAATGCACGCCGTGGTAATATTAATAATAATAACAGCTGTGTTTTTTTTCTTCCTTGTTCTACCCCAAGATGCACAGTAGATAGATAGATAGATGCAGTGTGCTTGTTTTGCAGTGAATGCGCGCCGCGGTAATAATATACCCAAGATGGTTTATCAGGTGACTTCCTACGTTTGGTTCGATGAAGCCGAACCGAGACCTACGTTTTCAGCCGGACCAGAGTTCGCCTGCTTGGTCCGCGGACCGAGTTCGACGCGCATTCACACAAACCCGAAAAACCGGACTATCGAATTCTGGTCCGAAAGTCCGGACAAAACAGCCCCTGTGTGAAAGCGACCTTAGGATATATAACAGACAGACAAAGCAATTATATTTAATACAATTATCTTTATTGAATGCTATATTATAAGAATAAGTTGACTTTCATACAAAATAGAGTTATCACAATAGTATAAATAAGAAAAGAGAGACAGACTGAATCCGCACTACACCCTAACCTAAAGTAGCCAAAACAGTGACCACCTGTTGACAATGACCACCACCTGTCATGACATAGAAATTACACAATGAATATCAAAGCATAACAGCAGTTCAAGAACCTTATTATATTAAATGCTGGCTGTTGCACACATTTATAGTTACGGTCGGTAATACGAACGAGAAACGAACGAGAGAGAGCTAGACTTACACTTTAACCGAATGAATGAAACACCTGGCGCAGCACATACACACAGCACACACCCAGGCCGCAACGGTACGTCTATTTCCCCAACCTCGTCACTAGAGGCCCCAACATTTCTTGTAACTTTAATTTTAAATTTTTTTGGAGGCCCCTCGTCACTAGAGGCCCCAAATTATTATTATAATTTTTTTAACTTTTATTTTATTTATTTTTTGAGGCCCCTCGTCACTAGAGGCCCCAAATTATTATTATTCTTTTTTTTGAGGCCCCTCGTCACTAGATGCCCCACATATTTGTTTATTTTTTTGTAACTTTTATTTAAAAAAAAGAATTTGATGCCCCTCGTCACTAGAGGCCCCACATTTTATTAAATTTGTTTTCTTATTTTGGAGATCGATGTCATACTGTGACACTGAAATGAAAACATATTTCATCAACTAAAATATTTAGTCAACAAAAATATTTCATCAACTAAAATATACAGTACGTCACACCCTGCCGTCTGCAAGTGGCTAATCTTGAGTATTTTTTCTCCTCTTCATAAGAGTTTGAGGTTTTCCGTTTGAGGTAAAAACAGCAATAAAAAAAATCTCCACATCCCAGCCCCGACACCTGAATACTTTTATCAACGGATTTCCAGTTCCGCGTTCGCGTTCTGCGCTCTGATTGGCCACTGACGTTTCTGGTAGCGCCAATCGTGTGACGCCTCTTTCTTTCACCGGTTAAGCTTAGGCACTCTTTCGAAGTTGGTTAAGGTTAGAGTTTGTCTTAGAGCAGGGCGATAGAACACCAGCCCTGATTCCATACTCTAACCTTAACCAACTTCGAAAGAGTCGCCTAAGAAACGTCAGTGGCCAATCAGATCGCACCAGAAACGTCAGTGGCCAATCAGATCGCAGAACGCGAACGCGGAACTGGAAATCCGTTGGTAAAAGAATAGACGCAGCCCCGACATGAATGAGGCAGATTGGGATCATTATTCATGACAGACAGCAGAGACCAGCCGGTGCTAATAGCAGATATCATCGAGCTCCCCCTAGTGACTAGGGGCCTCCACTACACACTAGTAAAAAAAAATTAAAAAAAACACGAAAAAAATATATATATAATCAGATCCTCATCCAGCGTTTACTTTCACAGCATCTATAGTGACTACTAGTATCATCTCATCTCTTCTCTATCTATTTTTATTAAATTGTTTGTATTGCAAATAAAAATATGATTGATTGTTTGATAATGAGGGGTGAGAGACGTTGAGTCTACGTGACACTGACATCCAGGTCCAGGGGTCACTGTCAGGTCAGGTGGGTCAGGTGACCACTGACCGCGAGAATTGCACTAGCAAGTTGATCAAGTAGGCTAAGTACATATGAGACTCAAAAAACATGGATAAAAAAGTTAAACGGTGGGAAAGTTAAATTCTAAACAGGAAAGGGACAGAAAGAACACGTTACTTCGGCAAAGCATACCGTCTATCTTTACTTTTTTCACCCCGTCAGGTAAGGAGGAGGATAGCTCCCTGGCTAGCACTAGTAGTAGCAGCAATGTTAAAGAGGCTGAGCCAGGCGCCACGGGCAGAGAGGACGAGAATGCTAATGTTATTATTATTGATGCCAGCGACAGAGAAGAAGCAGCGGCAGCCTCTAGTTCAGCCGGCCCACCACCACCAGTGGCTGCCACCTGTTCGTATACGCCCGCCGCATCTCCACAGCCCAGCCCCAACCCCAACACGAATTACTCTGACTCTGAGGCATACCGCGGTGATGACAGCCCGCCGCCGGCGGTGCTTGAACATGAAAACCAGGAGGATTGGTTGGACAATGTTACGGATCCAGTTTTTTTTTTTTTTTTTTTTAAATTGACATATAAAACACCACTGTGCGTGTATGTGTGTGGGTGTGGGGGGGGGGGTGCCTCCACAAGAATCTGGCCCGGGGGCCTCTGAATTCTTAATCTGGCCTTGCGTGTATGCATGTGCGCAACCCATAAACCAAAGAAGCGAGCAATACCTTTGTATTGCCAGGCGTAAACACAACGCCCTGCCTCTTCACCATTCACGGTCTGTCGTTCCCTAAGGAAGACCATACACAGTATAAACACCTAAACAGTGTACATAAACCTAGCAACATGATAATACAAGCAAGCTCCGCTTTATACTATAGTTAAGTTACTCACCAGGACACTGTCACTCGAGTATCTACACGCCACACTCTCTCTCGTCCTGTAACAGGGGAACCAAGTGTGGGGAAATGTTTGCTGCTATCGTCGCCCGCACCCAACTAGGAAGTGTTCGTTCCAGCCGCCATCCGGTCAGGCTGAAATATACGCTGATGCCAGAGCCACACCCACAATACCCCCAGCTGGCCACATATACATACATTGTTGAATGAACAGCCTGTTTCTTGAAGTTAGACTCTCCTCTAAATTGTAACCCCCCTCTCTATAACAGAATTTTTGGATGTTACCCGGGAGTGAATTGTTTCGTGCTTTAAACATGATTTGTGCAGTCTTAAATTCAGCCAGGTCCCAGAGTTTCATGGCATGTGATTTAAAAAATAGTGTGTTTGTGTGTTCCAGATATCCTACCTTATTGATAATCAAATCAAAATCAAATGTATTTGTAAGGCCCGACAACACACGTTAATGTCCCTTCAGGCCCATGTCCCTTCAGGCTATGGATTTGCGGTGTTTTCCAGCTTATACAAAAAATATATATATTATTTTGGAATATTGCAACTATACTACACAAAAACGTGAGTACACAAGTTCAACTCATCTTCAGCCCTATGTTACTCATTAGCACTAAAAGTGATGTTTCTTTATTGTGTACGAAACTTCAGAATGTTATATTTCAAAAGAGACCAGGCTTATGCATGTGCTATAAGCATAAAGTATAAAGATAAGCTTTGCAAAAAAAGTATGCAGTCCTCAAGTTCAAGTAAAAAGAAATTGCCACTTTTCTGGGCGCATGTTATGCGGTTAAATTTGGGATATTGCAACCACTGCAGAAAGATTTTAGTACACAAGTTCACGTTCAACTCAAGTTCAGACCTATATGCTACTCTATTTCATTAGCACTAAAAGTGATTTCCCTTTTTTGCATTAGTAACTTCAGAATGTTATCTTTCAAAAGAGACCAGGCTTATGCATGTGCTATAAACATAATGTATAAAGATAAGCTTTGCAAAAAAAGTATGCAGTCCTCAAGTTCAAGTATAATAAAAAAAAATTGCCGCTTTTCTGGGTGCATGTTTCCAAGCATATGTTAAAACAATAAAGGCATCTTTGAGTAAACTTTGAGTAGAGATTCAAGATTCAAGAGGTTTATTCATCACATACAGTACAGTACACAAGACATAGTGAAATGAAGGTGGCCATGCCCGCTTCGATTGTGCAAAGTATCATTAAGTATCTCAAGGCTGGGGCCAGCATGTCCTCTTTTTTGGAAATCAAAATATGGTCACCCTAGCCTACAAGCCACACCGGTAAACCAATCAATCAATCAATCAATCAATCAATCAATCAATCAATTGCGATACAATAAAGCGAATCTTCATCACAAATCATATTCTCAAAATAATCTGACGGGCAGATATTATTGCTGGCGGACCTATTTCAGCCTGCGAGCCGCCTATTGCCGACCACTGAACTAGGATATCTGTTGGGTAACGTGCGTTTAGACAACACTATTTGGGACAGACCACACAGGCTATTACTTCACATAAAATATCATGTCTAAATGAAATGCACAAAACAAAAAATGTATGTATCATATCGTATTTCTGTATTTATTCATAACCTTATACATATTCGTTAACGTTAGGTCGTGCATGGCTTTTACATTGAAAAATGTACTTGTCACGTGGTTCCGTTCTCCATTCTTCACATCAAAAACTAAAAACGAACTATCAAAACGTACACGGACCAAAATCGGCCCATTATTTACTCCTTTTTTTCATTTGATTCTGACACCAAAATACGAAAAACAGCTCCGTATTTCAGTTTCCCCCCGTTTTTGGTTTCAAACGGAAATAGGAAAACACCTCGTATTTCAGTTTTTTTTTTCGTATTTCCGCTTGAAACGAAAAACGAACTATCAAAACGTACACGCCACGGACCCTTAACCCCCCCCCCTCCAACCTGTTGTGATCTTTGCTACTGTGGCCTTATGTTTTCTGTGTATCATGCTGTTTTCCCTGTTTCCCCGTGGTCTTATGTTCCTTTTGTTTCTTTGTTTTCTCTGTTTTCCCCACCTAATGTCAGCAACTTCAGATTCCTGAGAAGCGCTTTATAAATGCAATGAATTATTATTATTATTATACAAATATACTAGGGATGCACCGAATGGGAAATTCTTGACCGAAACCGATACCGAAAATAGGAAACAGTTGGCTGAAAACCGAATGCCGAAAGGCCGAAAATGATTCATAGAATAGAATTTTTTTTTACCAATGTTGTTCAGCTACCTGATTATGGAAAAATATATGATTATGGCTAAACTTAACTTAAATAATAAATAATCACTATTATGGGTCCATAAAACATTTATTCAGCACTTCTGAATGCATACAGTACATTAATTCCAAGTCAAGTGCATTTTCTTTTCTCTGTAGGATAACTACAACAAAGTGCATTCAGAACAAAGCCAATGTGCTTTAAAAGTGAATTCACCTCTTGGTATAGGGGTCTGTGATGCCGCCCGCGGCGCGGGAGGCCGGGGTTCAACTCCCACTCAGGGCATGTCCGAACCGATCTGTTACAGTGACAACAGCCTACACCATTTAACAGTATCAAACAGTAACATAAAATAGCAACAGGCTATGTCCACACAACTATAGCCATCATTAGCCCCTTTCGTGACTGCGATGCCCCTGGCTTGCATTGCAGTCACGAAAGGGGCTAAGCCATCATAAAAGTTAGCCAGTGTGAAAAGTTTGAACTAACAATGTTGGCCTTAAGGTGAGACACCCCAGGTGAATAGGCAAATATACTTATTTTTGTTGATTTTGAGATTTTGTTATATTTTGCTTCCTAAACATGTCTTCTATGAAACTAGTGACAATAAAACGTCAATAACACACATTTAGTTGTTTATTTTACTTCATTTTGCCTTATTGCATCCATAAATGTGCACATATTTAATGGGAAAGTGCCTCATTTGCATATATAAACATAAAAAATAGGGAAACAATGTCCAGGCACGCACTCCAGGCACTCCAGGTCCGGCCTCTAACAGCGATACTCCTACCTGTACTTGGTTGTAAATAAAATGTCTCTTTAATCATGCCATGACATTGGGTACAAGACAAACATGGAAAATTGCCATTTGGAATATTAGCCATAAAATGGGTAAATTTTTTGGGAAAATCTGTTTTAACTAACTGGTCCCTTAAGTTAGGTTGCCATTTGTAGAAGTATTTGGGTGGTTCCTGGAACACACCTCCGATCTTAGGATCTGACTTTAAAATGTACCAGTATTTGTTCACAATATCACGCATATCTCTAGAAATAGGGCTGAAGGTGGACACCAATGCTACTGAGTTGCTTTTTACTTTGTCTTTATGTGTAAAAAGGGATTGTCTGTTTATCTGTTTAGTTTTATTAAGAGAATTCTCAATAAGGGCCTCACTATATCCTCTAGATCTAAAGTTCTGACAAAGCTCCTTGGCTTGTGTATCAAAAATGTCATCTGTATTACAGATACGTTTATATCTCAAAATCTGACCAAATGGAAGGCTCCTCTTGAGCTCTGGTGGGTGATAACTGCTATAATGGAGAAACGAATTTCGATCAGTCTCTTTTTTGAAAACTTCGGTATGGACAATATTGTCTCTCTTTTTCACCAATACATCGAGGAATGCTATGGAATGTGAATCATAATTCATAGTAAACTTAATAGTCTCTCTCTGAGAGTTGAGAAACAAGTGGAACTCTTCCAGAGCTTCTTTAGTGCCTGACCATACAAAAAATAAATCATCAATATACCTCCAATAGGCTTTAATGTGTCCAACATATGGATTATTATTGAAAATACATTCAGACTCAAACTTCGACATAAAACAGTTGGCCATATTAACCGCTACCGGGCTGCCCATAGCTAGACCTCTTTTCTGTAAAAAATATTGATCCTGAAAACGAAAATAATTCTTATTAAGGACTTCCTGAGTCAATGATATTAATGCCTCCGTAGAGGGATGTAGCTCTATTCTCTGATCCAAATAATATCTACATGCACTTAACCCATCAATATGTGGGATGCTAGGATATAAACTAGAAACATCCATAGTACACAAAATATCGGTAGCTTCTATACTGCACTCATACAGCTTACTTAGAAAGTCGGTAGTGTCCTTTAACCAGGTTGTGCTGCAGCCAATTCTTTAAGGTGTGAGTCAACAAATTTTGAGATAGGTTCTGTAAGTGACCCGATACCAGCCACAATAGGTCGACCTGGTGGGTTATGAAGATCCTTGTGAATTTTGGGCAAAGTGTAAATAATAGGTCTTACTGGGTTATCATTCACCATGAACTTAAATTCCTTCTCAGAAATCTCACCCTCCTTAAGAAGGCGCTTTAGAACCTCTTTGATCTCAAAAGAGAACCGAACAGTTGGATCTGTGCTTAAAGGAATATACACATCTGTGTCTGCTAATTGTCTATTTATTTCAGCAACATAGGAACTCTTATTCTGTACCACTAAGGCCGAGCCTTTATCGGCCTTCCTGTACACCAGATTATCTAACTGCATCAATTCCTTAAGTGCTAGTCTCTCTGACTCAAGCAGATTAGGGAATAATCTAGTTTCATTACTTTTCCCACATAGAAGCATAACTTCATCCTCCACTAGTCTACAAAATGTGTCAACTGATGCATGATTAATCTGTGGAGTGAACGTGCTACGAGGCTTGAACAGTGTTTTAAATGGTCTATCAGCCGTGTCCAATGAACTGACTTCTGGCAGCACTGTGCTTCCAGGAGTAGAATAAACAATATTTTTGTCGACATCTCTAGAATAAAAAGCTTTAAGCTTAATGTTCCTAAAAAACTTAAACAATTCAACCTTTGTAGTGAAACCGTCCACCTTACGAGATGGTACAAAAGAAAGTCCTTTGGACAGTAGTTTACATTGAGAGTCACTGAGGTCTACCTCTGAAATGTTGACTATGTTTGCCACCTCCCCCTGCGTCTTCGGGTTGGAAGCTCTCTTGCCTCGTCGGGTCTTCCTGTGCCTCCTCTCCCTGGTAGGGGAGGAGAGGAGCCTGGCTGAAAAACCTTCCGGCTCCTCGTGTAAGGGCCGATCCTTTCAGGTCCTGGTGGTGTCTCATCTGAGCTTAGAGCAGAGGAGGAAGAGCCAGGATAGGGCCGAGCCCCAGCCTGGTGTGCTTGCCTGCGCATACGTGTGTGTATGAAAGTCTGTGAAAGCCAAGGGTAAACCCTATTGGATTCATAGTGTCTCTTCGGCGTTTAGCCTGTTTATGTTGCTCAATGTCACGTTTATATTGTTACATTTTTGCTGCACAAGCCTCCTTAATGGCCTGCAGTTCCTCTGTGGGGATTGACTCACACATGTCAACCTCCAGTGCAGTGATCTCCTTGCGTAAACTGTCAAGCTTTGTGCTTTCATTTTCGATAATTAAAAGCATCAGATCTAAGGAACACTTATTCAGAATAGTACACCAAGTATCACAAAAAGCAGGGTTCTCTCGACCCAATGTGGGTTCCTTAATGATACGCAAACCTCTAGGAATGATGCTGTCCTTCCAGTACCGCATATATAAACATAAAATTCAGAAAACTTGCAATATATTTTTTCTTAGTTTATATGTACATAACAAACTGGGAAAGTTTCATAGTGATATCTATTCAAATATTTGTTGCCTATTAGGGGGTACTATACACTGTACTACACTGTTTGTAGCCTGTGTGTAGTTCTGTTCAGTTCAATAACATCATTATTATTATTATTCAGAGAGGCATGTGTTTAGGTTGTCTATTACTAATGGTTTAATTAGGTATTGTGTTTGCAAATATCTGTTTAAAAAAAAAGTATGGCATTTTACAATACAGAACTTTGAAGGCGTTTTCCCAAAAATTTGTTTTAAGAGTTTTTCCTCATACTCTGAGCCAGAAATCTCCACTTCAGTAGCACTCACATACACCAAACCTTCCAGTTCTATTCATATCTATGTTCTGAAGGTATTTACAGAAGGGTTTGTTGATATCGCATTCATACCCTGATTTATATCACAATCTATTCCTGAAAACATGGCGAAATATGGAATTTTACCATAAAAATGGACTGAATGGAGTATTTTCTGATTTATGGAGTGATAAAAAGAGATATCCAAAATCCCCTCTGTAATAACCTTTGGCTCTAATATGTCAACAAAATGAAACTATAATTTTGAAAATGGCTTTATCCAATGTTCAGATTTCTGTCCTGGAATTATATGCAAATTAGTGCATATTTAAGTAGATCATGCCTCATTTGCATATTTAAACATATAATTCCAGAAAACTTGTAATACAAAAAAGTCTTGTCTTAATATAAGTAATCAACTGGGGAAGTTTCATTGTGATATCTATTAGTTAAATTGTTTACCCTATTCACCTGTAGTGTCTCGCCTTAAGCAGAACTGAGCAGAACTAAACTGAATGTTGGCAGAAGGCATAGTCAACTTATTATATTAAAATCAACGATTTTTTTATTGTCACTAGTAATATTATGTTTGGACCATTATGTACTGTTGATTTAATCTTTCGTTCTCAAAACAGCAGGGGGCAGCACATCATTTCCCACAGACCGCGGAGCTGGTTTCCTTTCCACGAAGAAGAAATGAACAGGGAAGGGAACTACTTGATGTGACGAGGTGAGTCGTGCTTGACACAGCTCTTGTACATTTCGCTGGCAAAAATGAAGGTTTTCCTAATTGTCCTCATATATTTCAATGTAGTTGACATTGGTACAGTATATGTTACACGTGCGTTGGCTGATAAGAGTTATTGCCGTAACAGTTTTGATGGAGACAGCAGAGAACATTGCTACTTGGAAGGTCAAGCTAACGCAAGTCGGCTGCATCACACTGGCTTTCACTTTTTACAACTGGATACAGTCAGTGGTTCAATAACACGAAACAAAAAATGTCCTGGCCCAGTGTGTTGAGGGTTTATTGTCGCCTACATTGTTACCAACACATTGATTTCAGCTACTATTAATACTGTCGATGGTGCTTGGCTTTGAAATCCAAAGATGATGTTGTTATTATTGTTGCGTAACCAGGTGACAGCTAAGGTGGCTAACCGGTGTCTGATATTGGACCATTTTATTGGGGGTCGTTCTTTTTCTTATCCATCTAGCCACACACGTTTTGAACTTACTAAGCAACTGAAGCCGGTTGCCCAATATATGCCAACCCACAGTCTACTATGATGACAACTAAGACATTGAACCAGCACAATCGAGCGTTTTAGCCCCCAAAAAATGTACATCCTATCAAAAGTTGTTTCATATGCCAGTTGCACACGTACAGGTGCAACACCTATGCAACTCATTATAATGTTAGATACGATGTATGGTTTGCAACTATTTCCTCAGTAGAACATATGAAGACACATCTGATTATTATTCCTGTACTTACGCCATTCTACTGGAATCTGGTGAGACTCGAGGATGCTGCACAGTGCTACGTTTCTCAATACTAGTATAGCCATACATGAAATTGTGGTCTGTACTAGTCAATATACTACCAGCCAATGTTTAAATAGGGCCTGAGTAAAAAAAGAAAAAAAATGAACACGTCCTTTAAGCAATAGAACACAAGAGGGAGTGTGTCATAATAGTAAATTTCATCACATTGATTGATTGAAAACTTTATTAACAGATTGCAGAATGGGTACAATACGGTACAGCTCAATACACACAATTGTTAAGGGGATGCAGACCAGAGAAAGACTTTCGTCTTGTTTACATCAGGGTCCCCCATTTTCAATTCATCATAACATATATGACATACACGACATACAGATAGACAGTACTGCTACATCTATACATTTATGACATACCAGATTTACAAATACAGTACTGTTTGTGATACCAAAAGAGTCTAAAAAAAGAGTATATAAATTTGACGTAGAAACTGTACATTGGAGGAGGTTGGGTAGGTGGGGTGGGGGGGGAACTGTACATTGGAGGTGGTTGGGTGGGGGTGGGGGGGTTGGGTAGGCAGGTTGGGTAGGTGGGGTGGGGGAAACTGTACAACTGTACAAGCAAAACTGTACATTGGGATATCGACAACCTTACTTTGTCCCAAGAAGAGGGTCTCGTGTATTATTGGGTTAGGACATTTACTGTACATTTACAGGGGCCAGTTTCGAATGGCAGTCTCCCGTAGGTGCTCTTGAGAGTGGTTTTGAAAGTGGGTAGTGATTCACATTCCTTTACAGCTTTGGGTAGGGCGTAATTAATTAATTGCGAAACGTGTTTAGTCCCTTGTTTGAGCAGAATCTGGGTTTAACATGATTTGTTGAGCTCCCTCTGGTGTTGTGGTCGTGGTATTCACTGACCTTTGGGAAGTATTTTGACATGTACATGGGTACTCGTATAGTGTATCTTGTAGACCAGGCCCATTGCAAGTTGCTGTACTCTGTAGTCTACTCTGTCGTCTACTCTAAGCCATCCTAGGTAGTCAAAGTGGGCAGGGGTGAGGTGGGTTCTAGGAGTAAGGTCAAGTAGTAGTCTGACCAGTTTGTTTTGTGATGTTTGTAATCTTGTTTTTAGCGCCTTTGAGGTGCTTTGGTACCATGAGGTGCAAGCATAGTCGTAGTACCCTTAGTACCCGGCGTAGTACAGCTGTGGTCACAGGCACGAGTCACAGATCATCAAATATATGGTGTTATTTACTATAACTATCATATATTAACATTTCATATTTTATTACGTTATTATTGATATATTTCTTTGTAAGCCTAATGATGATTTCTCTATGTCCCAGCCCCAACGACACATAGAGAAGATGGTGTTGAAGGAGGTTCCAGTAGAGAACTTAGCCCGCCCCCTGGGACGCAATGAGGTCATCGGCCTGCTCTTCCGCCTGACCATATTTGGAGCCGTCACCTACTTCACAATCAAATGGATGGTGGACGCAATAGACCCCACTAGAAAACAGAAAGTGGAGGCACAGAAACAGGTGAGAGACAGAGAACGTGAAGGAGAAAGAGAATGTGAAGGAGAAAGAGAACGTGAAGGAGAGAGAGCCAGAGAGAGAACGTGAAGGAGAGAGAACGCGAAGGAGAGAGAGCCAGAGAGAGAGAATGTGAAGGAGAGACAGAGAGAGAGAATGTGAAGGAGAGCCAGAGAGAGAACGTGAAAGAGAGAGAGAGAGCCAGAGAGAGAGAACGTGAAGGAGAGAGAGAATGTGAAAGAGAGAGAATGTGAAAGAGAGAGAGCCAGAGAGAGAATGTGAAAGAGAGAGAGCCAGAGAGAGAACGTGAAGGAGAGAGAGCCAGATAGAGAGAATGTGAAGGAGAGAGAGACAGAGAGAGAGAACGTGAAGGAGAGAATGTGAAAGAGAGAATGTGAAGGAGAGAAATAATGTGAAGGAGAGAACGTGAAAGCGAGAGAGCCAGAGAGAGATAATGTGAATGAATGAATGGGTCAGTTATGGAATTCAAATCTAACAACTAAAGTCTTCTCAGATCGGTGCCCCTGAGACAGAATCTTACACATTAGGGTCCAACGCCTAATAACATCATGTATCATGTTGGGGTCCTTGACACAAAAAGGTGGAGTATTATTAAATTGAAATTGAAATAGTCAAATGAAATGCTTGTTGACAAAACCTCTGTCTCTGTCAGGCAGAGAAGCTGATGCGTCAGATTGGGGTGCAGAACGTCAAACTGTCTGAATATGAGATGAGCATTGCTGCACACCTGGTGGACCCACTCAGCATGCTGGTAACACACACACACACGCGCACACACACACACACACACCTACCTACCTACCTACCTACCTACCTACCTACCTACCTACCTACCTACCTACCTACCTACCTACCTACCTACCTACCTACCTACCTACCTACCTACCTACCTACCTACCTACCTACCTACCTACCTACCTACCTACCTACCTACCTACCTACCTACCTACCTACCTACCTACCTACCTACCTACCTACCTACCTACCTACCTACCTACCTACCTACCTACCTACCTACCTACCTACCTACCTACCTACCTACCTACCTACCTACCTACCTACCTACCTACCTACCTACCTACCTACCTGATTTGATTTTATTACGGATCCCCATTAGCTGGTGCCATGGCAACCAGCTAATCTTCCGGGGGTCCACACAAAAAACATACAAAAACAATTATTGCAAAACAGAATTATTAAAAGCCAGTACTCAACATACAATACACAATGAAACTAACAATTAAGATGGCTAAAATTACATGCAAGCAAAGAAACAGAAAACAAAAAAACAAAACAAAACAAAATACAGTGTTAAATACAATTTAAGATTGTTTTTAAAATTGAGTATTTTTAAGAATTGCTTTTAGAATGCTCATCAATGTTACTAATTATTAAAAGCCAGTACTCAACATACAATACACAATGAAACTAACAATTAAGATGGCTAGCTAGTTAGCAACAGCCGGGGACCGGCGTTAGCTCTCGGGAGTGATGGCTAGCTAGTTAGCACCAGCCGGGGACCGGCGTTAGCAACCGGGAGCGTCGCGGAGCATTCAGCCTGCTGGCTACCTAGATCCACTTCAACCAGCGTCGCGGAGCATTCAGCCTGCTGGCTACACAGCTTGTCGGTGTGCTGGAGCTTTGGCAAGCTAACGGTAGCTGGCTACACAGCTTGTCGGTGTGCTGGAACCTCGGCAAGCTAACGGTAGCTGGCTACACAGCTTGTCGGTGTGCTGGAACCTCGGCAAGCTAACGGTAGCTGGCTACACAGCTTGTCGGTGTGCTGGAACCTCGGCAAGCTAACGGTAGCTGGCTACACAGCTTGTCGGTGTGCTGGAACCTCGGCAAGCTAACGGTAGCTGGCTACACAGCTTGTCGGTGTGCTAATAGCCTCGGCAAGCTAACGGTAGCTGGCTCCAGGCTAGGGCTGCAACGATTAGTCGACATAATCGACGACGTCGATTATAAAAAATCGTCGACGAGAAATTGTTGCGTCGATTAGTCATTAAAAAAATAAAAATAAAAAAAACTTTATTTAATTTTTTTTTTTTTTTTTGTGTGCACTACCTATCTTTGTGAGAGTGGCTTCTCAGGGTTCCAGACAACATCATAACATGATGATCCCATAGCAAATTTTGGACATTGAAAACATTGTTCCCCTGCAGGAGATGATGATCAGACTAGACACACAATACATTACACACGCACTCCTCTCACTCACACACAGCGATCAGAGTAAGACACACACATACACACTCCTCTCACTCACACACAGCGATCAGAGTAAGACACACACACATACACACTCCTCTCACTCACACACAGCGATCAGAGTAAGACACACACACATTCACACTCCTCTCTCTCACACACAGCGATCAGAGTAAGACACACACACATTCACACTCCTCTCACTCACACACAGCGATCAGAGTAAGACACACACACATACACAAATTACACAGTACACACCTCTCACTCACACAGCGATCAGAGTAAGACACACACACAAATTACACAGTACACACACTCCTCTCACTCACACAGCGATCAGAGTAAGACACACACACATACACACACACACGGACTCCTCTCACACACAGCAAACAAAAGTTATTTAAAGTACACTTCCACTTTAATTTGTATTATTTAATTTATTTATCTTGTTATGAGTGATTGCTGTATTGTTCTTCAAATACATTTTCATTTAAAGTGGCTTAAAGATCCAAATTCAAATGTTTCATGAGTCATTATTTTAATTTGCTATGGGATCATCATGTTATGATGTTGTTGTTTGGTCCTGACAAGAGTCTCAAAGTCTGGGGTGATGGTAGACAAGCAACTCTGAGGTCATGCTCAATGTCCAATCTGTTCCTCTGCTCTGTCTTCAGCTGGACCAGAGCTGAGAAGCCACTTTCACAAAGATAGGTAATAAAAAAAACAAAAAAAAAACATCCTTTTTTTTTTTTTTTTTGTTGTTTACATTGGTTTTCGATTAGTCGACTAATCGAAAAAATAATCGGCAGATTAGTCGACTACCAAATTAGTCATTAGTTGCAGCCCTACTCCAGGCTATTAGCACATCGACAAGCTGCTGGAGCTCCCGACGCTCGGCTGGTTGAAGTGGATCTAGGTAGCCAGCAGGCTGAATGCTCCGCGACGCTCCCGGTTGCTAACGCCGGTCCCCGGCTGGTGCTAACTAGCTAGCCATCGCTCCCGAGAGCTAACGCCGGTCCCCGGCTGGTGCTAACCAGCTAGCCATCGCTCCCGAGAGCTAACGCTGGTCTGTCTGTCGAAGACCGAGGGAACCGCATCAGGCTTCAGCTGATTAGTGGTCTTCTGGACAAACCTTCCACCCCCAACAACATAATCCGAGGCAATGAAGTGTTCTCTGGGGATCTTCATTCCCTGTCCAACAGGCTGATCACGCCGCCTGAGTGCAGCCAGCCTGAGCCAACATGCCAACAACACTGTTTTTTTCACTGGTAGTTTGTGGAAATTAACCAACTTTCCTCTCTCTCACATGGTAAAATTCGTTTGAACAGCCAGGAGCAATACAAACAGAACCACCGCGGTCCCGTTGTTTTGTAGGCAACATTTTATTTACCGACTGACCCATTCACTATAGGCAGCTAACCAGCAGTGTATACACCAAACAAACCCCATGACGTCAGCAACAAAATGGCGGCGCCCATGTTGAAAACAGGGATATTATATTTGATTTTTCAGACAAATAAGATAGATTTCACATTTGATTATAGAACCCTGTCTTACACAAGGTACACAACAAACAAACTAGGATCACATTGTTCACTGCTTCATTTCCACTTTAAGGCATATTTAGAGCCGAGTATAAGACATTTTGTTTTTTGCTACATTTAATTTTAGTCTGTTTTCAGTTATCCAATTCGAAATCATAAATAACCTGGTGGACCCACTCGGCATTAGTGTTACCACGATACCAACATTTTGACTTCGATGCTGATACCAAGTATTACGGTACCGATACCATGGCAAAAAACTAAAATATCAGGAAAAGTAATGGAATATATTATTAGATGACAATTATAATTAATATTTTGACGCTGTTGAAACGTAAATAATACAATTATTCTGTTACAGCTGCTGAGCTACACTATATATATATACTATAGCTAATGTATATTTGTTATTATGTGTAATCTCTCCACTCCACACTATGTTAGTGCTTGTGCCAGCACAGGAGATACGATTATATAAAAGAAAATACGATATATATTATATACACATGTAAATCAATATCTTCCCTTTGAATGAAATAGGTTCTCTCTCTCTCTTCCTATCTCCCCTCTCTGTCTCTCTCTCTCTCTAGATAACATGGCGTGACATAGCGGGTTTGGATGAGGTCATAACTGAACTGAAAGATACAGTGATCCTTCCTATCCAGAAGAGACACTTGTTTGAAGGTTCTAGACTCCTGCAGCCGCCTAAAGGTGAGGAGACATGTTGGAAATAGTTTCCACTGGTTCATATCAAGATAATACTATAATAATACTAAGTACTAATACGTATACGTTATAGGAAAATGACTATTACTTTATAAGAAAATGGCTATTACGGTAAAAACTCATAACCAGATTGCATTATACTCAATATTATATTATACCTGTACCTAATAACCTTGTTGCCGTGGTTACAGGGGTGCTGCTCTATGGCCCCCCGGGCTGCGGGAAGACGCTCATCGCCAAGGCAACAGCCAAGGAGGCCGGCTTCCGCTTCATCAACCTGCAGCCCTCTACTTTGACAGACAAGTGGTACGGCGAATCACAGAAGCTAGCTGCCGCTGTGTTCTCTCTGGCCATCAAGCTACAGCCTTCCATCATCTTCATTGACGAGATAGGTAATGTAACATTACACGCACACAAAAAGGAACAACATTATGTGTGGCACGGTGGCGTAGTGGTAACACTGTCGCCTCACAGCAAGAAGGTCCAGGGTTCGATTCCCGCTTGGGGACCAGGTTTCCGCGATGCCAGGTACCCAGGTGGGTGACCAGGCCTTTTTTTTTTTTGTTATTGATCTTTTTCCCCCTCAATTTTCCTCAGATTTTCTCCCATCCCAATGTTAGTCGTATGCCAATTCCCAGTCCCTTCCTGGTCGCTGCGCACTTACCCCCCACAGTCAGATCAAGTTTCAAGTTCAAGTTTCTTTAATAGTTGTCATACAGAAGTACAGAATACTTTCATACAAAATGCTTCTTACTGTTACGCTCCAGAGACTGTGCTAGACAAGATAGTATCAAATAACATAGTATAGCATGTAATTTAGAAGAAGAAAATGAGGTCACAGTGTTCGGTATAGACATATGTACAATGTTCTGAGTTACCATATAATATACAATACTATGCAGTGTACTAATGTACAGTACTATATAGTGCAAAGCAGAAATGGGATGAGGTACAATTTAGGTACAATTTACAGTAAGGTGTACGAGTTGTAGTGCAATCCTTCATCAATAAATATAAAGTGTGGGGAGTGGGTGCTACAGTGTGTTTGTTTAAAGTGGGTGTGTGCTATAAAGTGTGTGGAGTGGGTGCTACAGTGTGTTTGTTTAAAGTGAGTGTGTGCGTGTGGATGTGTGTGCTATGTGCGTTTGGTGGTTGTTGTTGTGTAGTGTTCATTGTTCGTTTAGCAGCCTGATGGCCTGGGGATAGAAGCTTCTTCTGAGTCTTTCTGTGCTCGCCTTGAGACTCCGGTATCGCTTGCCTGACCGCAGCAGTTCAAAGAGGCAGTTGTTCGGGTGACTGGAGTCTTTAATGATTCTCTTAGCCTTGCCCTTGCAACGCTTGTTGTAAATGTTCTGGAGGGTGGGGAGCCCCCCTCCAATTGTGCGTTCGGCTGAACGTGTCACTCTTTGTAGTCTGCTTCGGTCTTGTGCAGTGCTATTCCCAAACCAGGAGGTGATGTTGCCGGTCAAGATGCTCTCTATTGTACATGAGTAGAAGTTCTTAAGGATCTTCTGACTGACTTGGAACTTCCTTAGGCGCCTGAGGAAGTAGAGGCGTTGTCGTGCCTTCTTCACAACACTGTCAATGTGTGTGGTCCATGTCAAGTCCTCGGATATGTAGGCTCCGAGGTACTTAAAGCTGTTGACTCTCTCAACCGGTGCCCCGTCGATGCTGAGGGGGCTGTAGTCCTTGACCCCCGACCTCCTGAAGTCCACAATCATCTCCTTTGTTTTGCTGACGTTCAGGGAGAGGCTGTTTTCCTGGCACCATCCCGCCAGGACCTTGACCTCTTCCAGGTAGGCCCTCTCGTCGTTGGCAGAGATCAGGCCCACCACCACTGTGTCGTCAGCAAATTTGATGATTGTATTGCTACTCCGCTGAGCCACACAGTCGTGTGTGTACAGGGAGTAGAGGAGGGGACTCAGAACACAGCCCTGGGGGGCCCCTATGTTGAGGGTGATGGATGAGGAGGTGCAGTTGCCTGCTCTCACCACCTGGGGTCTGCCAGTCAGGAAGTCCAAGACCCACTGGCAGAGGTCATAGTTCAAGCCCAGGTCCCTGAGCTTGGTTATGAGTATGGAGGGGACTATGGTATTGAATGCCGAGCTGTAGTCGATGAATAGCATTCTCACATAGTTCCCCTGCCTCTTGTCCAGGTGTGATGCTGCTGTGTGCAGCACATGGGCTATGGCGTCCTCCGTGGACCTGTTGGGGCGGTATGCAAATTGCAGGGGGTGTTGATGGGGAGGGAGGAGCAGATGTAGCCCTTTACTAGCTTCTCAAAGCACTTCATGGCTATGGAGGTGAGAGCTACAGGGCGGTAGTCGTTGAGGCAAGCAGGCTTGGATTTTTTGGGTACAGGGATAATAGTGGACTTCTTCAGGCAGGTGGGGATGACAGCCTGTTCTAAGGACAGGTTAAATATGTCAGTGAATACTGGGGCCAGTTGGTCGGCACAGACTTTTAGGACGCGGCCGGGGATGCCGTCCGGACCTGCTGCCTTCCTGATATTCACTTTTTTAAAGGTCCGCCTCACCTCATGCTCTGTTACCCTGAACACTGCGCCTCCATCAGCAGCCGACCCCCCCCCCCCCCATTGCCGTGGCTTGTGAGCTGGTGTTGTTATTACCAGCATCAAACCTCGCATAGAAGGTATTGAGGTCATTTGCTAAGGAGATGTCACTGTTCAGTTTGAGGGAGGCGCCTTTGTAGTCTGTCATCGTTTTGAGCCCCTGCCACATAGCTCTAGAGTCAGCTTGTTCAAACTGGAGTTCAATTTTATCCCTGTAGCGCCGTTTGGCCTCTGACACTGTCCTCCTTACGTTGTATCGCGCCACCTTGTGGTCATTCATCTGGGAGAGTGGAGGCTACCACGTGCTTCCTCCGACACACGTCCAGCCAATCACCGCTTCTTTTCACCTGGCAGCGCGGATTCTCATCGAGAGGGCGTAGCATGTGGGAGGATCACACTATCCCCCTCAAGTCCTATCCGTGCTTAGCAGGCGCCCCGACCGAACTGTAGGAGTCGCTGTTTACAACGACCCGGACCCACCCCGCCAGCTTCTCCCACCCTCTAATACAGCCAATTGTATTAGTGCAGACGGCCAGCCAAGCTGGTGACAACCCCGGAGCTGTGAGCTGGATTCGAACAGGCGAATCCAGCTCACAGCTCCGGGGTTGGTGACGAACGCAATCTCCGCTCGGCCACCTAACCGCCTGCTTGACCAGGCCTTTCTATATATATTTTTTTTATTATTTTTTAAACAAACACATATACAAACATGACAACACACGATAAGATATACAAGCATTAGTTGTCAGTGCACATCCAATTAAATCACGTTTTAGTTAATTGTCTTATATAGGATATACCCCTAATACCTGTTATCTAAAAACCTACACACATATGCTCCAGCTCGAACCCCCCCCTCCCGGACCCCTTCTTGGATAGTACCTCCATTATCCCTCGCTCCTAACCAGACACTACCATTATAAGCTAGCTTTTATTCTCTCCACCACTTCTAACCACATTGACATTTTGGATTCATTGAGACCCAGAATTCTTGCTGTAGATATTTCTTGATAAATCACATCGAGATATGTAAGTAACCAAACTTTCCGGCAAATTTTTTCCGGTTGAAACCAGCGTGATGCGATCAGCTTTTTAGCTACTGTGATACCCGATAAAACCAATCTCTTTAGCTGTGGATTTACTGCAAACTCAAAAACATCATTCAATAGTAATACAGAGGGGTGTACAGGTATATTCCAAGATACGAGTTTTGATAATTGTTGGGTCACATCTTTCCAGAATGTCTTAACTGGTGGGCAGTCCCAATACATGTGCATAAATGTCCCTTCGTCCCCATTTGTACATTGGGAGCATTTGGAGTCTTGTTTAAGACCCATTCTGTTCAGTCTTATAGGAGTCAAGTATGTCTCTGCTACCAGACATTGACCTGGGACTTATAGGAACCCAAGGGGGACAAAGTAGACTACCCTGGTACTTTGATTAATGTATACTCAGTAGATAGTAAATTATTATAACACTACCTCTTGCATACTGCACCTCATGTGACACTGTGAATAATGTGAATATTCCTCAGCTAGTCAGATAGTAAATTATATTGACCATATTGATCAAATTGTTTACACTGCCTGTGTTGTCTTTTACTACCTGTATACTGTGTTGTTTTACTACCTGTACCCCTCCCCCCTCCCCCCCATGCTGCTATGATGCCTGAATTTCCCCAAGGGGATCAATAAAGGAATATCTTATCTTATCTTATCTTATGTCCTGTGAATATAGTTAAGATTGATTTGTTGATGGTCCGGGTTCCTTGATGTAAGTCGGACATTTGCCCAAGCTCCTTGCCAATCAAAGTCACTTTCCAGGTCTGGTATATCCCTCCTCCAGGCAGAGTCTAGTTGGAGGGTTTCATACGAGGACGTTAGTAATTGATGATAAAAATCTGAAACAAAACCTCTCGATGTCTCTCTTTCATAGAAGAATTTGTGGTATCTGTGGTGTTCAATTGGTATGTCTAATGGAACACCGTGAGACTTCAAACATAGCCGTAACTGTATGTAAAAAAGCCATGTGGACTTGGTGAGATAATTTTTTTGCATATTTCTCCATAACTACAAAAACCCTGTTTGTTAAAAACATCCCCTAATGAGTGTATGCCTTGCTCTTCCCATATAGGGAATCTTATAGGTCGTTTTTCAATTAAGAGTGCCTTGTTATTGAATAAGGGAGTATGATTGTGCCATTTATGTGGGTTAGGATATTTTTTTTGTGTTTCACGCCATATCCGGATCGCATGAGTAATTATGGGGCCAAATTTCCGTTCACAGTGCTTGATTGGTAGTTTAGTGTATGCTATGTCCTTCAGTCTATGTGGGGCTACTATGTTTTCTTCTAATTTTCTCCAGGATACTAATGCTTAAGGATCAAACCATGTTGTCAATGGTCTTAATGTGTACGCCTTAAAATAGTGGAAAAAATCTGGAAATGCCATGCCACCGTCTGCTTTATTTCTCTGTGCGGTGGATCTTTTTATACATGGTGGTTTGTTATTCCAAATAAATTTGTATGTGGAGGAGTGTAATCTTTTCCAGTAACCCTCTGGAGGGGGTAACGGTAGCATTGAACTGAAGAAGTTGATTCTAGGTAGTACATCCATCTTAACTATTGATATCCGTGCTGCCTGTACTGAGTTTTTAAGTTTTGCCCACCTATCAAGGTCGTCTTTGATTTTGTTTTGGATTTTTGTGTAATTGTGCTTCACCGTTTGTCTTATGGTGGGGAATATTTCCACTCCCAAGCATCTAAAATGTTTTACCATAGGTATCTCTCCTGGGAGGGTTATATCTTTTTTTGCAGGGGTGTTAAGTGGAAGGAAAGCCGACTTTGGCCAATTTATCTTAAATCCCGATAAATCACCAAATTTCTCAATCAACTTGAGCAGATGAGGCAATGTGGTGTTGGGGTTTTGCATGAATAATATTACGTCGTCCGCATATAAACTAATTTTATGTTGTGTGCCCTTGATTTACGATTGTCTTATATATTGTGCTAAAGGCTCTAATGATAGATTGAATAGTCCGGGACTAAGAGGGCAACCCTGTCTGGCTGAGCGTGATACCGGAAATATTTTGGAGATGATTGTACCTGTTGTAATCATGGCCGATGGGTCTTTGTATAATACTTTAATCATATCAATGAATCCTTTTCCTAACCCCATCCTTTCTAATACTGCCCATAGATACGACCATTCCAGCCTGTCAAAGGCTTTCATAGCATCCAGGGACAGCATCGCCTTAGGTATGGTGTCGTCCTTGTCGGCATCTAGTACGTGCAGTATTCGTCTTATGTTATCAGTGATCAGGCGGCCTCTTATGAAGCCAGTTTGGTCCGGATGAACTAAAGACGTCATATGCTTTTGTAATCTGATGGCTAATACCTTAGAGTACAGTTTGATATCGGTTCCGAGGAGGCTTAAAGGTCTATAACTACCGCACTCGTTGGGGTCTTTGTCTTTTTTAAGGAGGACTGTTATGAGTGCAATATTGTCATTCTTATGGAAGTTCCCCTCCTTGACTGAGTATAAGATCATATTTAGTAATAAGGGTCCAATTATGTCCCAACAAGAAAGGTACATTTCTGGTGGGATACCGTCTCTTCCAGGTGACCAGGCCTTTCTGTGTGGAGTTTGCATGTTCTCTCCGTGCTCGCAAGGGTTCCCCCCCCCCCCCCCGATAAGAGAAACCCAATGGAAAACATGCACAACAACAGATCGCTAACGCTGTCGCGTCCGTGACGAAGATGGGCAGGAGCACTTGGATGGTCCCCGGGCGTGGCTCACGCCACAGCCCTCGTCTGCTCCCGGCTGCCCTTGGGGGGAAGGACGACGGGATGGGTTAAGTGCAGAGGAGTATCGCATCGGCGATCCTAAAGACAATGCATGCGTGTGTGTTCCGGTGTGTGTGTTAAAAACTAACCACTGTGTGTGCCGCTAAAACATTGAGTGTCGTTGCATGCCGAATAAAGACCTCTGCGACAGGTCCTGCATTATTATATTATTATATTATTATATATTATAATGCGCTTACCGTCTTCTCCGGCTACACACTAGCCTAGCTTAGCACAAATTAATGGAAGCAGATATGGACTACTAGCCTAGCTTAAAACTCTGGGAGGGGTGTTTTTTGTAAACACCTAGGCTAGCTGGTCCGTGTCCGCTTCTATTCATTTGTGCCAAACTAGGCTAGCTTGCAGCCAGATAACTTTCTACTCAACGCACAGAGAGGAAATTGGTATCTATCTTCTTGTCTGACTCTGGAGAAGACGGTAAGTGCATTTCCCATAATGTTGGCGTGTTCCTTTAACACATTGACGACCACGGCTTGCAGTGTAATATGTGGCTGGAGGACAACGCTTTGTAAACAAACCAATGTACTTTCTAACGGCTATATATATACTTTATAGTATTGCTATCTGTCCATTCTCATTGTCACTTGAGTGCATAAACCGTGCCTTCATAATGGCTTAAAGAAAATAAAAATCCATCGGTTGGTTGTCATTTTATAGCGTCGTGAATATAAACTTTATAGCAGTTTTCGTCTCGTCTTTTTTCTGGGAAGCTAGATATGAGGCTAAAGGCTAGTCACGTTATATCAAACGCCATTTCTGTTGTGTATATATACGAATGAATTAAAACAAACTGCTTAGCATCCGGACTATTACAGAGCATCTATGGATGAAATGGGGGCGGCGGGGGGCGCCGATTAGTATTATTGATTAGCAATACAGTGTGCGTTCAAGTAGCCACATTCACTGATCGATCGCTTGCGTGTTACAACAATGTCCAATCCGGCTGTAATTTGGGTGAATAGTATCCTACCGTCAGCCCATGTGATCGCCGGCAGCATTTCCCCATTATTCATCGGCATCTGGTAGATCGATATGTCCATTGGCTGATCATAAATCCCATTATTCCAGGCTGAAATCTGCGTTCCATAACGTAATCAAAGATGGAGGATGTTCGGCTGGGATCCAGGCTCATATGAAACGCCCTAGACAGTAAAAAGAAAAAAATGTCCCATTCGGCCTCAATGATACTGCAGTGGAGCGATGGCGCCCCTAAGAGGATCTGGCCGGTATTGCATGTCGCCGATTTAAATCTGGCGGGTAAATCTGCAGAGTCGATCGGGGATCTTGATCCGTTCATTAATATGGAATAAAACAATAGTCAAGTCAAGAGTTTTATTTGTCACGGCATACAAGTATACAATGAAATGCGGGTGGTCTTGCCCGCAACGATGTGCAATACAGTAGTACAACATAGGGCTGGGCGATATGGAAAAAAATCATATCGCGATAACGATATGATAATGTTATCATATTTCTCGATATCGATAATTATCGAATTGTTATTGTTAAGTATTACAATTATTATTTTTTTTTTTTTAACAACAGATGTATGTTTATTTTGCAGCAATTCTTTGTCATTGCCGCCATCTTTAGTGTTACATCCCCTCACACTCCAGTTCTCAGGCTGCAGCTGGTTTAAAAGCGAAAGTAAACCGGCTTCTCTGCTGGCTGTGGCTCCAGGGGAGTTGAACAGTTCTGGCTCTGCTAGTTTATTTTCGATCTTTTGGCGCTTTTTTGGTGGACAAACCACCGCACATGTGCACCGTGACTCGTGACTGGAGTCTAGTTCTGCTAGAACACATAGCCTACTGTGTACAGACGGTTTCAAACTGTATTTTAAATTAGAAAGCAAACAAAATAAATGGACAAGAGAAAAATAAATCTCAATTTGGTCAGTATTGTCATTTGGACAAGCAAAGCCATTACTTTAAGTTGCAGGCAAGAAAGACAAGTCTGTCCACTGTCTCTGGTTTTAAAACTGCCCTGTTGCAGGTCACAAAAAATATATATATATTAAAAAATAAAAAAAACTATTTTTCGATTTTTTTTTATTTCGATATTCGATATCGATTATTAAAATATATCGCGATATTTATCGTTATCGTTATATCGCCCAGCCCTAGTACAACATATAATAGAATCCAATAAAACAACATTGTGCAATAAACAGGTAACATAGTAGGGCATTTCGGTATTTGTACATAAGTTATTTACAGAGCATGGAGGACATGCTAGGTCCTTTGGTAGTGCAATACACTGTTACTGTTGCTATACTATTTTTAAAGTGACCTTTCCTTTGTGGCCATAAGTGTGGGCGTGTGCAGCATGAGTGTGTGCTTGCTCATGTTAAAGTGGCTGCTAGTGTGCGAGCGTGTACAGCGTGCGTGTCGTGTGTGTGCTCATGTGTGCTTGTGTGTGGAGAGTTCAGTGTTCTGTGGCACTCAGTGTTCAGTGTTCAAGGCTCTGATGGCCTGGGGGAAGAAGCTGAGCCGAAGCCTCTCTGTCCTAGTAGCTGGGGTTCGCAGGCGTCTGCCTGACCTCAGCAGCTGGAACAGGCTGTTGTTGGGGTGGTGAGGGTCTTTCATTATTCTGCAGGCTCTGGATTTGCACCTCTTGTTGTATAGAACCTGCAGGGGAGGTAGTGCAATACCCGTGGTACGCTCGGCTGAGCGCACCACTCTCTGTAGGGCCTTCTTGTCCTGTGCCGTGCTGTTTCCATACCAGGCAGTGATGTTTCCAGTCAAGATGCTCTCTACAGCTCCGGAGTAGAAGGACTGGAGTATCTTCCCAGATACTCTGAACTTCCTTAACTGTCTCAGGTGGTAGAGGCGCTGCTTCGCCTTTTTTACGACTGAGTCTATGTGTGTTGACCATGTCAGATCCTCTGAGATGTGGACCCCCAGGTACTTAAAGCTGCTCACCCTGTCCACGGTAGCCCCGTTTATCCTCAGTGGTGTGTGTGTCTCCTGCTGTCCTCTCCTATAATCCACGATCAGCTCCTTGGTTTTACCAATGTTCAGGAGCAGGCTGTTGTCCTGGCACCAGCGTTCCAGTACCTCAACCTCCTCCCGGTAGGCCTTCTCGTCGTTGTCCGAGATCAGCCCCACCACCACTGTGTCGTCTGCAAACTCCAAGTGAGACCCAGCTACAAGGAAGAAACGGTCTACACCGCGGAGAGGCTAAATAGACGACTACAGGATCTAGAGGACCTGCCAGAGGAAGAAGAAGAGGGAGAGGAGGAGAGTCAAGCCCGACAGCAGCACAGTACTCCACAGGACCAGGAGGTCCAGTACAGCCCAGGCTCTACCCCCGCGGCTCTGCGCTACAGACCCCCGACTCAATTCACGGGTGAGCTTGACGCACGACCAGCCCCGAGGAACAGCACCTGGATACGCGGGCCATGGTATCCAGCAGGTACCAGCCCACCAAGAGGCGTAAGAGGAGACTCGCCTAGGAGGCCTCTCTTCCAACGCTCACCGATGTGCCAGCCATCCATGGCATCATACATTGGCACACCGACGTTTCCGGACTTCACCCACGAGAACAGAGCACAGTACACGGAGCTACGAATGTGCTTAGAGACAATGATGTCCGATGTAGCTGATGAACCGTACAAGTATGCTATCCTACTGAAGCACCTCAAGGTGCCCCGAGCGCACAATATAGCGCTGGCCTATGCCACCTCTACTACCCCATACACAGCGGCTCTAGCAGCACTCGACCAAAGATATGGACGCATATGGGACTACGTAATACAAGAGATAAGGCATATTGACCGCCTACCCCCAGCCACAGACAATCGCTCACTAGATGACCTGTCTATCAAGGTACAATCCCTGGTAGGGATGCTGGGGGCGCAAAGAGAAAAGGGTATGCACGAACTGTACGCAAACTCTAATGTCGAGAGGATTTTAGAGAAGCTTCCGCCCGCCCGACAAGAGCGCTTCAGGCGGCAAAGAGACCACCGTGATCCTAACGGTCCCGAGCCATCCCTCCTAGACCTAGCCGACTTCCTGGCGAGAGAAGTCAACAGCCTACGGTTGGATACGTTCATGCGGAGCACACCAAGCTCCAGAGAGGGACCTAGGAGAGCAAATGATGGCCGCAGATTGGTGACCGTCATGCACCAATCAGAATCAGTACCGAGCAGCAAGAACCACAGTACCCCCTCGATGAAAGAGAAGTGGAAGATGGTGTGCCCGTACTGCGAAAAGGAACACTGGTTGTCACAATGTGACACGTTCAAGAAGATGACCGCCGACGAGGTGAGTCAATGGATAAAGTCCAACCGACGCTGTTACCGATGTGCGCGCAGTCACATGGCAGCCGATTGCCGCTTAAAGAAGAGGTGTAATCGGTGTGACAGAGCCCACCTAGATGTCCTACACGACAGTAACAGAAGAAAGCCTGCACCCTCAAGCAGCACAAAGGCAAGTGTTATGTACATTGACCCCGCCAGCAGCGGGGGCGCCCGGGTGCTCTTAAAGGTGGTCCGCGTAACACTGAGTTACCAAGATAAGGTCATGGACACTTACGCCGTCCTTGACGACGGGTCAGAGAAGACCCTTCTCCTCACGTCCGCTGCGGCCCAGCTGGGGCTGCGGGGGAGCGAAAACCAGATGACGATTCGGACAATAAGAAGAGATCTAAAGACGATAAAGGGCGAGAATGTCTCCTTCACTATCGCAGCAAGCGGGCAGCCAGAGAGACGGTATAGGATTACTAATGCTTTCACCAGCCAAGAAATAGGCCTGTCGCAGTACACCTACCCCATCGCCAAGCTGATGGATAAATATGTGCACCTGCGTCAACTACCTATACCGCTCATAGACGGTGCCACCCCGACCCTGCTGATAGGCTCCGACCATGCAGACCTCATCGTCCCGATAGACCGGGTCCACACAGGGCCCAGAGGCTGTCCTGCAGCAGTCGAGACCCGCCTAGGATGGATATTACAAGGCCCCCTCGCTAAGTCTCTTAACCGAACAGCAGCCACTAACTGCCTCCACTCCAGAGTGACAGAAGAAGACACCACCCTCCTACAGCATGTCGAGAGGCTATGGACACTAGAGACAATGCCATTTAAGAACGAAAAGAAAGACATTCGTTCCAAGGAAGACATTTACGCTATAGCCCTCCTCGAGCAGGGGACAAAGAGAGTCAAAGTCAACGGAGTGATGAGATACGCAACTCCACTCCTGAGGCGAGAGGGTATGCCTACCTTCCACGCCCCAAAAGAAGCGACGGAGCGGTATCTATTGAACACAGAGCGGCGCCTAGCCAGAGACCCCGCTCAAGAGACTGTGTACCGCGCTGAGATTAACAAGCTAATCACAACGGGACACATAAAGAAAATTGACATTAAAGAGGCCGATCAGACGACCGAATCATGGTACGTGCCGCACCACAAAGTCCACCACAACGGCAAGGATCGTATTGTGTTCAACTGCAGCTACCAGATCGGATCACAAAATCTGAATAAAGAGCTCTTGCCCGGCCCAACACTCGGCCCCTCTCTACTAGGCGTGTTACTACGTTTCCGCCAAGACAAGGTGGCCATCAGCGGCGACATCAAAGGGATGTTCCTGCAGGTGAGACTAGTGGAGGAGGACAAGCCCCTGCTGCGGTTCCTATGGAGAGAGGATCGGGGATGAGCAACCAGCCATCTATCAATGGGAAGTCCTCCCTTTCGGAACCACATGCAGCCCATGCTGTGCTACGTTTGCACTGCAAAAACACGTCGCAGAGGACCCAGCAGCTGATGAAGAGGTCCGACAAAGTGTAGGAAATAGTTTCTACGTGGACAACTGTCTGCAAAGCGTCTCGACGCCAGAAGAAGCCGAGGCCCTTCTACTCAAGCTCCGCGCCTCCCTGATCAAAGGCGGCTTTGATCTCAGGCAGTGGGCCAGCAGCGACCCGCAAGTATTGCGCAGCCTCTCCCCCGAGGACAAGGCAGCAAGCAGCGAGACCTGGATGGCGACCATCCCAGGAGAAGCCCAAGAAATGACATTAGGACTAGTCTGGCGCTTCAAAACAGACTCGCTCCATTACAAACACACACCCCTGACCAAGGAGCAGGGAAGGTCGACTGCACTACCGACCACCAGACGGAGTAATAATAATAATAATAATTCATTTAATTTATATAGCGCTTCTCAATAACCCGAAGTCGCTGACAGTAGTCGGGAGCAGGGGTACAAACAAAGAGGCGAAAGCAAAGAAACAAAACAAAACAACAAAGAAACAAAAACAAAGGAACATGAGACCATGGGGGGAACGGGGGAGACAGCCTGGTGGCACAAAAAAAAAAAGACTAGAGACATATCAATCAGGTTGGAGGGGAGGGGGGGGTTTAGGGGTGGGGGGGGTTGAAGGCAAGGGAGAACAGGTGGGTTTTGAGGCGAGCTTTGAAGGTGGAGAGTGTAGGGGAGTCTCTGATGGACTGGGGGAGGGAGTTCCAGAGTCGGGGTGCAGTGCGAGAGAAGGCCCGATCTCCGAAGTTTTTGAGCTTGGATGTCGGGACAGTGAGGGAGGCAGTGGAGGAGGACCGGAGGGAACGGGTTGGGCGGTAGGGGAGAAGGAGATCAGTCAGGTAGGGGGGGGCCAGGCTGTGGAGGGCTTTGAAGGTGAGGAGTAGTGTTTTAAAGTTAATGCGGTGTTTGATCGGGAGCCAGTGGAGGGAGTGGAGGACAGGAGTGATGTGTTCGCGGGACCGGGTGTTGGTGAGGAGGCGGGCGGCTGAATTTTGGACCATTTGCAGTTTATGGAGGGAGCGGGAGGTGATACCAGTGAGGAGGGAGTTGCAGTAGTCCAGGCGGGAGGAGATGAAGGCGTGAATGAGGGATTCAGCAGCGGGGGGGGAGAGGCAGTGACGTATTTTTGCGATGTTGCGGAGGTGAAAGTAGGATGTTTTGACGATGGAGCGGACGTGGGGGTCAAATGAGAGGGTGGGGTCAAGGAGGACACCAAGGTTGCGGACTAGGGGGGAGGGGGTGATGGTGGAGTCGTTGATGGTGAGTGTGATGGGTCCGGATCTGGTGAGGGTGGTTTTGGTGCCAATGATGAGGAGTTCAGTCTTGTCACTGTTGAGTTTGAGGAAGTTGTGGGTCATCCAAGTTTGGAGTTCGGTGATGCATGATTCAATGTGACTGAGGGGTGGGCTGTGGGGGGATTGTGTACTGATGTATATTTGGGTGTCGTCAGCGTAACAGTGGAAGTTGAGGTGGTATTTGCGGATGATGTGACCAAGGGGGAGAATGTAGCAGATGAAGAGCAGGGGGCCTAGGACTGAGCCTTGGGGGACCCCCTGTGTAACTGGGGAGGGGGGGGAGGTGTGGCCGGAGAGGGAGATGAATTGGTGTCTGTCAGTGAGGTAGGAGGAGAACCAGTCAAGTGCTGTGCCCTCAACACCCAGTTGGTGCAGCCTTTGGAGGAGGATGGAGTGACACACTGTGTCAAAGGCTGCACTAAGATCAAGTAGGATCAGGATGTTGAGGGCACCGGAGTCAGCGGAGATGAGGAGGTCGTTGATGACCTTTACCAGTGCAGTTTCGGTGCTGTGAGCGGGACGGAAGCCAGACTGAAGGGGTTCATATAGGGTGTTGGACTGGAGATGGGAGTGGAGTTGGGAGGCAGCAATACGTTCCAGTGTTTTTGAGAAAAAAGGGAGATTGGATATGGGGCGGTAGTTGGAGAGGGTGGATGGGTCGAGAGTGGGTTTTTTGAGGACAGGGGTGACAGCGGCGAGTTTGTAGGGGGAGGGGACGTGGCCTAGGGATAGTGACTGGTTGAAAAGGGCGGTGAGGTGGGGGATGAGAGCAGGGAGGCAGGCTTTGGTGAGAGTAGTGGGTAGGGGGTCAAGGGAGCAGGTAGTGGTCTTGGAGGTAGTCATGAGGTCCATGATGAAGGAGGAGTCAACTGGGGCGAAGGCAGTAAAAGGGGTGGGAGGGATGGAGTCAGGTGGGGGAAAAATGTTGGTGGGGGGGGCGAGGGTGGGGGAATTGGCGATGCGGGCAGTCAGTGAGCTGTTGATTAAAGATACTTTATTATTAAAGAAGAGGAGAAACGAGTTGCAGAGGTCAGGGGAGGAGAGTGAGTTATTGTCCGGGGGTTGTAAGAGTTTCTTGACAGTGGAGAAGAGGGTCCGGGGGTTGCGGTTGCTGCTGTTGATGATGGTGGAGTAGTGGGCAGATTTGGCAGCTTGGAGTGCATCACGGTAGGAGGAGACGTGCTGTTTGTGGAGGTCGGCGTGGATGGTGAGGCGGGTTTTTTTATAGAGGCGTTCGAGTTGACGGCCGGTCTGCTTCATGGAGCGGAGTTCCGGAGTGTACCAGGGGGAGGAGGTGGTGAATGAGACAGTGATGGTTTTCAGGGGTGCCAGTGAGTCGAGGGAGTCAGAGAGAGTAGAGTTGAGGAGGAGGGCATAGTCGTCGGGGTTAGAGGGGGCGGAGTCAGGGGGAAAGGCGGAGGATATGGATTGAGACAGTGTGAGAGGGTCAATGGATTTTATGTATACAGAACACTCGCCAGACAATATGACCCGTTGGGATGTATTCTACCTTACACCACCAGGGCAAAGATGATTGTAAGAGCATTATGGGACAAGGACCAGGGCTGGGACGACCCCATACCCGAACACCTTGCATCCACATGGAGAGAGTGGGAGACGGAACTCAGCTCACTCCCAGGTGTCAACATACGCCGCAGCTACTTCCCACCCACAGTGAGGCCGGAGACGTGCCAGATGGACCTGCACGTCTTCAGCGACGCCTCCGAAGTAGCCTACGGTTCGGTGGCCTACTTGCGTGCCCGAGAGGAGGGAGGAGAAATACATACTGCTTTCATCCTGGCTCGCTCAAGAATAGCCCCACGAAAGCAACAATCTATCCCGCGTCTAGAGCTCTGCGCAGCCCTAGCAGGAGCGCAACTCGCCACGTTAATCCAACGTGAACTCACCATTCCGGTGCAAAGAACAATCTTGTGGTCAGACTCCACGACAGTACTCACATGGATCCGGTCTGATTCGTGCAGATACAAGGTCTTCGTGGGAGTCAGAGTCACAGAGATTCAAGATTTAACAGAAGTAGCAAGCTGGAGGTATGTGGACACAAAACACAACCCAGCTGACGTCATCACCCGGGGAATGTCCCTGGATGACCTCACCCGTCACAACCTATACAGTGACGGGCCAGAGTTCCTCAAGCTCCCGGAAGAAGAGTGGCCTACACCCACCCCACGGGAAGCGAGTAAAGAGGAGGCAGAAAACAAGAAATCTATGTTCTGTGGATTGAACACACTCGTCTCCACAGACCCCGACATAGACGATTGCCTCACCCTAGAGAGTGCGCAGCTAAAGACATTCCTGTGGCACCACCCAGAGGTTCAGCTCACTACTGACATTACAGCAGCTGACTACGAAGAAGCAGAACTTCTTCTACTACAACGAGCCCAGAGAGACTCGTTCCCCGATGAGCTAGACTGTCTACAGGGAGCAAAGCCCGTCCCATCAGACAGCAGGTGCCCCGAGCGCACAATATAGCGCTGGCCTATGCCACCTCTACTACCCCATACACAGCGGCTCTAGCAGCACTCGACCAAAGATATGGACGCATATGGGACTACGTAATACAAGAGATAAGGCATATTGACCGCCTACCCCCAGCCACAGACAATCGCTCACTAGATGACCTGTCTATCAAGGTACAATCCCTGGTAGGGATGCTGGGGGCGCAAAGAGAAAAGGGTATGCACGAACTGTACGCAAACTCTAATGTCGAGAGGATTTTAGAGAAGCTTCCGCCCGCCCGACAAGAGCGCTTCAGGCGGCAAAGAGACCACCGTGATCCTAACGGTCCCGAGCCATCCCTCCTAGACCTAGCCGACTTCCTGGCGAGAGAAGTCAACAGCCTACGGTTGGATACGTTCATGCGGAGCACACCAAGCTCCAGAGAGGGACCTAGGAGAGCAAATGATGGCCGCAGATTGGTGACCGTCATGCACCAATCAGAATCAGTACCGAGCAGCAAGAACCACAGTACCCCCTCGATGAAAGAGAAGTGGAAGATGGTGTGCCCGTACTGCGAAAAGGAACACTGGTTGTCACAATGTGACACGTTCAAGAAGATGACCGCCGACGAGGTGAGTCAATGGATAAAGTCCAACCGACGCTGTTACCGATGTGCGCGCAGTCACATGGCAGCCGATTGCCGCTTAAAGAAGAGGTGTAATCGGTGTGACAGAGCCCACCTAGATGTCCTACACGACAGTAACAGAAGAAAGCCTGCACCCTCAAGCAGCACAAAGGCAAGTGTTATGTACATTGACCCCGCCAGCAGCGGGGGCGCCCGGGTGCTCTTAAAGGTGGTCCGCGTAACACTGAGTTACCAAGATAAGGTCATGGACACTTACGCCGTCCTTGACGACGGGTCAGAGAAGACCCTTCTCCTCACGTCCGCTGCGGCCCAGCTGGGGCTGCGGGGGAGCGAAAACCAGATGACGATTCGGACAATAAGAAGAGATCTAAAGACGATAAAGGGCGAGAATGTCTCCTTCACTATCGCAGCAAGCGGGCAGCCAGAGAGACGGTATAGGATTACTAATGCTTTCACCAGCCAAGAAATAGGCCTGTCGCAGTACACCTACCCCATCGCCAAGCTGATGGATAAATATGTGCACCTGCGTCAACTACCTATACCGCTCATAGACGGTGTCACCCCGACCCTGCTGATAGGCTCCGACCATGCAGACCTCATCGTCCCGATAGACCGGGTCCACACAGGGCCCAGAGGCTGTCCTGCAGCAGTCGAGACCCGCCTAGGATGGATATTACAAGGCCCCCTCGCTAAGTCTCTTAACCGAACAGCAGCCACTAACTGCCTCCACTCCAGAGTGACAGAAGAAGACACCACCCTCCTACAGCATGTCGAGAGGCTATGGACACTAGAGACAATGCCATTTAAGAACGAAAAGAAAGACATTCGTTCCAAGGAAGACATTTACGCTATAGCCCTCCTCGAGCAGGGGACAAAGAGAGTCAAAGTCAACGGAGTGATGAGATACGCAACTCCACTCCTGAGGCGAGAGGGTATGCCTACCTTCCACGCCCCAAAAGAAGCGACGGAGCGGTATCTATTGAACACAGAGCGGCGCCTAGCCAGAGACCCCGCTCAAGAGACTGTGTACCGCGCTGAGATTAACAAGCTAATCACAACGGGACACATAAAGAAAATTGACATTAAAGAGGCCGATCAGACGACCGAATCATGGTACGTGCCGCACCACAAAGTCCACCACAACGGCAAGGATCGTATTGTGTTCAACTGCAGCTACCAGATCGGATCACAAAATCTGAATAAAGAGCTCTTGCCCGGCCCAACACTCGGCCCCTCTCTACTAGGCGTGTTACTATGTTTCCGCCAAGACAAGGTGGCCATCAGCGGCGACATCAAAGGGATGTTCCTGCAGGTGAGACTAGTGGAGGAGGACAAGCCCCTGCTGCGGTTCCTATGGAGAGAGGATCGGGGATGAGCAACCAGCCATCTATCAATGGGAAGTCCTCCCTTTCGGAACCACATGCAGCCCATGCTGTGCTACGTTTGCACTGCAAAAACACGTTGCAGAGGACCCAGCAGCTGATGAAGAGGTCCGACAAAGTGTAGGAAATAGTTTCTACGTGGACAACTGTCTGCAAAGCGTCTCGACGCCAGAAGAAGCCGAGGCCCTTCTACTCAAGCTCCGCGCCTCCCTGATCAAAGGCGGCTTTGATCTCAGGCAGTGGGCCAGCAGCGACCCGCAAGTATTGCGCAGCCTCTCCCCCGAGGACAAGGCAGCAAGCAGCGAGACCTGGATGGCGACCATCCCAGGAGAAGCCCAAGAAATGACATTAGGACTAGTCTGGCGCTTCAAAACAGACTCGCTCCATTACAAACACACACCCCTGACCAAGGAGCAGGGAAGGTCGACTGCACTACCGACCACCAGACGGAGTGTATACAGAACACTCGCCAGACAATATGACCCGTTGGGATGTATTCTACCTTACACCACCAGGGCAAAGATGATTGTAAGAGCATTATGGGACAAGGACCAGGGCTGGGACGACCCCATACCCGAACACCTTGCATCCACATGGAGAGAGTGGGAGACGGAACTCAGCTCACTCCCAGGTGTCAACATACGCCGCAGCTACTTCCCACCCACAGTGAGGCCGGAGACGTGCCAGATGGACCTGCACGTCTTCAGCGACGCCTCCGAAGTAGCCTACGGTTCGGTGGCCTACTTGCGTGCCCGAGAGGAGGGAGGAGAAATACATACTGCTTTCATCCTGGCTCGCTCAAGAATAGCCCCACGAAAGCAACAATCTATCCCGCGTCTAGAGCTCTGCGCAGCCCTAGCAGGAGCGCAACTCGCCACGTTAATCCAACGTGAACTCACCATTCCGGTGCAAAGAACAATCTTGTGGTCAGACTCCACGACAGTACTCACATGGATCCGGTCTGATTCGTGCAGATACAAGGTCTTCGTGGGAGTCAGAGTCACAGAGATTCAAGATTTAACAGAAGTAGCAAGCTGGAGGTATGTGGACACAAAACACAACCCAGCTGACGTCATCACCCGGGGAATGTCCCTGGATGACCTCACCCGTCACAACCTATACAGTGACGGGCCAGAGTTCCTCAAGCTCCCGGAAGAAGAGTGGCCTACACCCACCCCACGGGAAGCGAGTAAAGAGGAGGCAGAAAACAAGAAATCTATGTTCTGTGGATTGAACACACTCGTCTCCACAGACCCCGACATAGACGATTGCCTCACCCTAGAGAGTGCGCAGCTAAAGACATTCCTGTGGCACCACCCAGAGGTTCAGCTCACTACTGACATTACAGCAGCTGACTACGAAGAAGCAGAACTTCTTCTACTACAACGAGCCCAGAGAGACTCGTTCCCCGATGAGCTAGACTGTCTACAGGGAGCAAAGCCCGTCCCATCAGACAGCAGACTGCTCCACCTAGCCCCCGAGAGCGACGCCCATGGTCTCATCAGAGTGGGTGGTCGTCTGCGGAGAGCTCCAGACTTACCGGATGACGTCAAGTACCCGATAGTCTTAAACAGCCGACACAAGGTCACAGAGCTGATCATAAAGAAATACGACGAGGATGTGCATCACGCCGGGGCAGAGAGAGTCTTCGCGGAGATCAGACGTCGTTATTGGATACTGCAAGGGAGAGAAGCAGTGCGGCGCTTCCAGCGAACCTGTCTAGACTGTCGTAAGTGGCGAGCGCAGCCCAGTATACCCCGGATGGCTGACCTACCTCCCTGTCGCCTCCGACTCGGCGACAAGCCTTTTCACTCCACCGGTATGGACTGTTTCGGCCCGCTGTATATAAAGAAAGGAAGAGGAACCGAGAAGCGGTGGGGTATTGTATTCAAATGCATGACCACCCGAGCGATGCATATAGAACTCCTTCCAACCATGAGCACAGACTCATTCCTTATGGCCTTCCGAAGATTCACATAGCGGAAAGGCAAACCGTCTATATTATTGTCTGATCACGGGACAAACTTCAAAGGCGGCGAAAGAGAGCTGAGAGAGCTTCCAAGCTATGGGCCCAGAACTTAAGACCCACCTCGCTCCATCCCAGATTGACTTCCAGTTTAATCCCCCGAACGCACCTCACTTCGGTGGAACTTGGGAACGAGAAGTACGTTCAATAAAGACAGCCCTGTACGCCGTGCTTGGGGCCCAGACCGTGGCGGAAGAAGTCCTAATGACAGTCCTCACGGAGATCGAGGGAGTATTGAACTCAAAGCCCCTCGGTTACGTCTCAAGTGATGTAGCAGATGTCGACCCAGTCACCCCCAACACACTCTTGATGGCGCGGCTGGACCCCGCGCTACCACAGACAATGTACAGGCCTGAAGAAGCGAACGGCCGAAGAATGTGGAGGTACAGTCAAGTATTGGCTGACAAGTTTTGGAACAGCTTCCTACTCCACTATCTACCGTCTCTACAGACCCGCCAGAAATGGGTGAAAGAGAGAGACAATTTGACAGAAGGAACAGTCGTCATGATTATCGACCAGTCACTACCCCGAGCTATGTGGCCGGCTGGCCGCGTAAGCAAAGTGATCACCGGTGCCGACGGAAAGGTCCGAGCAGCCGAAGTGCTCGTCCAAGGACGGATCTACACCCGACCCGTGGCGAGGATAATAGAACTGCCAAGGCTCCCCGATACTATCGATGACGACCATGACCCCATGACTTTGTGAACTGCCCGACCCCTCACAACAGACATTGAGTAGTGGACAGTGCGGTTAATCTGTCTCTGCTTAGCTAATTAGGTGGGACTAATTAGGAGGCGGCTGTTACAAAGGATCAGATTAAACCGAATATATATATTTATTGATTGATATATATTGCATAGTATTTGTATATCGTTTGATATCCCTTGTATATTCCTTGTACATATACACGGAATGTCCCTTTAGCCTAGTACAGACCATAATATTTCATTCTCCTATTGGACAGCGGTCCACAGGCGCCAGAGCCATGCCTCCGGAGTCAGGTTCAAAGTCACCATCAAGACATGTCTGTACATGCCCGGCCTTGCCCAGGGATACGAGACAGAAATGAGGTTGGCACTAGATTGTTCACCGTGCATATAAATATGGCGCAGGTGAATACAGAAGTAGAGTTACCCAATAAGTTGAAGCCTCACCCACGATACAACGTGCGGTGAAGTATGGCCTGTTTGGCCCCAAATAGAGCATTGAGACCGCGTGCGAATTAATAACTGAATTGTCAGAGTTTGGCGCTATACCGTCGAGTGCGACATATTTCTATTAGGTCAGTAATAGTCTATTTGTGTATAGTGTATCGTACGGCTAAAGTTCTACAGTGACCAGCATCACCAACGCTTCCTCGTATCAGCTAGGGTGCTTATCCAGGCTGGGCTGCTTTCATGGCGCTTTCACCCGAGGAGACCTAGACGAGAACCGTGTGGACATGTACACTGGATTAATCTACCCGACGACTACATAGCCCTTTGCGGCTGGATTATATTTGTTTTGGCCCTGTGATTTATGGAGCGGAGAATCGCCGACGCCTACACGTGTGGGATTTACCCTGTGAGGAGCCAAGTCGAGTCTGCGCCTCAGAGAGCCTGAGGCCGGCTAGCTTTCTTCACTGTGGAGCTACAGTCTACGGAGAACAGCTGTATTCGTCTGTGGATCAAGAGACTATTGCACCGTCTCCTGTACTTGGAGTCTCCTTAGTCATCGTTGACCAGACTCTCTACTACCGACAGATCCTCTACCCCCCCCCCCTTACAACCGGGGGGACCCTTCCAGTATCTCCCGCTATATATTACTAGTGTACCATAGATATAATTCCCTAAGATTCAGGTTGTATAATTACCTCCTGCGTAACCAGAGAATGGACATTCATTATTGATTTGCCTACGCACATTCCTTTGCCTTATAAGCGCATCCAAAGTAAATAGAGAAGTATATTATGTACCTTTTGCTGCAATAAATACTTGATTACACCTTTGTGTGGAACCGGTTCATTGTGGGAAGTGTTCATCATATTTATATATCATGTACTGTATGGCCAGTAATTAAAGTACATAAAGCGGTAGTGGTTTAATGATACCATACTTATCAATACAGTCAGGGAATTGTACCCCTCAGTTACAGCTAGCATGCTGGCTAGTGTCAGTATCTTGGTTAACGTTAACGTTAACTATCGCCTCTGTAACATGAGCTGCCTCGCCTGACTTCTCATTCTCCAGTATCTTTCGCGCAAAATAAAAATGAATGGGCTTCGACATGGCTGTATTGTCTGACTCAGACAGTGACGCTGATCAGTTTCCAGTCGCGTGACCACAGGAAACTCTACTGTGATTGGAACGTTTATGCGGCTGTGAACTGTGGGACTTGGAGTTTTGTACCGATTCTCGCAGCGGAGAAAAAAAAAGAACGAATGAGGCTGTAATCTGCACTGAGTTGCACGCCGTGCGAGTAATTGATTTTTCAAGTTCGCACACACATATTTTTAGGGGCATATGCAAGCAATATGGTTGCACTGTAGAGCCCTGCATAAGCCTCTTGTGTCGTTTTGTGTCTCCAGTTTATCAGCATATGTCCGTTTTGCAAGTTTTACAGCCTTGCGCAGAGTATAGACTGTAGCCTTGTACTCCTCCATGTTTCCTGACTCTCTGCCCAGGTTGTAAGCAGTGGTGCGAGAGTTCAGAGCTGCTCTGATAGTACTGTCCACCCACGGTTTCTGGTTTGGGAAGACCCGCACCTTTTTCATGGGGACAATACTGTCAGCGAGTGTTGTAATGAAGCTCACAACGGTGTCCGCGAACTCGCTGACGTCACTGGCGCTTCCTTGAAACATCCCCCAGTCTGCGTCCTCGAGAGCGGCCTGAAGCGTGGCCTGAAGCGTGGCCTCTGATTGGTCGGTCAATTTTTTTTGTCTCACGTGACACTCACGTGACACGACGGGGAGCATGAGCGTGAGAGAACATGCACCTCTTTGGGATTAACCCAGCCATTGTTCGTGAGGAGACAGACCCCACCGCCGACGCTCTTGCCGGAGGCTGCCGTGCGATCCGTTTGCGGTGAAGGAGTCCGAGGGAGAGATGCTATGGTCCGGAGTCGTTGGCTTGAGCCATGTTTCCGTAAAACACATGATGTTAGCGTCTCTCACCTCACGTTGGAAGCGGACCCTCGCTCTCAGATCATCTATCCTCCCCTCCAACGAACGTGCATTCGCCAGAAAGATGGATGGAATTGCTGGGCGGTAAGCAGATCTTTTTAACCTCAGCCTGATACCTCCACATCTCCCTCTGTGCCTCTTCCTGCCCGTTCCTTTGTCTGTCTTTGTCTTTGTTGACGTTGTCCTGCCTGATCTCCGTTGGCCATTCTAGGCATAAAGTGTCTCCAAACTCCTCTTTGAGTCCGGAGTTTAGGTCCATAAGTGTCTGGTGGTCGTATGACGTACCCGCCACGAGTTAACTCGTGGCTCTGGTCCACAACGGGTGGAATCGAAAGTCCTTAATGGGCTCCACCTATAAGCACTTTGAGTGACAGTCAGTCCACACAGTCTGCGAGAGAGAGAGAGAGAGAGAGAAAAAAGGCCGTTCTTTTTTCTCTGCCTCTCGCGGCAGCTTGTGGGGGGGGGGCCCTCCCTTCCTCCCTCTCTTCCTTTTTTTCTTTCTATCACTCTCCCGTTCGGAGGTGTGTGTGGCGCGGCAGGTCCCCCCCCCCCCCCCCCCCCAAGTGCTCCTGAATGCTCTCTATCTCTCTCCCTCCAGAGTGCACGCAGAGTATGAGGAAGTGGTTTCCACTCGCTGTGTACAGTCAGTCTATGTAGATTGTGGGCGGGCATTAGCTACAACCACAGAGCCAATCACATCACTGTCTGCTACCCAGAGCCTGAGTAACGTCATTCAGGCCTTCAAATCAGGATGGCCTAATTTACTGGAGAAGGAAATGATCTGAGCTGAATCAGAGCAATCCGCCAATATGGTATTTAGACACTAAAACACATTGATACTAACTCCTATTACTACAATACAATGCTAGAGACTGAAAAATGACATTTATAGTACATGTCCCCTTTAAAGAGTAAACTTTCTCTCTTTTTTTTTTTTATTCACCTGTCCAAGCTTTTTAAATATTTTAAATGATCTGTATCATTACAGTGAAGATGGAACAAAGCAGGGTTTAACTATTTGTTTCATTACAGTGAAGATGGAACAAAGCAGGGTTTAACTATTTTACAGTGAAGATAGAACAAAGCAGGGTTTAACTATTTCTATCATTACAGTGAAGATGGAACAAAGCAGGGTTTCGCATTTGAAGAGCTGCTTTGTAACCTGGCGTTGTTTCTCCAGACTCGTTCCTGAGAAGCCGCTCCAGTTCAGACCACGAGGCCACAGCCATGATGAAAGCCCAGTTCATGAGTCTATGGGATGGACTGGACACTGACTACCACTGTCAGGTACACACACACACACACACACACACACTCACTCACTCACTCACTCACTCACTCACTCACTCACTCACTCACTCACTCACTCACTCACTCACTCACTCACACTCACAAAGCTTTAAAAAAAAACCACAACCACATTATTAGTGTTTATAGTCAAATATTTAGTGATATCAATAATGGGGATCAATAACATGAAAATAGATAGAAATTGTAATTTCTCTCTCTCTCTCCTCCAGGTGATCATAATGGGAGCTACAAATCGCCCTCAGGATCTGGACCCTGCCATCCTCAGGAGAATGCCCACGAGATTCCACATCAACCAGCCTGTAAGGACACACACACTCACTAGGGATGCCCTGATCGATTGGCCAGCGATCGGTATCGGCCGATATTCAGTATAAATATGAGATCGGTGAATTCCGATAATGCTTTATTTTCGCCGATCGTGAAAACGATCGATGACACGTGCGGAAAACATGATCCAATTCTCAGCAGAGTTCTCACTCGCTTGCTCGCAGCTGCTGCTGCATGCCTTGCCCCTTCCCCCCTACCCCTCCCAGACCCATGTCAACAAATGCTCCGGCAGAGTCGAGTGCACCTCGAGTGATACTAGCTAACGTTACTGTTTAAACAAAATTACCCAGTCAACTATTCACTTTAGTGTAATACATGAGGCATTGTCTAACGTTATCTAGCTGGCTAGCTACTGATAGCTCCTGATATCAACGTCTAGTGATATCATCATTTTGGCAATCGTTTTCGCAGTAGTTGGCTAGTGTTGGCTAACTAGCTATCGTTCCGTGAGCTAACGTTAGCTACCTAGCTAACGTTACTGTTTAAACAAAATGACCCAGTAGGGCTGGGTGATATGGCCAAAAACGTTATTGCGATAAAATTATTTTCATATAACTCGATATCGATAATTATCGTCGATATAATGTCGGTCAAGTTTAATTAACTTCTTATGCCCGGTGGCGAATGTCCGGCGGCGAATGTCCCGAGAGTCGAGTTGATGTCGTCATCAGTCCGCGCACGTTAGCAGTTAGCCGACAAGCGGAGTATCTCATGACAATGTACTAAATATGACCCTAAAACACTCTCTTCCGCCCAATACATTGCAACGACGTCCACTGTATACCCCACACTACTATAAACGTGGCCTCAGAATTCACGCCACACACATACTCGGCACGTAAATATATAAAATAGCGCCGTGCAAGCTAATTATCATAGCCAGCCTGTTGTTTCTAAGCGGAGTATTCCATGACAATGTACTAAATATGACCCTAAAACACTCTTCCGCCCAATACATTGCAACGACGTCCACTGTATACCCCACACTACTATAAACGTGGCCTCAGAATTCACGCCACACACCCACTCGGCACGTAAATATATAAAATAGCGCAGTGCAAGCTAAATAGCCTAGCCAGCCTTGTTGTTGAGTCCTACCTCCGGGTCTCCTTCCGGGTCTTCTTCCGCTGTCGGCCATCTCCTTCACTGATTGGTTGTTAGTGCATGTGCTCATATCCAAGCTTGGAAAATCGATATCGAAACTTTGCGACCACGTTTCATGTTTATTTCGAGGAAATAATTTATCGCGATAGTTATTGTTATCGTTTTATCGCCCAGCCCTATGACCCAGTCAACTATTCACTTTAGTTTAATACATGAGGCATTGTCTAACGTTATCTAGCTGGCTAGCAGTAGCTACAGATAGCTCCTGATATCAATGGGTCTCATTCTCGAACGAATTTACGACAAAATATTTCGTCTTAGCCAGATTTCGGCCTATTTAAGACATATTAGGGCTGGGAGTGGGAGTCCTCAAATTTTCCTGAGATCTTATTTGAGAGCAGATCTAAGAGTGCTGAGGAGCACACTTAAATATGCTCTCAGCCCACGATCAAATCTCATGATTGATTGACTAATTTAAAATGTTATTATAACTTGACAGACTGTGTTCTCATAGTGATTCCTTCATGTTAACGCTACAGGCCTCCTTGGAATTAATTACTTGATCATAATTAAAATAAATGACAATATTTGTATGATAAGAAATTACGCATTTGATGTCGGAAAAATAAATAATATGGATTCATCTGATCACAGGGCAGCTGGATTAACCATATCTGAACCAGCTATTTTGGACAAATGTATAATTACTTTAATTACTCAGATATTCAAACACAATTATGCAATTATTGTGAAATGATTGAAAATAATAATAATTTAATGCCTTCTGTGGAATTTGCATTTCTTATTTGTTACACATCTGTTTTAATGATTAATTATATACATTTGAAAGAATGCAGGTCAACATGCAATGTATCCCATTGATTGGTATACAATGGGACAGACCTTTGTTTGATTGATTGATTGAAAACTTTATTAACAGATTGCAGAATGGGTACAGTACAGTACAGCTCAATTACATAAGGGGATGCAGACCAGAGAAAGAATTTCGTCTTGTTTACATCAGGGTCCCCCATTTTCAATTCATCATAACATATATGACACACACGACACAGATAGACAGTACTGCTACATCTATACATTTATGACATACCAGATTTGCAAATACAGTACTGTTTGTGATACAAAAAGAGTCCAGAAAAGAGAGTACATTTGACGTAGAAACTGTTGGAGGAGGTTGGGTAGGAGGGGTGGTAGACTTACACTGTACAAGCAAAACTGTACATTGGAATATTGACAACCATACTTGGTCATTTACTGTACATTGGAGGGGGTTGATATAGCTATGAACCTGCATTCCTTCGAATATATCATTAATCAATTAAACTTATATTGAAATACACTATATAGCCTATACACCAACACTGAAATGACAGTGGATAATTAAATAAGAACTAAAGCTAATCGGTGGAAATAGACTGCATTAATATTCCATAACAAGTCTTGTGTGCGCCTACGAATGAACAGTAGCCTATACTATAGGCTTAATTAGTTCATTCATTACGCCCGCCGGCCCGTAGGCTATATATATTATGTCATTCATTCATTCATATACAGTACTGCGCGCAAGCGTGTGTGTGTCTGTGTGTGCGCGCGCGCTGCGGCAGGTGTGTACCGCAAGCTGTATATGATGCCAATACATTAATCTAATCTAGTTTTGATGGGCGCAAGCGTGATTATGAAACCTAGCCGCATTTCTCGGAGACGCTCTCTGATTGGCACTGATTGACGCTAGGTTTCCTAATCACGCGGCTCTCAAAGCACTTCCGCCATTCCATTTCACACAGCTGCGTCAACAGTTGCTTTATAAGGACTGTCAGGGGCGTGGTTTGTATGCAAATGACCTGAGCGGGAACGCGCTTTGGAGTTTACGACAGAATGCCATTCTCCAAGCCGATATCAGATCATATAATTTCTGCAACCGTTTCAGCCACTTAAGACATATCTCCAGCACGTTCAGGACTCAGAGTGTACTTGTCATAGATTATGTCTCAGTGGTTCCAAGATAAGTCTTCCAGAATATATATTTGAAAAAATTTCGGGAATGAGACCCAATGTCTTATAACATCATTGGTTTTTGCAGCTGTTGGCTAATTAGCTATCGTGTTTCATAGCTGTAACTTAACACTGAGAACATCTTATAAGTTTCAGTGCATAGGAAAATACTTTGACTATAATGGTCAGAAGTAAATTAACTTAGATACTGTTATGCTCAACACCCAGTACTATTCACTTAATTTCTAAGATTAGATTAGATAATTTAGACAGGACTTTGAAAATGCCTGTGTTAGACCTACAGTATAATACTGCCAGCTGCTATAAGAAAACCAAAAACGATCGGTATCGGCAGTGTATCGGCCGATATGACTCATAGACGATCGGTATTGGTGGCAAAAAACGTGATTGGGGCATCCCTAACACTCACACATGCACACACAAACTATGTTCTGCTCTCTCCTATTGTTTCTAAGAATAAGTACTGAGGCTTATTATTATATCTGATACTGTTTACTTACTAAAATGTCATTTCTCCTCCCGCAGGGTATGAAACAGAGAGAGCTGATTCTCAAGCTGATACTGGAGAACGAGAGTGTAAGTTAGCTAACAACACTGCTTTGTGTGTCGTTGTGTGTGTGTGAGCATGTGTGTGTGTATTTCTGTGTTTATGTATTTGTGTATTGTGTATGTCCTTCGCATTTGTTCTCTATTGTACTTCTTGCGATTCACAAACATGATCCATGTCTTTCAGTCTACATGTAGCTATTTCATGTTTCTTTTGTCAAAATGTAGATTTCTGGCTTGTTTACAGATATGTCACATTTTACTTAAACAGTGTCTGGGTTTTTATAATCGGTGACAGTGGGTCTTATTGATAAATATAAATACAGCTGTTCACACGTAACAAGGTCTCATTACAGTGTGTTTATCGATGTGACTCTGAAGGCTACTTTCCCCCAAATGCGTGTTTCCAGGTCGACTTGACGGTGGACCTTAGCGACATCGCCAAGGAGACGGAAGGCTTTTCAGGAAGTGACCTCAGAGAGATGTGTCGTGATGCTGCACTGCTCTGCGTTAGGGACTTTGTTCACATGCAGTCTAATGACAGGTAACACACACACGCGCATCCTCGTGTTTTACATGTAAGGACATTTGGTTGACATGGTTTAATTCCCAAAGCACTAATCCTAACTTGCCAAAGCAAACATATTACAGACGACAACAACAAAAAAGTATTATAGAACAACAAAACATTAACTCAATCAGCGCCGGACCCGATGATAGTCGGGTTAACTCGCCAACCGTTCAGCGCCAGACCCGAGTATAGTCGGGTTTTCATATTTATTCCTTTTATTCAATATTTCCATTCATTACAGGCACACGGACATCTGGGTTAACATGGGGAATCATCCTGAGAATGCCAAAGTGCAATACCGGCCGCATCCACCCAGGTGGCAGTATCGAGCACCCTTTGAAACATTATATCTTGGCCTGTGCGTCGATCAAGTGTCTCCGGTCGGATTTCTATTGGTCGGGCAAGGGGGGGCGGTTATAACGGTCGAATTGAGAAGCGTGAATTGCTCCCGGTGCATGATGTGTGGCGGATTATGTTGGTGACACGATCGACACCAATACTGGGACTCGTGATCAGATAATTGGAATATTCTTTTTGGGGTACATCCCCAAAGTGAAGTTAAGGGCTATATGATATCAATCCTGCTGTGATCCAATCATGACTTCACCTCGATCACAACATGTGTCTGTAACGTTACTCCACAGCGCATGTCGTTGGTGACGATCAAAGCATAAAAAAACGACCCCCCCCCACACCCTTTCATGCATTCATGATGAAACATAATACCGATAATATAGATGTGATTTCGAAATAGTAGCGTGTACAGGCGAGAAATGGCAATGTTTTTAGTGAATTGCACGTATTGCTGCATAGCGTCCTTTTCTGGGATTAGACAGAATTACTCTAAAACTATAGTCATAATCACCACGGTATAAAACGGGAATGTATGGATGAAAGACTTATTTCTTTAACACATATTGAACGATAGTCGATGTTAAATGGGCCATAATATTGTATCCATAGCTATAATATAAAATATAGTTATAGCCCTGCAAACACCGCCACATATTCCTATATTTTAGAGCGTCTGCCTTTTAACAACACATCACACATCGCTGTGGCGTCCATTGAGTTAACAACAAAAACTAAATGGTGAATGACATCATGCCATCTCTCCTTCTCTCTGTCTATTGGTCTATGTTCATCCAACAGGTTCACCTCCAGAAATAACACTCAGGTTCTCTCTTCTCCCATCCCTCCGCTTTGTCCCTATGTCTCTCACCCCTCTCTCTCTCCCTGTGTCTCTGTCTCTCCCTGTGTCTCTTCCTGTGTCTCTCTTTCTCCCCATCTCTCTCGTCTATTTTTCTCTCATTCTCCCTCTGTGTCTCTCCCCCTCTGTCTCTGTTTTTCTCTCTCTACCCCCCCCCCCCCCCCCTCTCTGGCTCTCCCTCCCCCTCTCAGTGAATCAGAGGACTACATCCGTCCCATCCACCAGACAGACCTCCAGAAGGCCATCAGTAAGATGAGGAAGTCTAAAACTGCAGGAGGTCAGGGTGCCTTGATGCACGCTGCACTGGACTGAACATGCAGACACCGACACACATGCACGCACACATATGTAAATATGCACTTGTATGAACGACACAGTTGTGCACACAATTTTGAACAACACTGACACAAAAAGCAGACACAGTCATGTGTCCACACACACACACACACCACACACACAGAAACACATAGCTGTTGTATCCCAGTCTAGCCTCTTGGGTGTTGGTTCCATCCACTCGTAGTTAATTTATCTGGGTACGCGCTCACCACTGGACCTCTAGGTCTATTCATTCAACATAATCAGGAACTCTGTATATAGACGCTGGCTGTAAAATACTCTATGTGCCACTTCTATGTTTTCTGTTGATAATATTACTTAGGTGTTAGGTGTAAACGCGACGATACACAAGCAATTCCTTTGAGAAAGTGTAGATCGGTAATTCTGTCAACAATTGAGTCATTGAAGAATAGTTTAATTCTGTTTAGAAATGTTTTTGGACAGGGCGGTCAGGTGGCGTAATGGAGATTGCGTTCGTCACCAAACCCCGGAGCAGCTAGATTCGCCTGTTTGAATCCAGCTCACAGCTCCGGGGTTGTCACCAGCTTGGCTGGCCGTTCACACTAAATACAATTGGCAGTATTAGAGGGTGGGAGAAGCTGGCGGGGTGGGTCCGGGTCGTTGTAAAACAGCGACTCCTACAGTTCAGTCGGGGTGCCTGCTAAGCGCGGATAGGACTGGAGTGGGATAGTGTGAACCTTCCACACGCTACGCCCTCTCAATGAGAATCCGCGCTGCCAGGTGAAAAGAAGCGGTTGATTGGCTGGACGTGTGTCGGAGGAAGCACGTGGTAGCCTCCACTCTCCCAGACCGACTGTGGGGGGTAAGTGCGCAGCGACCAGGAAGGGGATTGGGAATTGGCATAACGACTAACATTGGGATGGGAGAAAATCAGAGGAAAATGGAGGGGGAAAAAGATCAATTATAAAAAAAAAATAATGTTTTTGGACAGCCCATGTTTTAGCAGTTGTAAAGTTGATGCTAATTACTTGGAGTGTCACCTGAAAGGATCTATACTGTCTTTAACTATGAATGTCGGCAACAAACTTAAGAAAATTAGGTTTCAAAACATTGTTTGTCAAATAACTTAAAACGCACAGTGCAAGGTGTAATACAATTTCTATTTGTTGTCACAATAGAGGCCTTGCACACAATGTTTGTGTGGCTTGTCTCCCTTCAAAATGGCTACCTGTATGGCTATTGGTAACCACTTCTGAAAGAGAAGGCCTGATTTCTGTGCAGTGGTAGAGCAGGTAAAACACTGGAAAAGCATGGTATTACTGTTCGAATGCAACTTGTTTACAAGATCCAGGAGTAGAAAACCTCCCTGTGGAAAAAATACCCAATACATTATATTACACGTAACAGCTGTTGTTTTGCACAAAGCAACCGTTGTCTCTTCCAACATGGAGGACAGGCATTCTAAAAATTCTGTGAAAGGCCTCTATTGTTGTCATTCCGTAGTTGTCCGTCTACATTCACTCCTACCGTTACTTGTGTATCGTGGCTTTTAGACAAAAGAGAGAATCTTCTTCTCTCTTGAGTATCTATTAAGAAGGACTTGGGGCAGGGGAGAGATTTCCCAAAACCATGCCAGCGACTTTAACCAGTGATCACACTGAGCAGCTGAAGTCAAAGCGCTACGTCTCATCTCGTTCTCTACAGTCTCGTGAGCGTCAACAACGCGCCTCACATGTACACCTGTTGATTAGATTCCAGAACCTTTTAGTTTATATTCTCGAAAAGAACCACACATTTATTACTTTATTGTTTATCTGAACTAAGACACCATCACACCAGCAATGTGTGCAGCGGAGGAAGCCATCTTTCTCTGTCTCACTCTCTCCACACAGCGTTCCTGGACAGTGTGAGACTGGCAAATTCACTTGTGTAACAATATTCGAGGGGATCAATTCCAGGATCCGCTGGAGTCGATTCTACTCTGGAATCCATTCCACGGCTTCAAGAGTTGACTCTCGATTTTGCAAGTGTCAAGGAATTGGAATAATCAATTCTTTTTGGAATCGACTCCCGGCCCTGCTCACAAACGTTGGCCGAGTGTTCTACGGTAGCATAACAACGGTTGCCATAGCGTTCTGCCAGCCGTGCCTCACAATGAGAATCTCAAGGCTGATCACCTCCTTAGCGCTAATATGATTTTGGGAAAGCCAAACCTGTTTTTTTTGTGCGTGTGTGTGGTTGTGAATGAGATTAAGTTATATCGTGCATGTTCTATTAAGTTGATTTCGCTCTGTCTCTCTCTGTAGAGTTGGAGACCGTCATAGCATATGTTTGTAACAAGAGCGTGATACTGGCGGCACGCTGCCATCTCACAGTAAAATCACCCTACGCTCTAGAAAGCGGAAAGTTACACAAAAGGAGATGTGTAAATATGAACAGTGCGCAAAAGGAGATGTGTACCGTAAATAATATGAACAGTGCACACGGATGACGTCTGAGGAATGTTTACAGTAATATGAAAGCATGGATTGCAATTCTTGACAGTTCAGAAAATAGGCCTACGGTAAATTGATTTCCAATTGTCCGATTTCAGACATTTTCTTTGGTGTGTAAAAGAAAGAAAAGAAAAAAAGGAAACGTTTCTGTTCATTCATGCCATAATGTGAAGTGAACCCTTGACGTGGCTGAAAGTGAATTGAAGCCCAGTCCTGCTTACAGGGCCTTCTTTCCTCTAGAGTAGACGGATGCACCCAGAGTCCTAGGTAGAGTTTGGACACAGTGGTTTTCATTGGTAGCCATGTTGGCTCCACAGTCCTGCTTCCATGGCTGCTGCAAAGTAGCTGGGCTATTCTAATGCTAACTGATCTTCAAAAGTGGGAGTGGAGAGACGTGGGAGTAACATGGCCACCCATTAGTACAACCTGGCCAAACTCTCAATCAACGGCTCTGGGTTCAGAAGATAGAAGATCACCATGGTAACCGGATGCTAAATGTGTGATGTGTAAAATATGTCATTGTATTTGTTATCCATTAAGTGTACTTTTGAACGATTGGTACAGTTTCTAACAACTGAGTCCTGATTCTGGATGAAATTGGGATGAGCAGGAATAAAGAAAACATCTGTCATCTTAGACACAAAACTGTTTTAATATACTGTACTGTATATGTCAGGGCGTAGTCGCCACCAATGGAGGCATTTGACATCAAGGGAATTAAAAGAAACATGACTTGTATGTTCCGTCTAAGCTGTAAATATCTTATAAAAAAAGAGGTTCCATTGTTAGTGTGACGCACACTGGACATTGCGATTGAAATTGGGAATATTCTTTTTTTATGTTTTCTTAGTGGTAAATCTCGTCAGTGAAAATGTGTGCAACTGCCAATGAATGATAAAACGGAGAACTTGGAAAGAGCAAGATTTTTTTGGTCTGTATTGACGATATACAAGTTGGAATTCTGCTCTGGGATCAGATCCCTTTTTACATAATCATATTCTTTAGGACAATAAGAAACTGTCCCTGTATCAGCGCTACTACTCTTGAGACTTCATTGACGCAGGAACTGAAAATCAGTGGTTCTCAATGTAGGGTCCAGGGACCCCCGGGCGTCCTGGAGGGGATTCCAGGGGGTCCCCAGAAAACAACGGGGAGTTTAATTTTACTCAATGAGATAATGTATAAGAAGGATCCTTCTGATTACAGGTTTCCACTATCTCTTCAACTATGGTTATGGAATTCTTTAATACATCAAATAACAACTAAAGTACTGGGATGGGGGATCGAAACTTATCTTGGCCTAATGTGTATTCATGTCGGACTCCTTTGAGAACCACAGGTGTGACAGATCTGAGATTCTTCCATGCTATTGGTGGGCTGTATTGGAATCTGGGGCTGGTGAGATTTCAGTCCAGGGCAAGAAAGACCGTAACAAAGCACCAGATATGATGTTGATATATTGTAACAGATGGGGAACTCTATTTGTGGTGGCCCGTCAGCATCTATTGCGTCTAATATGTGGTCGGCCGCCACAAGTAAAACTGAGAATTACTGTTCCAAATTCATTGTGTTTTCACAGCCATGAAACCATCAGATCCATGCCTTTTAAACCTCTTGTTTGGCTTGCAAGGCTAATCATTTGTTGGGAGGTGAGGAGATATTTAAGTAGTTAACATATAACCAGTACATTTGTTTAAACAAGCAATGCTTTTTTTTTTATACTGACATATGTGAATATGTATAAATGATTGGTATGTTGTACTGCTGTTGATTTTGAACTACTAGTATTGTCTGCATTTTGTTTTGGACTTTCTTTTATTTGACATTACTGGGACTGATGTGCTTTATTTGGATTCTGCAGGAATAAAAATACACCAAATCCATCATTTCTGTTTTATGAAAGTATTTATCTACATACAATAATTCCATAAACAGTGAGCAATTCATTTGATAAAGATGCCACTCTGTAGTTATTGCTTAAGTTATTGTAAATTTGTAATTTGTAGCAATAAGGTACTTTGTATAAACAAGAATGGCATGGTAAATGATGAGCATTGGTCTTTAATAAATGCTAGATCTTAAAAGAGGTCCAATTATGTGGGAAACACAATTTTAAACATTTGTTGATTAATTTCACAATTGAATGAAGCCACAAAATCCTTTACCTTCACCTACACATTTTTAGAGTGGAGCACTAGTGACAAATAACTCTTCACAATAGGAATCATAGTTATCTTATTATAGCCACATGTAGGATGTATGTGATTGGCACCAGTCAATCATTGGGTTGATTCTTACCCTCACAAGGGACATAGCCCTTGTGAAGCCTCTATCTAGCCCCTGTCCCTCATCAGGGAAAATCAACCCACATAACCCAATGATTGACAGGTGCCTCACAGTATGTTTGCCTATAATAAGCTGTACAATAAAGAATGAAAGACTGGTTTGTCTGAAACTGTTGGAAAATCTTTATTAAAGCTTTTCAATAAAAACCTGTGGGACAATATTTGGCAATAACCATTCTTAAAACAATTCCACAGGAAATATTTATGTCCCCCATATCCTGCATTGGCAAAATATTTCAGCACACAGCAGTTTTATCAAGTACAACATAATAGGGATGGGCGTGAGTAATCGCGATTACTCGTAGCTGAGAAAAATCATTCTTAAATTATTAATAATTTTTTTAAACATTTGTTTCACATGTATGTGTAAGATTATAACTGTTGGTTTCCTTAAACATATATACGTGAATGAACAAAATTAAGTTTAAAAAAATGTCCCCCGTTGTTTCCCCCTTTACGAGTAATACACGATCACTAGAGTATAGCATGCGATCAATCGATCTGGATTTGTCTTAAAAATACCCATCCCTACAACATAACCCCCAACCACCTCTAGAAATCACTCATAAGAAGCAAAGCAAATCAAACCATCAGAAGAGAAAGAAAATAAACAAGAGAAAAAACGAATTGCAAAAGGTCCCACTCCCTATTGAGAAGTAACTGGTGATGACAGCAGTACTGTATGAAGGCACTCTGCTTCTAAAATCTCTAAACCTCAACAATATTGGCACCTAATGGCAATCAGAAGAAATCTCTTGAGAATCCATCAAGACATTAAACAAAGGAATACATTAAGAAAAATCAAACTTAAATATATAAAGCTAGGAATTCTTACAGAGAGAAACAATTCAACTAGGACCCTGTGTTCCTGAATGTAGTGGATAGGCTGCACGATTAATCGTTTTTTAATCAAAATCGCGATTTGGAATGATGCAATTATCAAATCGCTAAAGCCTGCAAAAAAAGATATATATATATATTTTTTTAACCAGGAAGTCCCATTGAGATACAAGATCTCCTTTGCAAGGGAGACCTGGGCCCCGTACCTGGATAACTGAGTTAGCCGGATAACTTTCGGTCAAGTCTGACTTAAGCCGGACTTTCCCGTTCCCCGAAGCGCGATTGTCTAAATCACCATGACAACAGATCAAAAAGTTTGAGCCTGGTCGAGAGCAGGGTTAAGTTCAAGTTAGCCGGATGAACCATAGCCACGCCCCCGCAAAGAATTGACAGCTCGTTTCCTGAAATTATTCCCACAGTCTACGATCTGCATTATACCATTCTGAATTACGTTTTTGTGCTCCATTCTTCCAGAGGGGGCTTTTGAAATGTAAAATAGACCCAAAATGCTGATACTAAATTCACTTTGTCCTAAATAATGCACGTTATATACCGTGGCGCTCGCTCGGTGCGATGTACACATTATGTGGTTATTATAACAACGCGCAGCATTGCAAATGTGAATCCTGCGGGGATATCCTTAATGATTGAAACCTATCGCTCGTTTGGCTCTGATTCCTTTCATATTCTCCGCTGTGGATGAGGAGCGAGGAAGGAGAGGAGCGCCTGGATTTTGTTTCATTCAAGCATAAAATTGAAGTGTCTATGCGTGGATTGTGGATCTTGTGTGATATTGTAACTGGGATTAAAATGTCTGATGAGATGCGCTGTTTGACGGATTTGAGAAATTTAATGAGCCGTTGACGTCACATTAATGAATGAGAATAAAGAGATAAAACTTCATTCAAAATAAAGAATATTCTAAACACGGGTCTCTCGTTCATTAATGTATAAACAATGAATGTATCCCATCTGGCACAGTGGCGCAGCGGTAGTGCTCAATCCTGGCAACCGGTGTTCGAAACCCCGTGTTTCCAATATAATTTTTTGGAATAATGATTATACGCAGAAGTAGCCTAGTTTTAAGTTAAAATATTATAAATCTACATGCATTGAGGATGTCATTCTTTATATAGCTCTCAACGTGCACCAAATTGAATTATTCCTACATTGCAAAAAGAAGGAAAAGACTAGGAGAAGTGGGATTCGAACCCGGGCCGCCTGTGTGAAAGTCAAAAGCAGACACCGTTACACCACAGTGTAGATAAGTAAAAGATCCACCATACATCAATCAATGGGTAAGCGAGCCGTGTCCTTATTCCGTATAACAGTTTAACTAATTATTTTCGCTAGCAAGATCTCATTTGATTATCCATTCCATAAACCTACTGCCAGCAGGCAATTTTAAAGAAATATAATCTGATTGATTGGGGTAATGAGGGACTTAAAATTTGCCTATAGATAACGCATTTAACTTGTCGGCGAGGCGATTGAGCCGTAATGCAATCTGTTAATAAAGTTTTAAATCAATTAATCAATCAATGCCGTTAGAGAATCAGGATCTCTGCTATCGATACGTGATGGCTTTTCAACTGAAGCGGCCGCGTGCACTTATCCTGGGTCTCAAGTCTGGTTTGAGTTAACGAGACTGAATCCACCTTCGAGGAACATGAAAATCCCGGCTTCAAACATCGGGTTAACTGAAGCTGGATAATGGGACCCTTGATCGACTTAGTTGAACCAGGTACAGGGAATAGGGCCCTGGCCAAGATGACAGCAATAACATTTGCAATACATCACACAGCAATAAAATGTGCGATACATCACACAAGAACATCATAAATGTGCATGTATACAATATACAATACATCACATGTAAACACAAAAACACAAAGCAGAATAGTCTACATGATAGTAAAAGTGTATATCTCTCTACTGGTTCAATTAATGTAGAAAAGTAGAAAAACGTTGCACTATAAAAACTAACTGGATAGTTGATGATAATAAACATTTAACTTCATTAGCTGAAGTATTCTAAAATCATTTAAGCCATTCTCCTTGTCTGTGTGTGTGTGTGTGTGCACGCGTCTCATATCTGGTCTGACATCAGAGGAGTTTGATAGTATTTACTGAGGATTGCCAGATAATGTTGATATTTAAACACAAAACAAATACAAAATAAATATACATGATCATGCAACATAAAAAAAATTGTTGTAGGAACAGTTTGGGAGAGGGAGGTAAGGGGTTTTAGATTGTGTGTTGTGAAGTTTACTTCAGAGAGGGAGAGTAAAGTACAGAAAAAAAGGTACCGTTGGGTACCGTACCGGTATCGATTCCCAGGTAAAAAGAAACATTTTCAGACTCGGTGTCCCGAACAGACCCACCGCGTAGGCCAGATGCAAGCCGCATTTTACAATAAACCTCTGTGGGGCTGCTTAAAAAAAATTATAATCGCAAATGTAATTGCAATCGGTCAGAAAAATCACAATTAGATTATTTCCCAAAATCGTGCAGCCCTATAATAAAAACACATTTCCTCAACAGCAAAGTTGGCAAACGTTAGTCAACTTAGCCACGCACCATATTAAATAACCTTATATTGCGCTGGCAAAATAATATGGTGGACAAATTATTATTTAACATATACCTATTCTAGTTATGATAGAATAATGTACAAAAAAATTTCAATGCCTACCAGCTCAATGATATTATTGTGCGTAGCTAGGCTGACCAAAATTACCGTCTTTGGCTAGCTTCACTATTGGGCTAATCTCCGGAAATGAAACAAACTTTTAACCCACATTGTGAATAATAATAAGAGATGTGCAAGGATAATTACTGTAACGTTATACAGTAGACATGTGGTTTCCCTGTCATTTCCTGGATCAGCGGTGGTTGAGGGTAAACATACTAAAACCTTTATATACATATTACACAGTATAGTAAGTATATAACTTTTATATATTTGTATACACTATAAACTAGTGTTTTCTGTAGCTGTTGTGGTCCACCACTGCTGAATGATATACAGAGGAAGCAGCACTGCAGTTGATGAATTACACTAGAACCTAATTTAACCAAACCAGACATTCAAACCACCTGTGAGGTATTATGAAGTCTCCTGCTGTCAGTTACGTTACCGGTTAAGTCAGTTATATATCAACTGGCCTCGCGTCTCGCTCTGCCTTCTGAGATAACCCATTATCTCTAGCACCTAGTGTGCTCCGGGAAACAAAACAAATGCGTCCCCTATATTACGCCGGAAGTGGTCACGCCTCACCCTTCCTCATTCGTTTCCAACGCGGAAGCAACTAGATGCACTTCGGAACTGGAGATTGTTATGAAGCAGAAGGAGAAATTACACAATGTTGGGAATTCGCCAGAAGTTCGCCAGCCCCCGGAACCTTCTCGGCACGTCCTGACAGCACGACGGCCCTATCCTGTTTGTTCCTCGTCGCATGACAGCAGACCGAGGGACTTCGCGCGACGGTTAGCAGTCGAGCTACGTCGCAACCAGGTAGGACCTGCACTAGTGCAGGCATTGGTATATGTAATACTGCTCGTTGTCTCGTGAGACAGCCGGGTGATCTATTGGCGCGGGGGCGGGATATTTGGATAAACGTGGTCATCATGACTCACTTTTGGATGTTCTTCCAAGTATCCTAGCGCGCGCAGCTAATGCTAATGCTACAGTGTTGGGGCGCCGTTTCCCATGTACCCCGCCGAGGGCTGTCTTTACGGTCTTTCCTCCTCTTAACCATTCATGCTGACGGTCAATCGGTGTCTAATGTTGGGGGTTTAGCGGAGGCTTATTTACCCTTTACATGGGTGGATGGGCTGACGACAGGGCTCAGGGCAGGTGTGCTTTTTGTGAATCTATGAATTGAAAATGGGGGACCCTGATGTTTTCTCTGGTCTGCATCCCCTTAACAATTGTGTGTATTGGGCTAGCCCATTCTGCAATATGTTAATAGAGTTTTCATTCATTTATCCCTTCACAGGTGCACACCGCAGTGGGGGTTGTTACATGACTACTAGTGGAGCAGTGCTTCACTAGTAGTAGACTTTGGTCAGCAGCCACCACTGGTGTTCCGTGCTTAGTGAAGCAGGTGGCATCAGTCCTTTGCCCTGACATGGTGAAACGGTGTCCCACCCGGCTGACGCCATGAGGCGAGTCAGCCCGGCAGGTGGCCTGATGAAGCTTATGCCGCTGCGGTACGGAATTGAGCAGCAACTGACAACATTGCTCAATTGGCTGCTTTTCTGTCAAAAATGGTGTTGGGTGGTGGGGCCTTAGGGCCAGCCGACGTCAACCATTGAGCAAGGTTTTGAGGTTATTCAGCTTTTGACCTAGCTGCAAGCTATAACCGCAGGGAGGGCTAGGCTGCTGTCAACGGTTGTTCACAGGCATCTTTGGTTGGAGAAATCTCCCCTTGAGGAGGGGAGGGGTCTCCTCCTCAGGGCTCCCCTCTCCGCGGGTGGACCTTGGTCTGTCCACGGAGGCGTGGGCGCTATTTGACCTGGGCTCCACGCCGCCCCACACCGCGCAGCCAGAGCTGAGAGCACGGCCTCGCCAGCGGCTGCGGCAAGGCCCCCGGCCATGTTTCCCCCGCCTGAGATACCCTGGACACAAAGAAAACAGGTGATCACAAGGCCGACAGCCTCGGCGGCCAGAGGGATCAGCTATATTAGATGGGCATGCCCTAAAAATCCGTTGCCATCAAGCTGTGTCTAGCACGCTCTCCGATTACTCCGCCCCGCTACGCTACGGGACTCCGGGCTCTGATTTGTCCCCTTTGGCTGCGGGCCGCGTTCTTCCAGTGAAGCGCAAGCGGACACCCAGTTGCTAGCTAGGCCTGGGTCTGTCTATGAGAATGCTGTGCTGTCAAGCGGCTCCCACACCACACATCCTGCGTCTGTGTTTGGTGAGCCTGGTGTTGTATGTCGACGGAGCAGGGTTCCCTGTATCTAAACAATTTTGTCAGAGGGGGAACTCTAGGCCCAGGACGTCGCAACGTGGGTTCCCCCCAGCCCCGCCCTCGCCAGGCCGGGTATTACGTTAGTGCCTCCCCCGTCTGGACTTCCGATCCCGCGGTGGTCAGCAGGCACGCGTAATTTGGGTGGTAGTAATATCACTACAGGGCTACGGTGTGTAGAGACCCACCCTATCGGGCAGTGTGAGGACCACACACCATGCATGTCCAGCTGCAGAGCAGGCCGTCCTCAGCAAGCTAAGCCGGGAAGATGCTCAGCGGGGGAGCCTAGGGGTCACCAGGGGTGATGGCCGCTCCCCCCGTATCAGACCGCCCCTTCTGTCGGGGTCCCCCCCTTGGGTGCGATTGCCTCGTTGGTAGAGTCAGGGTGCGATATCCCGGCTCCACGAGACACCCTGCTCGCGCGGTTGGAGAGACCAGGGTTGACAACGCACAGCGGGAGGGACCGGGCCACCTATCTACGATTCCTAGCGGAGCAGCGGCGGGGGCGCTTTGGAATTTTTACCACGTATGGCTACAGTGGTAGCCATATGTCGGTGTGGATGGAGAGAACGCTGAGGGCGGCGCTTGTGTTACAGTTTACACACCCCCGCCCTCCGTTTTTTGGGTTTGGTACAGACTCTATTATCAGAGTCCGCGGCAGCCCTGGCCGAGGAGATTTGTTCTCTGGCGGCAAAACAGGCCGTCGTCGTGGTCCCATGGGAGGACGCGATGTGCAGCGTTTCCTCCTGATATTCTCTGGTGCCCGAGAAATCGGGGGGGGGGGGGGGGGGGGGGGGGGGGTTGTCGGACCCATACTCTGGACCTGTCCCATGGAAGGTTTTGGACAAATTATTCAAAACATCAACAACAAGCAAACACCTCAGTGAATCAAAGGCACGAAACTTTCAGTAAAGCTAAAAAAGGAACAGTTGAAATTTCCTTGGTGTGATTAAGGAAACTATAAAAGAAGGAAGAGTCATCACGTCACTGTGTAGCGTGTCAACGCAAATGTGAACATTTTCTGTTTGGCTGACAGAGTTAAATGGTAACGCCATCTCCTCGTCATTTAAAACAGGTTATTACCTCCGATGTCAGAATTATCTGCAATTTGTTTGACATTTTGGTTGATGTGTATTTCCTCAAATAGCTTGTATAGTTTGCTTCTCCATGCATCTCCCATAGGCTTCAATACTAGAACTGGCACCAAGCAGAGCATAGAATGCTGGTGTTCTGATGTAATGACTCTTCCTTCTTTTATAGTTTCCTTGGGTGCGATACAAAGCTGTCAGTTCTTGTATCATTCTATCAGCTACATTTAGTCTGTTCTTGTATCGTCAGCTCTGAAAGTACGTTTCAGAATTGTAAAGAGAAAATGGCTCCAATCCAATGTTTTGGATTTCTGTGGTCAAGTTGCCTTTCAGTTTCTGTTTAAAGAAAACTTTGACATTTGGGGAATTTAGGGCACGTTCACACCTACCCTAAATGAATAGTCTGTTTCGTTTGTAGAGGTGTGAACACAAACCGAACTATTTTGAGGATCAAACAACCGAACCATGGTCCTCTTGAAAAGTTGGGACTCGGTCCGTTTCAATCGAACTATAGTACCTAATCCAGGAAGCAAAGTAGCCTACAGTGCATTGCAGTGTGGCTCTGAAGTCAGACTTGCGCCGCTCGCGTAATGAGTCTCTCCTCTCTAGACTCGCGCCACGTGCGGACAGTCTCTCTTCCTCTCTCTCTCTCCTCTCTAGACTGGCGCCGAGCGCGGACAGTCTCTCTCTCTCTACTCTCTAGTCGACTTGCACCGCGCTCGTAATGACAGTATCTCTCTCTCTCATTACGCTGTCGGCAACTGTTTACGTTTGTGAGTGCTATAGTCCAATCGACTTGGCGACTGTATGTCCTTTGTTTACAAATTAGATCCGCACCAAAAAGGGTAGTGTGAACGCAGACCAAAATCAAACAATGTATCATTTTCACATTTGGTCCACCAGAAAGTCCGGACTATCCGCAGACTTTCAGGTGTGAACACGCCCTTAGTCTCTTTTGATTTTCCTCACCGGACCCGTTTGTCACAGCTGTCACATGATGGGGGAAATAGTTCCTGAGTCGACTAGAACCTAATTTAGCAGAGTACCCCACTGGTTTCAATGAAGAATACTAAACACTGCTAATTGCTAATTGGAGAATTAAATATTAAAACATGTAAATAACCATTTCTCCACAGTGTGTCCAGGGTCTGGAAGAGAAAAGCCAGTGTGTTTTGGTCCATAGGTGCTCAAAAGGGCGTGCAGTTGTTTGTTGAGTGTGAGGATGCCGAATCAGACATTATAGGCAAATGTGTGACTGAGGAAGCGATCGAGTGAATGCACGTGTGGATATGTACCATACGTACACACTAACCAACCAGCCGACCCACAGAATACAGTACATAGAGGTGCTCCTTCCAAGCTAGGGATGTCCTCGACTAATAGTCATAGGTTTTGTTCACTATTTGGATTAGTTGATTCATTGGTTTAATCGACAAAAACTCATGCAGTCATGTAGAAAAACCTCTTTAAATCTAGTGATTTTTCATAAAAAGCTTAAAAACTGGGCCCCCCTGTGCGAACCACATAACACGCTGAGTCGCGGCACGGCCGACCCGGGTTCGATTCCCGGACCCGTCGTTATTTGCAGAATGTCTTCCCCCCACTCTGTCTCCCGTTCCTCCTCTCTCTCTCTCTACTGGACTGCCCAGTAGTAAAAAAGCGATAAACGCTAAAAAATAAATCTTTCGAAAAAGCTTAAAAACTGAGTAATCAACCATCAAAATCTTGGGTCAACTAAGACCAAACGGACTGATTAATGGACTGAGTGGGGACAGTCCTATCCCGAGCACCTAATAACAAGACTAAAACTCAAAAAGTCAAGGTATTCGTTAGAGGACTAGTCTTTCACCAGAACTCCAGGAGAGTTCACAGTTCAGAGTTATGTTCGTGTTTGTGTTCAAATCTGTTTTTAATCTCACACTCTTTTTTGAAATCGCATCCGTTCAGCAGCTCCTTGTACCTCTGGCGAACATCTTGGTACAGCGGCGCATCCTCCTCGAGCCCTGGGAAGTGAACCGGTGACTCATTGAGGAGGAACTGCAGCCTGGGTCCCTCCTGGCCGCATTCATACAGGAGGAACAGCATGTTGGCGGCATAGGGAACGATGCGGCTAGTCTGGAAACTTCTATCTACAGGTAGATCAAATAAGATTATTATCATTCAGGGTTTAAGATTATCACTGGTGGTCACTTTGACAGATAACCAACAATCATTTGAGAGTTCTTTACATTTAAACACATTAAAAGTTACGGGTATAACAATCTCAATACAGAATAATTTTTTTTAAGAATTGACCTTCAGTTTCGATCTTATAAAACCATATAGACGATTCTCCCTCTCTCGTTGTCTTCCCTGGGTCTCTCTCTCTCTCTATCCAAGCCTACTATACAGGGCATAATGGTGAGTACCATAACCATCACCGGTGATAAATCTAATGACTGAATGAGTTCAGATTTTTGGAAACCTAGCCCTATTTCTTATTTACCAATGCTGATGTTGATCTGTAGAGTCCTTTCTCAGCACAGTCCATGCTGTTACTCATACTAGCTCCGGATAGTTAACTACAAACCAATGTAAAGTCAATGGCGTCTGGCTTCTGTCTGCGCAAGCTGACTGAGGACAACTGAAAGTTACTCCACGGTGCACACAAAGTAGATTTCAGTGAGCTTTAGTCAGCTTGTACAGACAGGAGCTTGACGCCATTGACTTTGCATTAATTTGTGGCTAACTGTCCAGAGCTAGTTTGAGGAACAGCTTGGATTGTGCTGAGAAAGGACTCTACTCACTGGCTAAGTAAGAAATAGGGCTAGGGTTCCAATTCAGGTCCTTGGCCTTCCGTCAACCTATATGTGAAGTTTCATCCTAATTGGATCAGAACTGGTGGGAGTTATGGCAGCTACAGACAGACAGACAGACAGACAGACACAACACACACACACACAGATACAGTGATCGCAATACCACACCGGGTGTAATAAAACTAACTAACTAACCCTTGTGTTGAGAGTAGTTGTCTGCGGTAAGTGGGGTGTCATCTCTGTAGAGACCTAGTAGAGACAGGAGGGGTAGGAGGGTCTCAGCGTGGCCCACCTGCACTGTAACTGCTTCAGGAATCTCCTCGCCTAACCTGGGGGGTGGAGGGAGGGCAGAGGGGAGAGAAATGGAGAGAGGGGGGGGGGGACAGGGAGAGAGAGAGAGAGAGAGCGACCAAGGGTGCTACACGTGTTATCATTTTATCAAGCGTGTAAATCAGACATTATAAACTGAACGTGCGGACAGCAGCTATTTTTAGGTTTCACTTTCACTTAGTTTTAACTTCACATGAAGGAGAAGGCTCTAGAGGCGACACGACATGTTATACAACGATAGCTGAGGATTCTGAAATATTTCGGATTAAACCCTGCAGCAGTGAAACGACTGGAGAGAAGCTCAGAGGACGACCAGTCCAGACCAGCAACAGTATGTTTTCGTGATGTGCTAAATAAGGCTGCAGCTACATTGCTCCGTCCATCAATGAACAGATAGAAAAGTGACGGAAGGTATTACTGTCAGTTGGTTTATTTTTTTATTAGAACATCAACTCTGTCTGTCCAACAAATTAATACTAATCATTGAAAATGTATTAAAAACAGATGTAGATGGACAGACAGTGGATCAATGTAGCCGTATAACTCTCTAGCGCTCTACAGATATTAAGCATAATTTTGTAAAATGTCCAGTGTCACCGGTAATACCTGTGTTGTTTATTAGTCATGGGAAATTCCACATCACCGTGGCAACCCTAGTGTGTGTGTGCGTGCATGTGTGTCTGACCTGCTTTGTTGTGTGGCCAGGTCCAGCCTAGTAAACAGATCGTGGAACAGCGTACAGCTCGACTTGCTGTTAATGTCATGACCATGACCTCGCTTCCAATACTGCTTCAGATCACCCTTATACTCCAATACCTAGAGAGACAGAGAGTGAGCGAGATAGAGATTGAGAGAGAGCAATAGTGTACTATTTCAACTCATTGATATACAATGTCTTGAACTTTACATTAACTTGTCTAAATATAATATACCCACCTGAGCATCGTTCTGATCAAACATGTGACACCAAGGAGAATGGAGAGACTTAATGGAAAACTCATAGGAACAGAGGAAGAACGCCGCTTCTACTAGGTCTACAGAGAGAGAGAGAGAGAGAGAGAGAGAGAGAGAGAGAGAGAGAGAGAGAGAGAGAGAGAGAGAGAGAGAGAGAGAGAGAGAGAGAGAGAGAGAGAGAGAGAGAGAGAGAGAGAGAGAGAGAGAGAGAGAGAGAGAGAGAGAGAGAGAGAGAGAGAGAGAGAGAGAGAGAGAGAGAGAGAGAGAGAGAGAGAGAGATTTTTTTGATTTTTAAACACAACTTTATTTTCTCACTCAGCAATCAACAATACATCAGAATGTATACTGCAAAAAACAGAACAGCAACTCAAATCAAGAAAAATAAGACAAACTTCACATCAGAACAAAACCAAAAACCAACTCCAACTCCTCCACAACTGTACACAACACCCACTTGTAACACCATATCATCTCAAACTCTGCTACATTGCTGGTCAACTTGTAAAAATGAAAATCCGTTCGTAACCTTGCCTTTACCATACCTCTAAACAAAATAGTGGTATCTACCAGCACTGAATCCTCAATCTTTTTCCTCCTACTTAGATAAATGGCCATTTTTGCCTGACCCAGCAGGAAGTTGAAGAGCTGACATTTTAACCTCCTCTTCCTGCTGTACCTGAACCCCAAAATACACATCTCTGGAGTAAGATGTTCATCAAACAGCACAAACATGCGGGTCAGGAACTGAAAAAAAACCAAGAGCCTGTCACACTTTAAAAAACAGTGAAAAACTGTTTCCCTCTCTGTGCAGAAAGGACAGGTGTCTTCAACATCAGAATTAATCACAGAGACAAAAGCGTTCACAGCAACTGCACCATGTAAAATTCTCTATTGTAAATCCCCAACCCTTTTAGTTAACGGTGGTTTGTACAGTGCTCTCCACTCAGGCCTCTGAGCCTCCTGTAGGCCCAGATGAGCTCTCCATGGAGTGTCAACCCTATCCTTCAGCCTGTTTTGGTTCAACACTTTAACACACAGGTAGTACATAGCTTTGCCCACCATGGTGCTCAGCCTGCAATCAGCAGCACTGCTCACCTCTAACAGACAACCATCACATTTAAAAATAGGGATAAGTTTCACCTCAGGAAAAGAATCATTTACAGCAGGCAATAACTGACCATTACAATAATCAACACACATTTCCAGTTCATTATCAGTCAGCTGCTGTTTCCAGCCTCCCAATAGGCGGCCCATCACCCTGACAGACCTTGTGCCCAGCTGTGAGGCCAGACCGGCAGCATTATCAAAAAGGGGACCGCACACCTCCAGCACATTACCCAACGTGAACATCTTCGCCTCACACAGCCTTTGCCTCAGTGCTGGCTCAGCCCCACCCTGAAAACGAGTCCCATGAACCACCGGCTCCCTCAGAAGCCAATACAAAGAGCCACCGTCCTTCAGTCTCTCTTTCGTAAACAAGCCCCACACTGTTAACAGTCCCTTGTAGAAACGGGGCAGGTTTTTCATTGTACATCCCTTTAAATCCATGAGGAACATCGGCTCAGCCAGACTTAGCCCACCACACCGCTCCAGTATGGCTCGGGCCACAGGTCTCCAGACCAGATCAGCCGGTCCTGTCAGGAGTCTCTGAATGAAACGGAGCCTGAACGCAGCTCCCCTACTTGCCAAGTTGACAAGCCCCTGTCCCCCTTCCTCCTTGGGCAGGAAAAGGACACTCTGCGGGACCCAGTGCAACCGGTCCCAGAAGAAGTCCACCATCAACCCCTGCACCTTAGACAGTAGGTTCAGCGGCATGCTAGCCGATGCCACAGCATGGAGGACACAAGATTGTTGATAATAAGGACCCGACCTTTCAGCGACAGTTTTGGAAGAATCCATTTCCATCGCTTCAGCCGGCCCTCCACTTGCTCCACCACACCGTCCCAATTCTTGGAAGAAAATACCTCATCCCCAAGATAAATCCCCAAGTACTTTAGGCCTCCCCTCTTCCAAGTCAGGCCTCCAGGTAACACAAGTCCATCAATTGGCCCTTTACCCACTGCTAAGGCCTCACTCTTCTGCCAGTTCACCCTAGCAGAAGAGAGAGTACCAAAAGCCCTCACATTTGAATGTACAATATTAATATCGTGCTGAGACTTTACCATAATCATGACATCATCAGCATACGCAGACAGTTTGAATTTTATGTCACAACCCGGAAAAGAAAAACCCGACAAATGAGTCCTTAATCTGTGTAACAGCGGCTCTATGGCCAGACAGTACAACATTCCTGATAAAGAACAGCCCTGTCGGACTCCCCTCTGAACCTCAAAAGGCGCACTTAAACCACCGTTAATCTTAAGTACACTCTCAATGTCTCTGTACAAGACCTGGATCATAGCTATAAGCCCAGAGCTGAAACCAAAAGCCTGCATTGCTTTCCACAGGTACTGATGTTCAACTCGGTCAAAAGCCTTTTCTTGATCTAGAGAAATCAGACCAAGTTCACAACCCAAAACACCAGAGAGGTCCAAAATATCTCGAATCAACGTAATGTTGTCAGATATCAACCTGCTGGGCACACAGTAGGTTTGGTCCACATGGATGACCCGCTCCATCACCTTCCTCAGTCTCATTGCCAGTACCTTTGAGAGCACTTTATAATCGGAGCAGAGTAAAGACACTGGACGCCAGTTCCTGATGTTCTGTAAGTCTCCCTTCTTGGGCAGGAGAGTGATGACCGCTCTCCTACAGCTCAGAGGCAGCCTCCCCTTTCTCAGACTATCACTGAGGACACTCAAAAGATCCTCACCAATCACAGACCAGAGAGACTTGTAAAAATCAACCGGGAGACCGTAAATCCCAGGCGCCTTCCCACTCTGCATGCTCTGCAAAGCCTCTAGCAGCTCTTGGCCTGACAGCAGTGCTTCCAGCTCTGCGCCGTCCTCAGCTGAGACTCTAGGGAGGCCCTCAAAGAAGGACCGTGCCACCTCCGGCTCTTCTTGGTACTCAGTTCTATAGAGCTCTTTGTAGAAACCAACCGCACACTGACGGAGGTCGGCTGTCTCATGCAGCATCTGCCCAGTGTCTGACCTCAGAGTGTAGCAGCCTCTTTTGGCCATTCTTGCTCTCCAAACCAAAGAAAAAGTGAGACGGAACATCCATCTGGACCACGTTTTGAAAACGGGATCTAACCAGAGCGCCCCTAGCAGAGATACCCAGCAGGTCAGACAGAGCTGATTTTTTCCTTTTGAAAACTTCAATATGTTCTCTTTCTCCAGTGGAGCCTGCCAACTCCTGCATCTCCATCACTTCTCTCTCCAGAGCTCTCATAGATCTGGCCATGTCTCTTGTAACATTGAGAGTGTACTGTAGGCAAAGCTGTTTTATATGTATTTTACCTACATCCCACCACTGTTGCAGTGAACTAAAGTCATGTTTAGTTTGCCTATAGTCAGCCCAAAAAGAACCAAAAGCATCCTTAAAACCATTATCAGCCAACAGAGAGACATTAAGGTGCCAATATGCACTTTTACATTTTTTATAAAAATAGAACACTGGACAAGGGAGTGGTCAGATAAACCCACCGGACTTATGGAACAGCTTGTGACCACACTCATGTGATGTTCAAAACAATACAAACGATCAAGCCTGGCTAACGATAAATAATTATCCCTGGAATGAGCCCAGGTATACTGCCGCTGATTACTGTGGAGATATCTCCAAATATCACACAGTTCAATGGTTTCAACCAGTCGTATTAGACAGGCTTTAGAAGCCGCATGCGGCTCCTGATGATTCCTGTCTAACACGGGATCTTCAGTGCAGTTAAAATCACCACCCACAAACAGATACTCCTCACTACTACAAGCACTAAGAGTATCTTTTAATTTATCCAAAAACAATAACCTTTCCAACCCCACCGTTGGAGCGTATACATTTACAAAACACATCTTTACATTTTCAAATACAGCACAGAGTTTAAGCAACCTGCCTGGAATGATCTCATCAACAACACATGAAGCAGGTAGAAAATCCCTAGAAAAAAGAAAACCAACTCCCCCACTGTTACTACTCTTATGACTGAAGAAAGCTCCCCCACCCCACTCCCTCTTCCAGTCAGATTCATTTTCAACCGTGCTGTGAGTTTCCTGAAGAAAAGTAACATTTAGCTTCTTGCCCCTGATCAGGCTGTACAGGGCAGCTCTCTTACCATCTTCTCTAGCACCATTAACGTTTAAAGACCCCAGTTTAAATTCACACATGTTTAGTATACAGCACAGCAGCAACCAAACAATAGCAAAAAAACACATTAGGCCTATACATCATCAGGACCAACAGCCTCCTCATTGATTTTTGCTCTGACTCTTGATAATATTTTCTTTAAGCGGAATCCCTCTTGGTGAGAGAAAAAAGGTAGCCCTGCGTCCTCCCCACTCCTCATGTGTATTGTGACAGAATCATGAAACTTCCTTAAATCAGGGAAAAGTTCCTCTAATTTAATAGATTTACCTTTGGTATTTTTCAAAAATGTTTTTATCTGTTCGAAAGAGAACTCAGGCTGTGATAAATCACTCAAGAGCACATCCTCCTCTTCCTCACTGCTGTTACTACTGTCCTGTGACTGTGCGTCCTGTCCTTTCTTTCCTGAGCCTTGCCTCGTTTGAGAGGGGGCGGGGCTCTGCTCCTTCCTAGCTGCCTTCGCGTCCTGCCCGCCAGTAACCCTCGAAGTAGCCCTGCTTTTCCTCTTTCGTACAACTTTTGAAAAATCCATCTCTGTCTCATCCTCCTCAACCAGTACAGACTCCGCTATCCTGGTTGCTGTACTCTCTAAATCCTCTCTCACTTCGACCTGAGTATCACTGTTCAAATCAATTAGCAGATTCCCCTGAATAGTGCTGATGCTTTGTGCGGCTTGCGCCTGCACAACATTTCCCCCGCTCTCTCCACTGTGTACCTGCGCTTTTGCAATAATTGCAACTGGCCTCTCACTCACACTTGTCTCCGCAGCTGTGCGTGTAACAGTAGGTGTACTCGCTGCAGTGCGGGCAGCTGCCGAAGGCTTATTCGCTGCTGGCTGACTGCTATCTGCGGTCTTTGTAGCCTCCGCGCCAGCAGTCGGCTGTTCACCCCTTTTCGCTGGGCATGCACGAATTAAATGATTCTCTTCCCCGCATCCAAAGCATTTCATTCTGCCTGAGCTCACATGAATGTCGTAGTCAAAATCGTCCAGCCTGAATTTGAAAACTAAACTCAGTTCCTCATCTTTCTTCTTCAGAATCATATGCACTTGTCTCCTAAAAGACACGACATGTTTAACGTGACGCGAGGTCCCCCCGAGAGAGAACATTGTAATCGGTGAAACTAACTGCCCGTGTCTTGACAGTTCTTTCTCCAAAAGTCCATTTTTCAAAAACGGGGGGACATTAGATATTATAACACGTTTGGCTGGGTTCGGGGGGGTGACGAGTGGAAACACCGTAGTAAGCGTCTCCCGAATCACCACTCCACTTTCCACCATCTGATTCACTTTAACGGTAGAATCAAGGAAAATTACAACTGCCCGATTCATCCTTGAAGCTGACTTAACGCTCGCATATCCCACGACTGCGCCGATAGCCAAACAACATTCTTCCACTGAGACACCGTGGTCTGGAGAGAGTCGCAAGCCGTGTTTGCGTGTAAGTCTCTCCAAACCGGAGGGCACTCCTCCCTGCTCCGCCATGCCTGTGTAAAGGCACGACGCAGCGGCAGCACTCACCAAACAATTGTCACTTAGATACTACGGCTAAACTCAACCGAAACAACTAAAACCAACACTCTCGTAAAAGCAAACAATAAATAAGCAATAGTCTAATTCATAACATTAAACACAACAAGTTAGAGAAAAAGTTAGAGTTTCACTCACACTGCAAACGCTCCTCCACGCTCCTTCACCACCATACACACGCATGCGCAGAGAGAGAGAGAGAGAGAGAGAGAGAGAGAGAGAGAGAGAGAGAGAGAGAGAGAGAGAGAGAGAGAGAATGACATGCTTTCTGATTGAGCTCTGGAGTTCCCGCCCACTCTGATTTTGAACGTGTTTTGTTTATGACCGTAGTATAATAAGTTACTAAAAATTAAGATTAGCCACAGTAGGTTTACTATGTAACATTGAAACCAAAGAGCCATCAGTGAGATCATAATGCAGCTGCATAGATTGAGATCATAATGCAGCTGCATAGATTGTACTCATTCACTCGCGGTTAGCTGCTCTGCCCCTAGTGGCGGCTCACAGGCATGTGAGAATATTGTTCAGAGAATCTGCCCTAATGCTTCACATCTATGCCAGTGTGTCTTCATTTATTTAACTGTTTACCGGTAATTACATGTATTTATCCAGGGAACATGACACATCCACAGATGTTACAGCCTGTCTGACACTGGGAGCTGCCCAGTACAACCACAGTCCGACACTGGGAGCTGCCCAGTACAACCACAGTCTGACACTGGGAGCTGCCCAGTACAACCACAGTACTCTGCTTTCTACCTGGCGTGACTCGGTCGTAGGGAACGTTCAGTCGTTTGGCGATCTCCCTCCTCACTCCCCCCATCTCCTGTCCTCCTTTGAACCGCTCCACCTCCCTCAGAGCTGTCTTGTTGTTCTCCACGCCTTCGACGAAACCACGGCAACGCTCGAAGAAACGCATCAAGTCATCGTTGACTTTGTGTCGATACCACACTTCTGCAGGGATGAAGGTGAGAGGGAAGGGGAGGGGTGTTGATCAATTTCCATCTCGACTCATCAGGTAAAAGCTACTACAAGGAGAACTTTCAACAAAATACATCATTGTCAGATTGTTTGTGATAGCTTGAAGTATAATTACAGTAAACAAATGAGACCATTGTTGAAAAACAAATGGTGGCCTAATTCTCATAAGACCACATTTCCCATAAACCCTGTCGCTTCCTGTTGCGATATTTAGCCTTTTATTGTGATATGCTATCCATTTATATTTACACTACACACACTACCATCCATTTATCTATCAATCATCCTTCCATCTCTAGCCATTCCATCACTCCCTAGTCCCTACATTCCACAGAAATAAATAAAAAGACAGACAGACGGACAGAGAGAGCGAGACCTTTTATCCCCCAGTGTCTGTGCAGCCCCTCCTGAAAGGCCTCTATGCTGTCCACACATCTGTGTTTGGAGCTGGTTATGAACCTGATACGATCTCTCCTCAGGTTCTCCACTGAGAGCAGTGAGGGAAACAACTTAGACAGCCTCACAGCCAGGTGCCTGTGGTCATCTCTCCCCTTCTCCACCAGCTTCCCTAGAGAATAGAACAGAACAGAATATGAAAACACAACTCAGGGCTGCCTTCTTAGTCGATTAAGCGATCGGTTTGGTCTTATAGTCGACTTCATTTTCTTATGCTTTTTCTCCCCATGCTGAATGAATTATATCCTGAAAAATTATGTGTATCTGCCTGGTAAGCATTAAAGGTAGAATCCGTAATGCCATCAAACAGTGACCTCTAGGCTAAAGAGCCCCGCTTGGTATTGCTCTTTGTTTCCTCTCTTTTTTTGGTCTGATGTGTGGGTTGGAGTTTAGTTTTAGTATTATACTGTCAATTTCTTCAGACCTCTCTTGGCAGAGCCTGAGGTGTGGCCAGCAGTAGCAACCCCTCCCCTATACCCACTGACATCCAATCCACACATCAGACTAAAACAAAAAATGTAAACAGCACAATACCAAGACAAGAGGGGCTCTTTTGCCTTGAGGTCATTGACGACATTACACATTTTACCTTTAAATTTATTTTAAAACATGATTGCATGTGGGAAACACAATTTTACATATTTGTCAATTAAATCAACTACTCGATTAGTTAACTAAATCAACTAAAATGCCTTTCAAGTTAATCGAGGACAGACAGACCTAACACAATTCCTGTGGTAAATAACATTAGTGTGGAAGTAAATAGGAACCTTCTTACCTCCATCTCGAAAGTCATGGAAAAAAAATTCTACGAACAGGTTGAAAAGTACCTACTACCTAGCGGAAAAAAATCTAATCTACGAATTCCAATCTGGCTTCAGAACATCCCACTCCACTGACACATGCCTTCTCTATTTGAACGACCACATAAAACAAGAGGTGGACGCGGGCAAATACTGCGGCATGGTCATGCTGGACGGTGGACCTACAAAAAGCCTTCGACACTGTCAATCACTCCATTCTGATTGACAAGCTAAAAGCAATTGGTTTTGATAGTCTATCAGTGAGCTGGATGCAATCCTACCTTGAGGGCAGGGAACAGATGGTGGAGGTAAACGGTACCCTACCCCCCCCCCCCCTCACAGTGAGCTGTGGTGTTCCACAAGGAAGCATACTAGGACTGCTACTGTTCCTAATTTATGCAAATGACATGTCGTCAGCTTGTGACTGCAACTTGTTCTTGTTCGCAGACGACTCAGCCCTGCTGGTCTCTGACAAGAACAAGTTACAGATTGAAAAAACCCTCAGCTTGGAAATTGGCAAAATCTGCATATGGCTCGCTGATAACAAACTATCATTACACATGGGCAAAACAGAGTCCATTCTCTTCGGTTCAAATAACAAACTCAGCAAGACCGACGGCTTCTCAGTTACAGTGGGTGACAATATTATAGTCAAGTTTCAAGTTTCTTTAATATCAAGTTTCTTTAATATTTGTCATACAGAAGTACAGAATACTTTTATACAAAATGCTTCTTACTGTTACGCTCCAGAGACTGTGCAAGACAAGATAAGTATGAAATAAAATAACATAGTAAAATTAGAAGTAAAAAAATGAGGTCACAGTGTTCAGTTTAGACATATGTACAATGTTCGATGCAGAATAGACGTAGTTACCATACAATATACAATACTGTGCAGTGTACTAATATACAATACTATATAGTGCAAGGCAGAAATGGGACGAGGTGCAATTTAGGTACAATTCACAGTAGGTGTACGAGTTGTAGTGCAAATCCTTTATCAATAAATATAAAGTGTAAAGTGTGTTTGTGTGATCTAAAGTGTGGAGAGTGGGTGCTGCAGTGTGTTGTTTGTTTGAGTGAGTGTGTGCGTGTGGGTGTGTGTGCTGTGTGCATTTGATGGTTGTTGCATAGTGTTTATTGTTCGTTTAGCAGCCTGATGGCCTGGGGATAGAAGCTTCTTCTGAGTCTTTCTGTGCTCGCCTTAAGACTCCGGTATCGCTTGCCTGACCGCAGCAGTTCAAAGAGGCAGTTGTTCGGGGGGCTCGAGTCCTTAATAATTCTCTTAGCCTTCCCCTTGCACCGCTTGTTGTAAATGTTCTGGAGGGTGGGAAGCCCCCCTCCAATTGTGCGTTCGGCTGAACGTGTCACTCTTTGTAGTCTGCTACGGTCTTGTGCAGTGCTATTCCCAAACCAGGAGGTGATGTTGCCGGTCAGGATGCTCTCTATTGTACATGAGTAGAAGTTCCTAAGGATCTTCTGACTGGAATCTTCCGGTTTAGCTGCAATATGTAGCGCACGCATTTGGTTATAGCTCCGCTCCCGTTAACGTTAATTTAGTTTAAAAACCTTATTTGGACAATACCAAAAGAGATTAAACCACATCGTATGTATTGATAAGACCTTCTACTAACTATATCAAAAGACAACATGGATAAGGATAAGAAAAAGGGTGGAAAGAAACAAGAAACAGCAATTCCAACGGCGCCGATTGAAACACGTTCAAGAAAAATAACAGGCGACGCTGCGGCAGATCCGTCGGTGACAAGCCCCGACGTGGGGAATATAGAGGAGAATACACCGGGACCAAGGACTACTGGCCCCGAGAGGGAGACAATAGATGACAACATAACAGGAACGACAGGAAAAAGTACCGTGAAGGATAAAGCAGGTGATTTTGAGAAGATAATAGCAAACATATCCATCGGATCCCTCACTGCACCCATAACATCAACTGACACAAGCAGTGCAATTACACAACCCGACTTCAACTCTCTGACTATCCTGATGAAAGAACAGATGGTCGCTTTCAAATTACACGTTGCACACATCGATACTAAATTCGAAGAGGTTATGAGAGCGGTCGCTGTACAGTCCATGCGAATCACGACAGTGGAGAATACGGTGACAGAAATTACACGGGCAGTCAAGGCGAACGAAGGTGGCATGACAGAGATGGAAAAAGAGATAGAAAGTGTGAAAGAAGAATACCGGAGGGAAATACAAGTGGTTAAAAACGAAGCGACGGAGAGGCTACTAGAATCCCAACGCTACCACAGGCGGAATAACATCCGCATTGTAGGGCTTGATGAAGCAGTAAACTGCGAAGATGCCAACTTTCCAACAGTGCTATCAACGATTTTGGGTAACAACGATCCAAACACAGTGCCAGAAGTGGACCATGTTTACAGAATCGGTTCTCGGGGGCAAAGAAACATCGGGCCAAGAGTCATCATTGTTACTCTGCGGAAGACTACAACAAGGGATGACATCATCAAATTTGCTCGCATCCAACGTGGGAATCTGAATTATGGTGATAAATCAATATTTATCTACGAAGATTTGAGCAAAGAAGCCATCATTCGACGTCTACCATACAAGGAGGTGATGCAAAAGCTGTTCAAATCTGGTCACAAGCCAAGGTTATCATACCCGGCGCTGTTATCATTCGTGGGCAGTGACGGCCACAGGTCTGGTGTATACACACCTAAAGAAGCTGAGGATTTTCTGAATCGAAATGGAGCAAATAACCCAAGGCAGGACGACAATGCCGGAAACAGATAAGCCTCTTTCTCAATGTATACCAGTGTTAGAATGACTTTATTGTGTTCATCAAGGTAGCAGACCAGATATGCAAGCCGTCTATAACAATGTGTACTGTGTATAATACGATTCGTAATACATTATAATTTCAGACTCTGGTCTCTGGGGAGACAAATACATATCATTGCAAAAAGATCTATCTGGAATATTCTGGGTTTATCGCTCAAATGCCCTGGGTCTCTTAGATCATTCTGGAACATAAAAATAGTCTATTGCACTAGTATACTCTACAACCTTCTAGAATATAAGGCACCATGACAACGAAGGCCTACAACTCTAACAATAAACATCCGGTGTGTATACACATAGCAGATAATCAATTGAATGAAGTTCAATCAGTCCTTAATAATACTTTAAAAATTAACCACACCTAAACGTATGAACACTACAAGGTTATTCTAACAATTTAAGTAATCACTCCATTGATGGTGACTGGCACATTGAAGCTCTAAAAGGCTCTGCTTTTCTATCTTATCTAATCTGTTAATTCGGTTCTAGTGGCTTCTCCACGTTGATAATTATTCTATCTCTCATTCCTTATCTATATCTTTCCTTTAATTTTTATTTTATTTTATTTTTTCTTCTCATTACTCTATTTTTTATATATATTTTAACTTACATTGTTCTTTTCCACTGTTCTTCACATTAAGGTGTCAATATTGCTCTACAATCTTTTCCTTTTTTCCTTTTTTCCCACACGTTAGTAGAGGGTTCAAATGAATATGTCGATGAAAGTTTCTCTTTTTTTATTTTTTATTTTTTGTCATTTATCACAATACTTCATTACAGTAAGGGAAGGTGCAAGACCAAAAGCGACATTCTATTGCAATAGAATGGAAATGTTAGATCCTATGGCAATTAGCATAGGAAGATTAAGATTACAATGCTCAGTTTGGGCAATCCGGTGGACTATGGGAGAAAGTCAATCGCGGAGGATGTGTTTTTGGAACACAGGCCTGTACGACTTTCTGGGTGAGGGGAAAATAGGGGATTTTTATTTGTATATATATATGTTTTTAAGCTCAGCTCTCAACGGGACCTCATTAATTGGATGTACATCTATTGTAGCTTCGCACTCCAGAAGCATTACCAAAAACTACACAAAAACATGCATAGATTATGGCTAGTTTGAATATAATGGTATGGAACACCGGTGGGATAAACAAACAACACAAACGCAAAAGCGTGCTCACACTGATGAAAAAAGAACATGTGGACGTGGCTCTATTAAGCGAAACGCACATTTTAGAGGAAGACATAAATACGTTAGCGGATAACATATACCATAATATTAGTCACTCTTCTTTTGTTACGAGAACTAGAGGGGTAGCCATAGTCGTCAGACGCAAATTAAATATCGAATTGAAAGGGGTATGGTCGGATGCTGAGGGGCGCATAACTATAGCTAGGATTATACACAACAGGAAAATTGCGTTGGCAGCGGTATATGCCCCAAATTTGTACGAAGTGGGTTTCTTCACTTCACTAACCGGAGAAATGTTAAACCATCCCGAGTACTCATATATAATAGGTGCGGATTTTAATGCCATTTGGAACCCAAGGATGGACAAAACTTACCTTACCTTTTCCAGCGAACAAAAAAATTCATCTAAAGCATTAAAAGATTGGTCAAAATCAACAGGGGTAATTGATTTATGGCGTTCACTTAATCCCATGACCCGCAAGTACTCCTGTCGTTCGGCGAGACACAACACACTATCCAGAATTGATTACGTCTTTGCATCCCCGAGAATATTTGATAAATATGAAGTGGAAATGACACCCAATGCGCTATCAGATCACTGCTACTTAATCCTGAAAGCAACATTTGGTACACTATCTTCCCGGGCCCCAAGATGGCGTTTTAATTCTATGCTGCTTAACAACAAGGAATTCATTACACAAATTAAAGAAGCTCTCACAGTATTCCTACAGGATAATGCAAACTCGGTGCAAGATCCCAGAATATTATGGATGTCGGTAAAGAGTATGATCAAGGATTTCACGGATAGATTTTCCTCCATATTGCGCAAAAATCAATGCACAAAACTGTCTGAAATGGAAACGCTTTACTCAACGCTTTTTAATTCTTTAAAATACAACAACTCTACTAGACTAGAAAACCAAGTTAACATTCTAAAGACAGAGATCAAAGCAATATACAGACAAAAATCGGAATTGCAAATACGCAGCACAAGACAACAGCAGTACTTCCAAGGATCTAAACCTAGTCACCTATTAGCCATGCGACTAAGAATTAATGCAAAATTTGCAGATATAACTGCCATTAGGAAACAACAAGCTCTAGTAACAGAACCCAAAATAATAAACGATACATTCAAAGAATTCTACTCCGATTTGTATAATTCAGAAACGACCTTTGATCAAGACAAATTAGACACATATCTTAATCAAATTACTCTCCCTAAACTTTCGGAGGACGACGCTAAACAGTTAGAAGCACCGATCACATTAGAAGAACTCAAGAAGGCCATATCCGGAATGAAAAACGGCAAGGCTCCGGGAATTGACGGTATCCCATCAGAAATGTACATTTCTTGCTGGGACATATTTGGACCCTTATTACTAAATATGATCTTATACTCAGTCAAAGAGGGAAGCTTCCATAAACACCAAAATATCGCACTCATTTCAGTTCTTCACAAAAAAGACAAAGACCCCACTGAGTGCGGTAGTTACCGACCTTTAAGCCTCCTCGGAACCGATGTCAAACTGTACTCTAAGATATTAGCCATCAGATTGCAAAAGCATATGACGTCTTTAGTTCATCCGGACCAAACAGGCTTCATAAAAGGTCGCCTGATCAATGATAACATAAGGCGAATACTGCACGTACTAGATGCAGACAAAGAGGACACCACACCTAAGGCGATGCTATCCCTGGATGCTATGAAAGCATTTGACAGGTTGGAATGGTCGTTTCTATGGGCAGTATTAGAAAGGATGGGGTTAGGAAAAGGATTCATTGATATGATTAAAGTACTATACAAGGACCCATCGGCCAGGATTACAACAGGCACATTCATCTCCGATATCTTTCCGGTATCACGCTCAGCCAGACAGGGTTGCCCTCTTAGTCCCGGACTATTCGATCTATCATTAGAACCTTTAGCACAATTTATAAGACAATCCCAACACATAGAACCAATAGTAATCAAGGGCACACAACATAAAATTAGTTTATATGCGGACGACGTAATATTGTTCATGCAAAACCCCAACAACACATTGCCGCATATACTCAAGTTGATAGAGAACTTTGGTGATTTATCGGGATTTAAAATAAATTGGCCTAAGTCGGCTTTTCTTCCTCTTAACATCAGTGCAAAAAAAGACACAACCCTCCCAGGTGCGATACCCATGGTCAAACATTTTAGATGCTTGGGTGTGGAAATATTTCCCACCATAAGACAAACGGTGAAGCACAATTACACAAAAATACAGAACAAAATCAAAGACGACCTGGACAGGTGGGCAAAACTTAAAAACTCAGTACAGGCAAGGGTATCAATAGTTAAGATGGATGTATTACCAAGAATCAATTTCTTCAGCTCAATGCTTCCGTTACCTCCTCCAGAGGGCTACTGGAAAAGATTACAAACCTCCACATACAAATTTATTTGGAATAACAAACCACCTCGCACCTTACTGTAAATTGTACCTAAAATTGTACCTCATCCCATTTCTGCTTTGCACTAGATCAGGGGTGGGCAATTATTTTTCCCGGGGGGCCGAATGAGCAACTGAAAATATGTTGGGGGGCCGGGCCAAAATTCCAAACTCAATTATGCATAATATACATTTTATTTCTATATAAAAAGCAGTAAATGGCATTGGTTTGACCCCTGGTAAGAGTGTATGTTATTATTTGGCAATTAAAATGTGAGGTTAGCTTTCAAAAATATAATTTATTCAAATATAATTTATTTCCAAAATGATAAACAAAATGTGAAACATTAATAACAAAGGGCATTTTGAGTTTCATATACTATTGAAACAAGGATTTTCTTAGCTTTCTAAAGACATCACATCATCTTATAGCAAAAATAAACAAGACATGTCACTGAACTGTGTAAAGAAAAGTGTCCCAGTTTTGTAGCATTTTTTACTTTACATGCCTATATTAAAATGTTTTCAGAACTGTGCAAAAAAAAGAAAAAAAATATCAAGTGTCCCATTTCACTTGTTATATTTCCACATTTTAGTGTCTTCAGTTCTTTTTTTTCATTCAGTGTGAGAAATCCAGTCTCTGTTGAGCTTTAACAAGTCCATCAAAGTCAGGTTGCATGTCTGAGGTGGAGATGCGAAGCACAGCTGCCAGATGTTCATCAGTGAGAGAGGATCTGTACCTGGACTTGGTAAACGTCATGACTGAGAATGTCTGTTCACATATGTAGGTGGATCCAAAGAGAACCAACATCTTCTGAGCATGTCTCCTAAGCGTATACTGTGCGTGTGAACGTTGACATGAAAAAAAAAGTAAAAAAAAAAAAAAAAAAAAAAAAAAAAATTTAAAAAAAATATTTTTTTTTAATTTTTTTTTAATTTTTTTTTATTATCATGTCATCTTTCGCGGGCCGGTCGGATCCGGCCCGCGGGCCGTACAATGCCCAGGTCTGCACTAGATAGTACTGTACATTAGTACACTGCATAGTATTGTGTATTGTATATTATATGGTAACTCAGAACATTGTACATATGTCTATACCGAACACTGTGACCTCATTTTCTTCTTCTAAATTCATGCTATATTATGTTATTATGTTATTTGATACTATCTTGTCTAGCACAGTCTCTGGAGCGTAACAGTAAGAAGCATTTTGTATGAAAGTATTCTGTACTTCTGTATGACAACTATTAAAGAACTTGAACTTGAACTTGAACTTGAACTAAAAAGATCCACCGCACAGAGAAATAAAGCAGACGGTGGCATGGCAGTTCCAGATTTTTTACAATATTTTAAGGCCTTCACATTAAGACCATTGAAGATATGGTTTGACCCCCAGGCTTTGGTATCTTGGAGAGAATTAGAAGAAAACATAGTAGCCCCACAGAGACTGAAAGACATAGCACACACTAAACTTTCAATCAAGCATTGTGAGCGAGAATTTGGCCCAATAATTACCCATGCAATCAGAACATGGCGGGAAACACAAAAGAAATATCCTAACCCTCAAGAATGGCATAATCACACTCCCATATTCAATAACAATGCACTCTTAATGGGAAAACGCCCTATAAGATTCCCTATATGGGAAGAGCAAGGCATACACTCATTAGGGGATATTTTTAATAACCAGGGCCTCTGTAGTTATGTCGAAATATGCACAAAGTTTAACCTCACCGAGTCCACATGGCTTTTTTACATACAGTTACGACTTTGTCTGAGGTCTCACGGTGTTCCATTACTCATACCAATGAACACCACAGATACCACAAATTTTTCTATGAAAGAGAAACATTGGGAGGTTTTGTATCAGGTTTTTATTATCAATTACTAACGTCCTCGTATGAAATCCTTCAACTAGACACTGTCTGGAGGAGGGATATACCAGACCTGGAAAATGACTTTGATTGGCAAGGAGCCTGGGCAAATGTCCGACTTACATCAAGGAACCCGGATCATCAACAAATCAATCTGAACTATATTCACAGGACATACTTGACTCCTATAAGGCTGTGCAAAATGGGGCTTAAACAAGACTCCAAATGCTCCCAATGTACAAATGGGGACGAAGGAACATTTATGCACATGTATTGGGACTGCCCACCAGTTAAGGCATTCTGGAAAGATGTGTCCCAACAATTATCAATACTCGTATCTTGGAATATACCTGTACACCCCTCGGTATTACTATTGAATGATGTTTTTGAGTTTGCAGTGAATCCACAACTAAAGAGATTGGTTTTATCGGGTATCACAGTAGCTAAAAAAACTGATCGCATCACGTTGGTTTCAACCGGAAAAAATGTGCCGAAAAGTGTGGTTTCTTACATATCTCGATGTGATATATCAAGAAATATCTACAGCAAGAATTCTGGGTCTCAATGAATCCAAAATGTCAATGTGGTTAGAAGTAGTGGAGAGAATAAAAGCTAGCTTATAATGGTAGTGTCTGGTTAGGAGTGAGGGATAATGGAGGTACTATCCAAGAGGGGGTCCGGGAGGGGGGGGTTTGAGCTGGAGCATATGTGTGTAGGGTTTTAGAAAATAGGTATTAGGGGTATATTATATACTAACATTTATATAATTGTAATTTCGCTGGATATACACTGTATACGGTTAAAATGTTATTATAGACTATTTTTGTTTTATCTTGTTTCTGTACTTGCATATATTTTAACCACCTTTACTGAAAGTTTCATTATGCATTGTGTGTTGAGTACTGACTTTTAATAATTTTTGTTTTGCAATAATAAAAAAAATATAAAAAAAAAAAAGGATCTTCTGACTGACTTGGAACTTCCTTAGGCGCCTGAGGAAGTAGAGGCGTTGTCGTGCCTTCTTCACAACACTGTCAATGTGTGTGGTCCATGTCAAGTCCTCGGATATGTGGGCTCCGAGGTACTTGAAACTGTTCACTCTCTCAACCGGTGCCCCGTCGATGCTGAGGGGGCTGTAGTCCTTGACCCCCGACCTCCTGAAGTCCACAATCATCTCTTTTGTTTTGCTGACGTTCAGGGAGAGGCAGTTCTCCTGACACCACTGTGACAGGTTCTCTACCTCTTCCAGGTAGGCCCTTGACTATGAGTTTGGAGGGGACTATGGTATTGAATGCTGAGCTGTAGTCGATGAACAGCATTCTCACATAGTTCCCCTGCCTCTTGTCCAGGTGTGATGCTGCTGTGTGCAGCACATGGGCTATGGCGTCCTCCGTGGACCTGTTGGGGCGATATGCAAATTGCAGAGGGTCCAGGTTGATGGGGAGGGAGGAACAGATCAAGATCAACAAGGAAAGATGAAATTACCTACCTGGGTTCCATCCTAGAGGCTAATCTTTCCTGTGACAAAATGGCATCCAATGTAATAAAAAAAAGTCAACAAACGAACTAGATTCTAGTACCGGATCTCCTCTCTGGTAAACAAGAATACCCTGAAGACTCTGGCAGGAGCACTCATTCAAGGGTACTACGACTATGCTTGCACCTCATGGTGCCAAAGCACCTCAAAGGTGCTAAAAACAAAATTACAAACATCTCAAAACAAACTGGTCAGACTACTGCTTGACCCCACCTCACCCCTGCCCACGTTGACAACCTAGGATGGCTTAGAGTAGACGACAGAGTACAACAACTTGCAATGGGCCTGGTCTACAAGATACACTACACGACCAAGGTACCCATGTACATGTCAAAATACTTCCCAAAGGTCAGTGAATACCACGATCACAACACCAGAGGGAGCTCCACAAATCATGTTAAACCCAGATTCGGCTCAAACAAGGGACTAAACACGTTTCGCAATTATGCCACATCAATGTGGAACGCCCTACCCAAAGCTGTAAAGGAATGTGAATCACTACCCACTTTCAAAACCACTCTCAAAGAACACCTACGGGAGACTGCAATTCGAAACTGGCCCCTGTAAATGTCCTAACCCAACCCCCTCCAATGTACAGTAAATTACCAAGTATGGTTGTCAATATTCCAATGTACAGTTTTGTACAGTGTCTCCCCCCCCCCCCTCCTACCCAACCCAATACCAAACCAATAAATGTAGCAGTACTGTCTATCTGTATCATGTCATATATGTCCTGATTAATTGAAATGTGGGACCCTGATGTAAACAAGACGAAAGTCTTTCTCTGGTCTACATCCCCTTAACAATGTGTGTTTTGAGCTGTACTGTATTGTACCCATTCTGCAATCTGTTAATAAAGTTTTCAAAAAATCAATCAACCAGTTGATCAATAGGTCGTCACGTGGGATTAAGTAAATATTACAAAGAGGATTTTACGAGTCATGAAACTAAATCGATTTGTCTTACCGTCCATATCGTTCTTGTACCACATCTCCCAGTTGTTTTTTATCTCATCCAGCCATTTCTCAGAGCTTGACGCCTCGTTTACCACCATATCATACAGGCGCTGCATCCTTTTAATGTTTTTGACCGTCGGGTATCGAGTCCCATGTCGTATGATCGCTGTAAGATGGATAGGGGTACACGTGTCGGTATGTGGTGTCGGTTTCAAAAGCGATTTATTCACCGATAGAATATCGGCCAGGAGATAGGAGTTAACTTCTTCATATCGTCCCTTCGTTCCGAAGTAGTTAGCGATGGAAGGGATGTTTGAGTGAGACACGGAGCAGTAAGAAAGGCTAGTCAAAGCCAAGTTGAATGTGGTTAAAAATAAACTTTGTTTGATCAGCATTTTGTTGGTTTATTTGAGGTAGATGTATACTAACTTCTCACTCGCGGAAATGTCTGCTTTGTTTGATCTATTATTGTTCCGGGTTTGGTGCAAGGACATTACAAAAGAAGGAAGGGTCACTGTGTAACGTTAGTTATTACCCTGATTGATTGATTGATTGATTGATTGAAAAGTTTATTAACAGATTGCAGAATGGGTACAGTACAGTACAGCTCAATACATACAATTGTTAAGAGGATGCAGACCTGAGAAAGACTTTCGTCTTGTTTCCATCAGGGTCCTCCATTTTCAATTAATCATATGACACACGACATACAGATAGACAGTACTGCTACATCTATACATTTATGACATACCAGATTTTCAAATACAGTACTGTTTGTGATACTAAGAAAATCCAGAAAAAGAGTGTATATACATTTGACATAGAAACTGTGCATTGGGGGAGGTTGGGTAGGTGGGGTGGGGCTGTACATTGGAGGTGTGGGGGGGGGGGGGGGGGGGTGGGTAGGGGGGGACACACACTGTACATTGGAATACTGACCTACATTTGACATATAAACTGTACATGCTTGGTCTTTATTGTACAACTGGGTTAGGACAGTTGTAGGGGCCAGTTTTGAATTGCAGTCTCCCGTAGGTGTTCTTTGAGAGTGTTTTTGAAGGTGGGTAGTGATTCACATTCCTTTACAGCTTTGGGTAGGGCGTTCCACATTGTTGTGGCATAATTGCGAAACGTGTTTAGTCCCTTGTTTGAGCCGAATCTGGGTTTTACATGATTTGTGGAGCTCCCTCTGGTGTTGTGATCGTGGTATTCACTGACCTTTGGGAAGTATTTTGACATGTACATGGGTACCTTGGTCGTGTAGTGTATCTTGTAGACCAGGCCCATTGCAAGTTGCTGTACTCTGTCGTCTACTCTAAGCCATCCTAGGTTGGCAAAGTGTGCAGGGGTGAGGTGGGTTCTAGGAGTCAGGTCAAGCAGTAGTCTGACTAGTTTGTTTTGAGATGTTTGTAATTTGGTTTTTAGTGCCTTTGAGGTGCTTTGGTACCATGAGGTGCAAGCATAGTCGTAGTACCCTTGAATGAGTGCTCCTGCCAGAGTCTTCAGGGTATTCTTGTTTACCAGGGAGGAGATCCGGTACAAATCCAATCCATTATTATTATTATTATTATTACAAGAATCGAGTTCGTTGATTGAATTTTTTTTATTACATTGGATGCCATTTTGTCACAGGAAAGATTAGCCTCTAGGAACAGATAGCCAGTACTGTATTTGCAAATCTGGTATGTCATAAATGTATAGATGTAGCAGTACTGACTATCTGTATGTCATGTATGTCATATATGTCCTGATGAATTGAAAATGGGGGACCCTGATGTAAACAAGACGAAAGTCTTTCTCTGGTCTGCATCCCCTTAACAATTGTGTGTATTGAGCTGTACTGTATTGTACCCATTCTGCAATCTGTTAATAAAGTTTTCAATCAATCAATCAAAGGTAGGTAATTTCATCTTTCCTTGTGACAATATTGTCACCCACTGTAACTGGATGTCAGAATTATTATCAGCAATTTGTTGCAATGTTAACAAGCTAACGTTTGATATATTAGTTGATGTATATTTCTTCACATAGCTTGTATATATATATTCAATTATTTACATCTCCAATAGCCTAGGCTTCAATAGAACTGTCACCAAGCATACGCTGGTATTCTGACGTGATGACCCTTCCTTCTTTTAGTTTCCTTGGTTTGGTGGTTTCGTGTGAACTTTGAACTTCGCTCTCTCAGTCTCACTGGCGTCTCTACATTTCGTAGCTCCATTTCTGCAGACCCCTCTCTGATTGGTTGAGCTCCATTTCTGCAGACCCCTCTCTGATTGGTTGAGCGCGCGCATGCGCATGAGCCGCGACAAGCTCCTCTAGCCAGGAATCGAAACTCCGTTGATTGATTGATTGATTGAAAACTTTATTAACAGATTGCAGAATGGGTACAATACAGTACAGCTCAATACACACAATTGTTAAGGGGATGCAGACCAGAGAAAGACTTTCGTCTTGTTTCCACCAGGGTCCCCCATTTTCAATTCATCAGGACATATATGACATACATGACATACAGATAGTCAGTACTGCTACATCTATACATTTATGACATACCAGATTTGCAAATACAGTACTGTTTGTGATACAGAAGGAGTCAAGAAAAGGGAGTATATACATTTGACGTAGAAACTGTACATTGGAGGAGGTTGGGTGGGGGGGGTTGGGTACACTGGGATATTGACAACCATACTGGGTAATTTACATTGGAGGTGGTTGGGGGGGGGGGGGGGGGGCACACTGTATAAACAAGCAAAACTGTACATTGAGGGGGGGGAGACTCTGTACAAACAAACAAAATTGTACATTGGACTATTGACAAAACCATACTAGGTAAATGACTGTACATTGGAGGGGGTTGGGTTAGGATATTTACAGGGGCCAGTGTTGAATTGCAGTCTCCCGTAGGTGTCTCTTGAGAGAGGTTTTGAAAGTGGGTAGTGATCCACATTCCTTTACAGCTTTGGGTAGGGCGTTCCACATTGATGTGGCACGTTCCACATTGATGTGGCACGTGCCACGTTAAGCTGAATGAATGAATGAAAACTTTATTTAACAGATTGCAGAATGGGTACAATACAGTACGGCTCAATACATACAATTGTTAAGGGGATGCAGACCTGAGAAAGACGTTTGTCTTGTTTCCATCAGGGTCCCCCATTTTCAATTCATATAGACATATATGACATACATGACATACAGATAGTCAGTACTGCTACATCTATACATTTATGACATACCAGATTTGCAAATACAGTACTGTTTGTGATACAGAAGGAGTCAAGAAAAGGGAGTATATACATTTGACGTAGAAACTGTACATTGGAGGAGGTTGGGTGGGGGGGGTTGGGTACATTGGGATATTGACAACCATACTGGGTAATTTACATTGGAGGTGGTTGGGGGGGGGGGCGGGGGGCACACTGTATAAACAAGTAACACTGTACATTGAGGGGGGGGGGGGAGGAGACACTGTACAAACAAACACAATTGTACATTGAACTATTGACAAAACCATACTAGGTAAATGACTGTACATTGGAGGTGGTTGGGTTAGGATATTTACAGGGGCCAGTGTTGAATTGCAGTCTCCCGTAGGTGTCCCTTTAGAGAGGTTTTGAAAGTGGGTAGTGATCCACATTCCTTTACAGCTTTGGGTAGGGCGTTCCACATTGATGTGGCATAATTGCGAAACGTGTTTAGTCCCTTATTTGAGCCGAATCTGGGTTTAACATGATTTGTGGAGCTCCCTCTGGTGTTGTGATCGTGGTATTCACTGACCTTTGGGAAGTATTTTGACATGTACATGGGTACCTTGGTCGTGTAGTGTATCTTGTAGACCAGGCCCATTGCAAGTTGTTGTACTCTGTCGTCTACTCTAAGCCAACCTAGGTTGTCAAAGTGGGCAGGGGTGAGGTGGGTTCTAGGAGTAAGGTCAAGCAGTAGTCTGACCAGTTTGTTTTGAGATGTTTGTAATTTTGTTTTTAGCGCCTTTGAGGTGCTTTGGTACCATGAGGTGCAAGCATAGTCGTAGTACCCCTGAATGAGTGCTCCTGCCAGAGTCTTCAGGGTGTTCTTGTTTACCAGAGAGGAGATCCGGTACAAGAATCGAGTTCGTTGGTTGACTTTTTTTATTACATTGGATGCCATTTTGTCACAGGAGAGATTAGCCTCTAGGATGGAACCCAGGTAGGTAATTTCATCTTTCCTTGTGACAATATTGTCACCCACTGTAACTGAGAAGCCGTCGGTCTTGCTGAGTTTGTTATTTGAACCAAAGAGAATGGACTCTGTTTTGCCCATGTGTAATGATAGTTTGTTATCAGCGAGCCATATGCAGATTCTGCCTAGTTCCGAGCTGAGGGTTTTTTCAACCTGTAACTTGTTCTTGTCAGAGACCAGCAGGGCTGAGTCGTCCGCAAACAGGAACAAGTTGCAGTCACAAGCTGACGACATGTCATTTGCATAAATTAGGAACAGTAGCGGTCCTAGTATGCTTCCTTGTGGAACACCACAGCTCACTGTGAGGGGGGGGATAGGGTACCGTTTACCTCCACCATCTGTTCCCTCCCCTCAAGGTAGGATTGCATCCAGCTCACTGATAGACTATCAAAACCAATTGCTTTTAGCTTGTCAATCAGAATGGAGTGATTGACCGTGTCAAAGGCCTTTTGTAGGTCCAGCATGACCATGCCGCAGTATTTGCCTGCGTCCACCTCTTGTTTGATGTGGTCATTCAAATAGAGAAGGCATGTGTCAGTGGAGTGGGATGTTCTGAAGCCAGATTGGAATTCGTAGATTAGATTTTTTTCCGCTAGGTACTTTTCGACCTGTTCGTAGACTATTTTTTCCATGACTTTCGAGATGGAGGTGAGAATAGAAACAGGGCGGTAGTTGCCTGGGTCTAATTTGCTGCCCTTTTTGTGCAGAGGGGTCACCCTCGCAATTTTGAAGTCCTTGGGGACGTGTCCCTGTTTTATGGAGAGGTTTATTATGTGTGTGATGATTGGTGTGATGGCGGCTGCTGAGTCTCTGAGGAATTTGGAGGGGATGTTGTCATGGCCAGTGGCCTTGTTAGGTTGGAGGGCGCTCAGTTTATTGAGTACCTCATCTGTTGTTACCATTTCCAGCTTGAAGTCGTCCTTGCGGACCCCTAGGTTTTTGTAGTAAGCTACTATGTGTTCTACCCCATAAAGCCCTGAGTGGGAGGGTAGTTTGTTTACCAGTGTTGTGGCTATGTTTGTGAAGAAAATGTTTAAGTAATTGGCTACATCCAGCTTGTCTGTGATGAGCGTGTTGTCCGTTTTTATGTTTATGTTTGAGAATCTGGTTTTAAGTTTTTTACTGCATCCTAGTTGATTATTGAGTAATTTCCAAAGTTCACGTGGTTTGTTTTTGTTTTCCTCAGTTTTGTCATTGATGAAATTCTTTTTTGCAGTTTTGATCATGGAGTTTACGTCGTTTCTTCTTCTGTTTCTTTCTAGTTTGAGTTCAGTCACGTGGGCTTGGAGTTCACTGCTCGTGCTTTTAGTAAGCTTTGACTGACTTTTACGAAACTCAGAGCATTTTTTGTCTCTGGTTTTCATAGCGGCCAGTATTTCGGAGTGCATCCACGGCTCAGCGCGATTTTTTACCCTGGTGGTTCTTAGGGGGGCCATGTCGTTTAGTATTGCTGAGAATTTGGTTTTGAAACCAAGCCATGTTTCGTCAACCAGTGTACCATTGAGTTCATCTGACCAGTCCAGACTCTCCAGTTCAAGGTTGAAGGCCTCGCTAGAGTAGGTTTTGAGGTCTCTAGATGTGACTGTTTTGTGGCAGCCAGCCTTTTGTTTTAGTTTTTTTCGGGTACAGAATATCATATAATGATCACTTAACCCACATGCTATAACCCCTTTATTTGAGATCTTGGACTTGTCGGAGGTCAGAATGAGGTCAATGGTAGTCTGAGTTGATTCACATACACGTGTGGGTTGGGTGATTAGCTGGCTGAGGCCATGCAGATCACAAAACCTACTGAAGGCCTTGAGGACGGGTGCATCTTTTCGTTGCATATCCGTGTTCCAGTCTCCAATAAGAATTTTGTCTACATCCTCAACTCCAGCTAAACACCCATCCATTGTATCATAAAAGCCACTATGATCTGGCGGCCTGTAGACTGTGCCAACCAGTAGGGATTTCGCCCTTTCGAATAGGATTTCCACCCATACAGTTTCAATTGATTTATGATTCAGGTCATTTCTGTTGATGAATTTGGTGTCCTTGTGTATGTACATACAGACACCACCTCCATGTTTGTTCCTATCATTCCTGATTATTGAGTAGTTCTCAATCTCTATCTCTGGATCTTTTACAGAATCGTCGAGCTTAGTTTCTGAGAAGCACAGTATGTTTGCCTTACCATTTATGAATATTTGTTTGATTTCATCCAATTTGTTTTTTAAGCTGTTAATGTTAATGTGAAAAATGTTCAGTCCATTGGCGTTGGTTATTTCATTGATGTTGGCAGGTTCGAAGTATTGTCCGTTTGTGATCTGTTCCTCTGTGTTGTTGTGGGTGGGAAGGGGGGAGGGGGGGTCGGGTCCCGCGCCGTGCTGGAACAACAAAGAAGGGGGGAGGGGGGGGGTCGGGTCCCGCGCCGTGCTGGAACAACAAAGGACTCGTTCCTGGTTGTTTTCGTTGTTAGCTCTGCTAGCTAGCCGGCTATCGGGCGTCGAGATGTTTACATCCCGCGTCGAGCTGGTCGTCATGGTTTCGACCCTCGGTTCACCTCCTCTCGTCACTGCCTCACGTGTGCTCGTCTGCTGTGGCGTCATTGGGGGAGCTTCGCCGCCCGCGCTGTGGAAGTAGCCACAGGTTGCGTTGTTGATGCTGTTGGTCGCGATGGGAACCTCCATCGCTTCTTGCTGTAGTCTCTGGTTCCGTGTCATTACGGGACCAGGGTTCTGATGTATGTCACCCGACATGAGCAGATATAATAAAAACATTGATCTCTTATTACACTTGCCTGCCGGGGGTAATTTCTTTCGTTCCGGATTTGCAGTAAGTACTGCGTGGATCGCCGTGGCTCCGAAGGCTGGATGTTTCCTCTCCGTGCCGGTTAACAAGTAGAAGTCGCAATGGGACTGCTCATTTACGTTTTCGCTACCCTCCACTTCTGTCTGGAGTTGCTGCTTGAGTTGTGAATTCAGGTACAAATCCATAATCCACAGGAGGGAAAGTAGAAAATGCGCAAAGTACTTTTTTGTCGTTGCTCTGTTGCGTTGTTTACGGGAGCTACGTAAAATGCGACCGTCCATGTTGAAGCCGGAAGCCAGAGAGAGAGGATGAAAACCCACAGTTCTTGCCCGACGGATGGGAACCGAATCGCGGATCCGAGGTTTCTGATGACTACCCCCAAAATTGATTGATTGATTGATTGAAAAGTTTATTAACAGATTGCAGAATGGGAAAACATGGAGGTCGCGAACGCAATTTGGAAGTATTGATTACGCCATAACGAATCATTAAAAAAATACTATTGACAGGACCTAAATAACTTATGTACATATACCGATATGCCCTACTCTGTTTACTTGTTTTATTGCACAATGTCGTTCTATTGACAGGACCTAAATAACTTTGACAGGACCCAAATAACTTATGTACATAGGCCTACCGATATGCCCTACTCTGTTTACTTGTTTTATTGCACAATGTCGTTCTATTGGATTCTATTTTATTACTATTGTATTATGCACATCGTTGCGGGCAAGACCACCCGCATTTCATTGTAAACTTGTATGCAAATAAACAACTTGTGACAAATAAAACTCTTGACTTGACTTGACCACCAGCCTCTCTCTCTTAAGGCATTAACTGGGTTAATTAATCTAAATGTTATATTGTAACTGTCTAGTTAGGCATTAACTGTGTTAATCTAAATGTTATATTGTAACTGTCTAGTTATTGATTGATTGAATTGATTGAAAACTTTATTAACATGATTGCAGAATGGGTACAGCACAGTACAGCTCAATACATACAATTGTTAAGGGGATGCAGACCCCAGAGAAAGACTTTCGTCTTGTTTACATCAGGGTCCCCCATTTTCAATTCATCGTAACATATATGACATACAGATAGACAGTACAGTTAGGCATTAACTGTGTTAATCTAAATGTTACATTGTAACTGTCTGACTAAAGCATTAACTGGGTTAATCTAAATGTTACATTGTAACTGTCTAGTTAAGGCATTAACTGGGTTAAGTGGGGAGTGCGTCATGGTACAGTTACAGTAAGTGGGGAGTGTAAACAAGTTGAACGCGTCACGTGAAATAACGTTATGTGAATAAACCTATAACGTTACAATGTACAGTACAGCTGGCTGTGTTGTGAATAACGTTATGTGAATAAACCTATAACGTTACAATGTACAGTTTCTGACAGCTGGCTGTGTTGTGAAATGTGCATAACGTTATGAATAAACGCGAAGTCACGCGAAATAACGTTATACGCGAATCTGGTAGTAGGCCTACATTTCTTTTTATCTTTCTTGATATGATCTCTTCTTCTTCTTCTTCTTCTTCTTCTTCTTCTTCTTTTTGATGTTTTACGGCGGACGGCCAACATAATTGGGGCATTTACCGCCACCTACCGACCCGGAAATCGGGCCAGTCTTCCATTCTCCCTTCTCTAACCCCTACTCTAACTACCTAACCTACAAAACAATTACCTACAACCACACCGTTCACCATCCCTGTCCATCTACATCATACTATATACCCCACCCCACTCTCTGAATCACGTATAATTCAACTTCTAACTAACTCCCAACCCTCACCTCCATGGAGTGCAGCTAATGCTGCTACTACCTAATTGAGCCCCCCTCTGCGAGACACTCCTTGCCCCCTTCTGGCTGACTGTGGAGTCCTTGGTCACCCTCAGCCCCCAACTTCAATTCCCTATCCACCTCCTCCCATGTCAGACCTACCATACCCAGATGTTGAACCGCTATCCTAACAATCATCCTTACTCTATCATTTCTACCCTCAATCTCTGCCGCAACCCCTGCCACGAAGGCCACAATACTCCATTTCTCCTCCCACACCCTCTCTCTATCCTCCTGCCCTACCCTTTCTGCCACACGCCCTTCTCCACACCCCTGCACCCTATCTTGACTTCCCTGTCCTACCCTCCTAGCCGCCTCCGCATACGATAACTTACCCTCCCTTCTAACACTCTGAACCACTACCTCCCTCTTCATCACCTCACACCCCCTAAACGCTACACTATGCTCCCCCCCACAACTACAACACTTCAGCTTCACTCCCTCTCCACACTTCCCATAGTCATGCTCCCCGCCACACCTAGCACACCTCTGTCCCTTCTTACATCAAAAAGCTACATGGCCAAACTCTTCTTGATATGATAACATTACATCCGCCTTTTACCGCGTGACGAGCTAAACCAATCAGAGAGGGGCTTCGCTCAACCAATCAGAGAGGGGTCTGCAGAAATGGAGTTCAACCAATCAGAGAGGGGTCTGCAGAACTGGAGCTACGAAATGTAGAGACGCACGAAATGTAGAGACGCGTCTCACTGGCCGACCAAAGTATTTCCCAGGGTTCTTATGCTGGCCTGGAAGTTAGACTGCCGCTGTGGGAAAACTAGATATAATAATAATAATGCAGGACCTCTTAGGGGGGCTTTAATCGGCATGCAACGAACTGGACATGCAATTGGAGCGACACACACACACACACCGGGATACACATGCACACACACATGAATGAAATGAATGAATGAATGAAAACTTTATTTAACAGATTGCAGAATGGGTACAATACAGTACGGCTCAATACACACAATTGTTAAGGGGATGCAGACCTGAGAAAGACGTTTGTCTTGTTTACATCAGGGTCCCCCATTTTCAATTCATATAGACATTTATGACATACACAACATACATGACATTTATGGCATAGGGACATATAGGTATTTAGTACTGATACATTTGTGACATAAACGGTATTCAAATATACAGTACTGTTACCCCTAGATCCTGACATATGAGTATATACATATGATGGGGAGGGGACTGTACATTAGGAGGGGGTGGGTGGGTGGGAGAGGGATATATACATGCGGTGGGGAGGAGACTGTCTATTAGGAGGTGGTGGGGGTTTTGGGCATTTACGGTGGCCAGTTTCGAATTGCAGCCTCCCGTAGGTGCTCTTTAAGAGCGGTTTTGAATGTGGGTAGGGATTCACATTCCTTTACAGCTTTGGGTAGGGCGTTCCACATTGATGTGGCATAATTGCGAAACGTGTTTAGTCCCTTGTTTGAGCCGAATCTGGGTGTAGCAGGGTGGATTATCCCTGCTTTGTGGGAACGGTTGCTGGCAGTCACAAGGTAGCGGGACGCAATAGAGCTCCGTCTGACTGCACCCTCGTCTTTGGGCCTGGAGCGTCAAACTGGGGGCCGGCAGTGGGAGTGAATGGGGCCCGGGATTTACCAACCTGGTTTGGTACTCTGGTCTTCCTCGCCTCTCCGGGGCGGTCAGCAGTAGGCCCTACTCCCCAACTCGCTCTCACTTCCCCCAATACCTCCGTTAACCCTCCCACACCTAGTGACTGATATATGAATAAATAGATTTGTTCCTCCCGCAAGCAGTACCCTCCCTCAGTGACACTAGAGACCTTAATAACTGAAAGGGGAAGGTGGGTAGGAAAGGGTTAAATGTATGAATGTTACCCGCACCAAAAGGGTTAGTGTTAAGGCTCAGGAATTGACACGCACACAAGACTCCCATCTACATCCTTTAGTGTTATTTAAGGACTGGTCAGTTACAAATATTCAATAGCAATGGGTCAAATGAAATGTAGTTCTCCTATTATTCGAGTTGTAACTCAATACCTTGCAGACAACTGATATTGTACACCCAAATAATATAGACTCAGATATTGCAGACCCAAAGATAATAGACCCAGATATTGCAGACTCCAATGTAACTGACTCATTACCCACGTCTGGGCTAGTACCAATAATAATACCTCTCTAAGGCTTTACATATATGGCAGCGTTACGTTACCTCCAAGAAGAGAAGGGTTAACTGGATGGGAAATTATTATGAATGAACATACACGTTATCACACTCAAATGAAATGAAAATGTGGGCCCACTTTACCAAACAAAAGTCCTAACTAATGCCGGCATGAAATGTTTGTGGGGTACCCCTATGCACTGTGGTTAGCAACCATTATCTTCGCCCGTAGGCCGCGACACACTGTGTAATGTACGATATGATCTTGGTCACCGAAGTGCCACTGTACTTAGCCAAGATGGCGGCCTCGCCCTCACCACCACTCGTCTGGGTGGTAAGATGGCGTCGAACGCTCTCGTCCCAGGAGCTAGCAAGCTGTGGTAGGCAGGGGGGCAGTAGCAGGCTGGAGGCGCGTGCTGGGTGGTGGCGACCTCTGCTGGAGAGGCGGCGTCCTCTGCTCCGACGAGACGAACTCCCGTGCTAGGCTGCTGACTGCCGGTGCTGACAAGCTGCTGGTCGACGAGCTGTGTAGGCGCGCGTGATAATCTGATGGCTACCTTAACTGAAGCTACTCTGTGGGTCTGAGAAGGCCCTCCTGCTAATCGAACATGCAGCAACGCACGGTGCCTCTAACCACCAGCTCTCTTCAGGCAACGCTTGCCAGGGGCACCTCGCTGGAGGGGATAACGTTAGCATTAGCCACTTCAATATACCGCTTACTTCTAGGATAACTCGCTGTATCACTAGGGTTGTTCTGTTCGGATGTTCAACACGCTACTAACGCTTATATTTCTATCATAACCCGAAATATACTTGAGTCCAATTACATTCACCCGTGTGCTTCACGACGGGGCTCCTCGATGATACGTCCTCTCAGGTTCACGTTCAACGCCGAAGAGGCTGGTTCTCTCTACTTCCGTTCAGGTGACTTGCTTCTCCTCGACGCCTGCCACCGCCGCCCCCTGCTGGCACCGCCAACTAGCCCCACAGGAAGAACTGGGTGAATTGAATATGATTCAGTTAGTGTTTATAATCCATATTCCAGCCGGTGAGAGAAGGAGAAACTTGCGTCATTGTTCAGGAGAATATCAAGGGAAACTGGTTAACATGTCTTTGTGCACAAAGGGGAGATAAAAGGCCAAGTCAGCACTTCTGAATAATAGTCGAATATTCAGGGTGCTACATTTCCCCCCACTTTAAACTTGCTAAGTCCTCTGCAAGTTAATTCAATGGAACACCGGTTAACGCATGCATGAATACAGTTTCATACATTAGATCGACAGTCGCACACATTAGACCAGCAGTTTCACACACTTGTTCATGAATTGTAAACACTGTTCAACAAGCGGGTAGCCGACCTCTGGTGCTCCTCTGGGGGCGGGTTGGTTCGACTCCCCCCACGTCCGACTCCGTGTCAGATTCTTCAGTGCCTGTTGGCGGGTCATTGACCACGGCCTCGCCCTCCGGGGCCATCGGTGGACCGCCAGCGGCCTCCTCTTTGTCCCTGTCTCTGCCGTCCTCCCCATCCTCTCCTGAGGGGGTTGACTCCACCTCTGTCTCCACGTCCGCTGCCTCTTCAGGGGCGTCCCGCAGGGGCCTGGGGTGGTTACACGCCCTAGGATGCGGTTCCCGACGGTAATCGAAAGCATCTCCTATGTCCGATTCGGACGAGCTCCGCGGTGCCGCAGGGATCTGTCGAGGGGCCCTCGCCCGCACTTCCGGGTCGGAGGCCGGGAAGGGACAGGTCTTGAGCTGGTCTCTATGTACGGTCCTTTCCGGACCCCCTGTTTCGGGCCTGACCGTGAACACGGGCGTCCCCTCGTGGCTCTGCTTAACCACCACATAAGACGTGGGCTCCCACTTGTCCTGTATCTTATTACGGCCCCGGATTCGGTGGTCGCGTATCAGGACCCGGTCTCCGGCCCTCAAGAGTGCGCCTCTGGACTTTCTGTCATAAATCCTCTTGCGTCGATGAGACGCGTGCTTCGCCGTGGCCTCGGCGGCCTCCGCAGCGTCCTTCAGTCGCTCGTGGTGACCCTGGACCCACTCGTCTAGGTCCTCCGCACCGTCTTCGATGACGTCTTTGCCACCCAGGACGTCTCGGGGCATCCTATCGTCCCTCAGGTAGAGCAGGTAGAAGGGGGAGTATCCCGTGGAGGAGTGCACGTGGCAGTTGTACGTAAGTACCAACTCGGGCAGGTGTTCCCTCCAGTTCCGCTTCTTGTCCGCAGGCAGACTACGCAGCATGTCATGCATCGTCCGATTGAACCTCTCGCACTGCCGATTCCCCTGGGGATGGTAAGGCGTGGTGCGGCTCTTTGAAATCCCGTAGAGTCGACAGAGCTCCTTGATGACACTGGACTCAAAATTTCGCCCTTGGTCGGCATGGAGTCGGGCAAGGCAGCGTAATACACGAACCAGTACTTGATGATGGCGGCGGCGATGGTCTTCGCAGTCTGGTCTTTGGTTGGTATGGCGATAGTGAATCTGGTGAACATATCGGTCAGCACCAGTACGTTCTCGTAGCCACCCGCCGACCTCTCCAACACGGTAAAGTCCATGGCAAGGACCTCCATGGGTGCTGTCACATTAGTGCAGGTCATCTGGGCCTGGGCCTTAGGGAATACATCACGGGCCAATGCACATCGCTTGCACTGCTGCACCCATTTCTTCACCTCTTCTGCCATTCCGATCCAATAGTAACTTCGCCTCATCAGATCCACCGTCCCTCGCCCCCGTAGTGTCCCCCATCTTCATGTTGGGTCTCGTAGATCCTCCGTTGCAGGGCCGTGGGCACCACCAGCTGGAGAACCTCCTCCCCGTCGCGGGGGTCGCTGACGCGCCGAAACAGTACTTGTTGGTGCAGACGGAACCGCTCCCACTGCCCGTATAACTTGCGGAGCTTCGGGTCCCCTTCTCTCAACTGCACTTTAGTGGGAGGGACCCCCTGTGTCACCGCCCGCCACACCGGTCCCAACTTGAGGTCGTCCGCCTGAAGTTGCCGCATTTCCGCCCAGTCATACCCGCTGTTCCCCTTCTGTGCCGCTACCTGTCGTGCGCTGACACTCGGGACCTCCCGCGTCTCTGTCGGTCTCTCAGGGCCTAGTAGTACTTCTTCCGCCGGGACCACGACGTAGCCATCGCGGGCGACTGGTGCGGGGGCGTACAATGGGACGGTCCGTTCCTGGAGACCCTGACGGGTGTGGGTGCCGGTCGCGGGTATCGTTAGGAAGTCTTTGGCGAACACCAATACGTCGTCTAGATAGACAAGCAGGACGTCGAAGGCCAGGTCCCCCAGCACGGCGGTCATCAACCGCTGGAACGTCGCCGGTGCGTTGCACAGCCCAAAGGGCATACGGGTGCACTGATAGAGGCCGAAGGGCGTCGTGACGGACGTCTTCTCTTGGTCTTCTTCTTTCACCGCCACCTGGAAGTAGCCTGCCGTGAGATCGAGGGAGGAGAAGATCTTGGCCTGCCCCAAGGCGTCTAGGGACTCCTCGATGCGAGGTAGGGGGTACGCATCCCGGTGCGTCACGTTATTTAGGCGGCGGTAGTCGCAGCAGAACCGCACAGAGCCGTCTTTTTTTATGACGATCACGGCTGGTGACGCCCACGGACTGCAGCTCTCTACTAGGACGCCCTGGTCCACCAGGTCTTGTACGTGCCGTTTTACTTCCTGGAAAACGTGGGGCGGTATTCGGCGGTGCCGTTGCTTGACCGGGGATGCGTCACCGGTGGGGATGTAGTGAGTGACCGTGGTTGTGTAACCGTAGTCCCCGTCATCTACGGAGAACACCGCCTTGTGTTTCTCCAACACCTGGTTTAATCGGCTCACTTGGGCCGGCGTGAGATCCTGCAGGTTCGCCTGGGCTAGTACCAATAATAATACCTCTCTAAGGCTTTACATATATGGCAGCGTTACGTTACCTCCAAGAAGAGAAGGGTTAACTTGATGGGAAATTATTATGAATGAACATACACGTTATCACACTCAAATGAAATGAAAATGTGGGCCCACTTTACCAAACAAAAGTCCTAACTAATGCCGGCATGAAATGTTTGTGGGGTACCCCTATGCACTGTGGTTAGCAACCATTATCTTCGCCCGTAGGCCGCGACACACTGTGTAATGTACGATATGATCTTGGTCACCGAAGTGCCACTGTACTTAGCCAAGATGGCGGCCTCGCCCTCACCACCACTCGTCTGGGTGGTAAGATGGCGTCGAACGCTCTCGTCCCAGGAGCTAGCAAGCTGTGGTAGGCAGGGGGGCAGTAGCAGGCTGGAGGCGCGTGCTGGGTGGTGGCGACCTCTGCTGGAGAGGCGGCGTCCTCTGCTCCGACGAGACGAACTCCCGTGCTAGGCTGCTGACTGCCGGTGCTGACAAGCTGCTGGTCGACGAGCTGTGTAGGCGCGCGTGATAATCTGATGGCTACCTTAACTGAAGCTACTCTGTGGGTCTGAGAAGGCCCTCCTGCTAATCGAACATGCAGCAACGCACGGTGCCTCTAACCACCAGCTCTCTTCAGGCAACGCTTGCCAGGGGCACCTCGCTGGAGGGGATAACGTTAGCATTAGCCACTTCAATATACCGCTTACTTCTAGGATAACTCGCTGTATCACTAGGGTTGTTCTGTTCGGATGTTCAACACGCTACTAACGCTTATATTTCTATCATAACCCGAAATATACTTGAGTCCAATTACATTCACCCGTGTGCTTCACGACGGGGCTCCTCGATGATACGTCCTCTCAGGTTCACGTTCAACGCCGAAGAGGCTGGTTCTCTCTACTTCCGTTCAGGTGACTTGCTTCTCCTCGACGCCTGCCACCGCCGCCCCCTGCTGGCACCGCCAACTAGCCCCACAGGAAGAACTGGGTGAATTGAATATGATTCAGTTAGTGTTTATAATCCATATTCCAGCCGGTGAGAGAAGGAGAAACTTGCGTCATTGTTCAGGAGAATATCAAGGGAAACTGGTTAACATGTCTTTGTGCACAAAGGGGAGATAAAAGGCCAAGTCAGCACTTCTGAATAATAGTCGAATATTCAGGGTGCTACATTTCCCCCCACTTTAAACTTGCTAAGTCCTCTGCAAGTTAATTCAATGGAACACCGGTTAACGCATGCATGAATACAGTTTCATACATTAGATCGACAGTCGCACACATTAGACCAGCAGTTTCACACACTTGTTCATGAATTGTAAACACTGTTCAACAAGCGGGTAGCCGACCTCTGGTGCTCCTCTGGGGGCGGGTTGGTTCGACTCCCCCCACGTCCGACTCCGTGTCAGATTCTTCAGTGCCTGTTGGCGGGTCATTGACCACGGCCTCGCCCTCCGGGGCCATCGGTGGACCGCCAGCGGCCTCCTCTTTGTCCCTGTCTCTGCCGTCCTCCCCATCCTCTCCTGAGGGGGTTGACTCCACCTCTGTCTCCACGTCCGCTGCCTCTTCAGGGGCGTCCCGCAGGGGCCTGGGGTGGTTACACGCCCTAGGATGCGGTTCCCGACGGTAATCGAAAGCATCTCCTATGTCCGATTCGGACGAGCTCCGCGGTGCCGCAGGGATCTGTCGAGGGGCCCTCGCCCGCACTTCCGGGTCGGAGGCCGGGAAGGGACAGGTCTTGAGCTGGTCTCTATGTACGGTCCTTTCCGGACCCCCTGTTTCGGGCCTGACCGTGAACACGGGCGTCCCCTCGTGGCTCTGCTTAACCACCACATAAGACGTGGGCTCCCACTTGTCCTGTATCTTATTACGGCCCCGGATTCGGTGGTCGCGTATCAGGACCCGGTCTCCGGCCCTCAAGAGTGCGCCTCTGGACTTTCTGTCATAAATCCTCTTGCGTCGATGAGACGCGTGCTTCGCCGTGGCCTCGGCGGCCTCCGCAGCGTCCTTCAGTCGCTCGTGGTGACCCTGGACCCACTCGTCTAGGTCCTCCGCACCGTCTTCGATGACGTCTTTGCCACCCAGGACGTCTCGGGGCATCCTATCGTCCCTCAGGTAGAGCAGGTAGAAGGGGGAGTATCCCGTGGAGGAGTGCACGTGGCAGTTGTACGTAAGTACCAACTCGGGCAGGTGTTCCCTCCAGTTCCGCTTCTTGTCCGCAGGCAGACTACGCAGCATGTCATGCATCGTCCGATTGAACCTCTCGCACTGCCGATTCCCCTGGGGATGGTAAGGCGTGGTGCGGCTCTTTGAAATCCCGTAGAGTCGACAGAGCTCCTTGATGACACTGGACTCAAAATTTCGCCCTTGGTCGGCATGGAGTCGGGCAAGGCAGCGTAATACACGAACCAGTACTTGATGATGGCGGCGGCGATGGTCTTCGCAGTCTGGTCTTTGGTTGGTATGGCGATAGTGAATCTGGTGAACATATCGGTCAGCACCAGTACGTTCTCGTAGCCACCCGCCGACCTCTCCAACACGGTAAAGTCCATGGCAAGGACCTCCATGGGTGCTGTCACATTAGTGCAGGTCATCTGGGCCTGGGCCTTAGGGAATACATCACGGGCCAATGCACATCGCTTGCACTGCTGCACCCATTTCTTCACCTCTTCTGCCATTCCGATCCAATAGTAACTTCGCCTCATCAGATCCACCGTCCCTCGCCCCCGTAGTGTCCCCCATCTTCATGTTGGGTCTCGTAGATCCTCCGTTGCAGGGCCGTGGGCACCACCAGCTGGAGAACCTCCTCCCCGTCGCGGGGGTCGCTGACGCGCCGAAACAGTACTTGTTGGTGCAGACGGAACCGCTCCCACTGCCCGTATAACTTGCGGAGCTTCGGGTCCCCTTCTCTCAACTGCACTTTAGTGGGAGGGACCCCCTGTGTCACCGCCCGCCACACCGGTCCCAACTTGAGGTCGTCCGCCTGAAGTTGCCGCATTTCCGCCCAGTCATACCCGCTGTTCCCCTTCTGTGCCGCTACCTGTCGTGCGCTGACACTCGGGACCTCCCGCGTCTCTGTCGGTCTCTCAGGGCCTAGTAGTACTTCTTCCGCCGGGACCACGACGTAGCCATCGCGGGCGACTGGTGCGGGGGCGTACAATGGGACGGTCCGTTCCTGGAGACCCTGACGGGTGTGGGTGCCGGTCGCGGGTATCGTTAGGAAGTCTTTGGCGAACACCAATACGTCGTCTAGATAGACAAGCAGGACGTCGAAGGCCAGGTCCCCCAGCACGGCGGTCATCAACCGCTGGAACGTCGCCGGTGCGTTGCACAGCCCAAAGGGCATACGGGTGCACTGATAGAGGCCGAAGGGCGTCGTGACGGACGTCTTCTCTTGGTCTTCTTCTTTCACCGCCACCTGGAAGTAGCCTGCCGTGAGATCGAGGGAGGAGAAGATCTTGGCCTGCCCCAAGGCGTCTAGGGACTCCTCGATGCGAGGTAGGGGGTACGCATCCCGGTGCGTCACGTTATTTAGGCGGCGGTAGTCGCAGCAGAACCGCACAGAGCCGTCTTTTTTTATGACGATCACGGCTGGTGACGCCCACGGACTGCAGCTCTCTACTAGGACGCCCTGGTCCACCAGGTCTTGTACGTGCCGTTTTACTTCCTGGAAAACGTGGGGCGGTATTCGGCGGTGCCGTTGCTTGACCGGGGATGCGTCACCGGTGGGGATGTAGTGAGTGACCGTGGTTGTGTAACCGTAGTCCCCGTCATCTACGGAGAACACCGCCTTGTGTTTCTCCAACACCTGGTTTAATCGGCTCACTTGGGCCGGCGTGAGATCCTGCAGGTTCGCCTGTACGGGCACGGCGAGCTCTCGGGTCCCCCCGTCCGCCACCGCCGATGTCGGGCTGTCTTGAGCCTCAATCGCCGTCACTCTGACGCCTCCGTCTACTTCCTCCACGGTCACCCTTTCCTTAGGCTGTACTTGACGGGGGCAGTGGAGCTCCGCCAGTCTGGACCGGGGTCGGAGCACAATCTCTGCGTCAGTCGGATTCAACACCTGCACAGGCACTCTTCCCTGTCGGGCGTACGCCACCACGTTCGCCACCAGTAGTCCGGGGGGCAGGTTGGCACTTGGAGTGTTCTCTAACATCACGGGACGCCGCATCCCCGCCGTCGTCTCACAGCGGCCCGAGACGATCACTTCGCTGTGCGGGGGAATGACCACCGGCTCTCTGCCGGCCACTTTGACGTACCCCATCTTTCCCGGGGCGGTACACTCCCAGGCTTCTTGGGCCATGGTGGCGACCACACGGCGGATGGCGACGCTTCTAGCGTCGGCGCGGCTTCGACTCGCCAGACGCATCCCCTTGATCCCCTTGAACAGGCCGTCCACTCCGCCGAGCACGTTCATGCCCAGAAGTCCCTGGACGGCGTCTCTTGTGGGCCCTCGGGCGGGGTCGTCCTTTACGATGAATATGCATTTCCCCGTGAATGTCATATCTAGGCACTTCACCTCGGCGTAGAGGCACCCCACCACTGGGATCTCCAAACCGTTGGCGGCGGTGAGAGTGATCCAGTTGGCGGGGGTCAGCTTCGTCCGCGGGAAGTGTCTTCGGAAGTGACTCTCCGCCATGGTGGTGACCTCCACGCCCGTGTCGAAGAGGCAGCGGGTCTCGACACGTCGATCTGGACTCCCCGTGCACGTCCTGCGCCTCGGGGCCCTCCGTGGCCGAGTCGGCGGCTCCTGCTGCTACGGCGTCGACCGCCCTTCATGGTCCGGGTCGGTACCCCGACGGGCCCGGAGCAGAGGCTGGGCGTGGTCCGCTGGCCATTTGGAAGGCAAGAGGCTTTAAGAAATCGGCTCACCGATCCTTCACCACAAGCAGGTTGTGGCGCTTATTCAGGCTGTAAAGTTGCCCAAAAACATTGCTATCGTAAAGTAAAGTAGCCTGCCGTGAGATCGAGGGAGGAGAAGATCTTGGCCTGCCCCAAGGCGTCTAGGGACTCCTCGATGCGAGGTAGGGGGTACGCATCCCGGTGCGTCACGTTATTTAGGCGGCGGTAGTCGCAGCAGAACCGCACAGAGCCGTCTTTTTTTATGACGATCACGGCTGGTGACGCCCACGGACTGCAGCTCTCTACTAGGACGCCCTGGTCCACCAGGTCTTGTACGTGCCGTTTTACTTCCTGGAAAACGTGGGGCGGTATTCGGCGGTGCCGTTGCTTGACCGGGGATGCGTCACCGGTGGGGATGTAGTGAGTGACCGTGGTTGTGTAACCGTAGTCCCCGTCATCTACGGAGAACACCGCCTTGTGTTTCTCCAACACCTGGTTTAATCGGCTCACTTGGGCCGGCGTGAGATCCTGCAGGTTCGCCTGTACGGGCACGGCGAGCTCTCGGGTCCCCCCGTCCGCCACCGCCGATGTCGGGCTGTCTTGAGCCTCAATCGCCGTCACTCTGACGCCTCCGTCTACTTCCTCCACGGTCACCCTTTCCTTAGGCTGTACTTGACGGGGGCAGTGGAGCTCCGCCAGTCTGGACCGGGGTCGGAGCACAATCTCTGCGTCAGTCGGATTCAACACCTGCACAGGCACTCTTCCCTGTCGGGCGTACGCCACCACGTTCGCCACCAGTAGTCCGGGGGGCAGGTTGGCACTTGGAGTGTTCTCTAACATCACGGGACGCCGCATCCCCGCCGTCGTCTCACAGCGGCCCGAGACGATCACTTCGCTGTGCGGGGGAATGACCACCGGCTCTCTGCCGGCCACTTTGACGTACCCCATCTTTCCCGGGGCGGTACACTCCCAGGCTTCTTGGGCCATGGTGGCGACCACACGGCGGATGGCGACGCTTCTAGCGTCGGCGCGGCTTCGACTCGCCAGACGCATCCCCTTGATCCCCTTGAACAGGCCGTCCACTCCGCCGAGCACGTTCATGCCCAGAAGTCCCTGGACGGCGTCTCTTGTGGGCCCTCGGGCGGGGTCGTCCTTTACGATGAATATGCATTTCCCCGTGAATGTCATATCTAGGCACTTCACCTCGGCGTAGAGGCACCCCACCACTGGGATCTCCAAACCGTTGGCGGCGGTGAGAGTGATCCAGTTGGCGGGGGTCAGCTTCGTCCGCGGGAAGTGTCTTCGGAAGTGACTCTCCGCCATGGTGGTGACCTCCACGCCCGTGTCGAAGAGGCAGCGGGTCTCGACACGTCGATCTGGACTCCCCGTGCACGTCCTGCGCCTCGGGGCCCTCCGTGGCCGAGTCGGCGGCTCCTGCTGCTACGGCGTCGACCGCCCTTCATGGTCCGGGTCGGTACCCCGACGGGCCCGGAGCAGAGGCTGGGCGTGGTCCGCTGGCTGGGCGGGGGCAATCCCTGCTGATGTGGCCCGACTGATTGCAGGCATAGCAGATCAGCCTGCCCTCTTCGTCTCGGCGGGGCGATCCCCGAGTAGCGGCGGGCGCGTCGTCGCCGTCCGGCGGCGCCTCTCCGGGGCGCGTCTCGCTCCTGTTGGAAGGCCTGGAAGAGTTGCTCCTGGCGTGCGCCCAGCCGCTCCTGTCCTGCGAAGAGCTGCTTAATAGCTTCCTGCAGCGTGTCTACGCTCATCGGGGCCTCTCGTCCCTCCGCGGCGTGGACCAAGCCCCGGGTGGGACCCTTGACGGGGGGGAGGACCAGCTCCTCCTCCGACCAATCGATCGCCGCTTTCAGTACCTGGGGGAACGGCCGCGTCCCGTCCTCCCTCATGTACTTCCTCATTTCCCACCTCAGGGTCTCGTCTCGGAGGCCCACCACAAATTGTTCCTGCAGCAGGGCGGCGGCGTCGGTGACCTGGGTAGGCGCCCGTCGTCGTAGGCGACGAATCCTCTCCTGCAGGTCGTAGGCGAATTGTCGCACAGTCTCCCCGGCGGCCTGCCTCCGGTCGTAAAACTCCCCCAGGCGGACACTGACAGGGGCCTTGTCTCCATAGGTCTCTTCGAGGAGCGCGAACAAGGCTTCCATGTCGGGGGCGGTTCCCTCTGTCAGGAAGCGCACCGTCTGTTTCGCCTCGCCTTTCAGGTGGAGCTGTACGACCTCCACTTGTTCCTCCGCCGGCACTCGACTGGCACGGAGATGGGTCCTCATTGCCTGGATCCAGTCCTCCACAGGCAGCTCTCCCCTCTCCTTTTCCCCTCCAAACTCACTGCACTTCCGCTCCCGCTGGATGTACACCACCGGGGGGGTCGCTGGGAGTCCAGGAGTGCGTTGTTGGAGCATGGCCTGCGCCAAGGCAAGCGACTCTTGCTGGCCGAGTCGGGCCTGCTCTAGGTATTCGTGCTGGTGGTCCAGGACGCTCGCTTGGTCATAGAGTTGACCCCGCAGGGCCTCCACTTGTGCGGCCAAGGTCCGCATCGTCTCGGCTTCCCCTCCTTCCTCCTTGAGGAGGGCCGGTGGGTCACTTCGTCACTCCGCTGAGGACGACTCTGCTTTGACCTCCGGCTTCGGGCCGTCGCTCTCAGACATCGTAGGTCTCCTGGTCGTCACGTTCGAGGGAGTGGGTTAGGATTTTGATCCTGTGTTCATGACGCCAAATGTAGCAGGGTGGATTATCCCTGCTTTGTGGGAACGGTTGCTGGCAGTCACAAGGTAGCGGGGTGCAGTAGAGCTCCGTCTGACTGCACCCTCGTCTTTGGGCCTGGAGCGTCAAACTGGGGGCCGGCAGTGGGAGTGAATGGGGCACGGGATTTACCAACCTGGTTTGGTACTCTGGTCTTCCTCGCCTCTCCGGGGCGGTCAGCAGTACCCCCCAACTCGCTCTCACTTCCCCCAATACCTCCGTTAACCCTCCCACACCTAGTGACTGATATATGAATAAATAGATTTGTTCCTCCCGCAAGCAGTACCCTCCCTCAGTGACACTAGAGACCTTAATAACTGAAAGGGGAAGGTGTGTAGGAAAGGGTTAAATGTATGAATGTTACCCGCACCAAAAGGGTTAGTGTTAAGGCTCAGGAATTGACACGCACACAAGACTCCCATCTACATCCTTTAGTGTTATTTAAGGACTGGTCAGCAATGGGTCAAATGAAATGTAGTTCTCCTATTATTCGAGTTGTAACTCAATACCTTGCAGACAACTGATATTGTACACGTCTGGGCTAGTACCAATAATAATACCTCTCTAAGGCTTTACATATATGGCAGCGTTACATTACACCCAAGAAGAGAAGGGTTAACTGGATGGGAAATTATTATGAATGAACATACACGTTATCACATAATGAAATGAAAATGTGGGCCCACTTTACCAAACAAAAGTCCTAACTAATGCCGGCATGAAATGTTTGTGGGGTACCCCTATGCACCCATTATCTTCGCCCGTAGGCCGCGACACACTGTGTAATGTACGATATAATCTTGGTCACCAAAGTGCCACTGTACTTAGCCAAGATGGCGGCCTCGCCCTCACCACCACTCGTCCGGGTGGTAAGATGGCGTCGAACGCTCTTGTCCCAGGAGCTAGCAAGCTGTGGTAGGCAGGGGGGCAGTAACAGGCTGGAGGCGCGTGCTGGGTGGTGGCGACCTCTGCTGGAGAGGCGGCGTCCTCTGCTCCGACGACACGAACTCCAGTGCTAGGCTGCTGACTGCCGGTGCTGACAAGCTGCTGGTCGACGAGCTGTGTTGGCGCGCGTGATAATCTGATGGCTACCTTAACTGAAGCTACTCTGTGGGTCTGAGAAGGCCCTCCTGCTAATCAAACATGCAGCAACGCACGGTGCCTCTAACCACCAGCTCTCTTCAGGCAACGCTTGCCGGGGGCACCTCGCTGGAGGGGATAACGTTAGCATTAGCCACTTCAATATACCGCTTACTTCTAGGATAACTGGCTGTATCACTAGGGTTGTTCCGTTCGGATGTTCAACACGCTACTAACGCTTATATTTCTATCATAACCCGAAATATACTTGAGTCCAATTACATTCACCCGTGTGCTTCACGACGGGGCTCCTCGATGATACGTCCTCTCAGGTTCACGTTCAACGCCGAAGAGGCTGGTTCTCTCCACTTCCGTTCAGGTGACTTGCTTCTCCTCGACGCCTCCCTCCTGCGCTCCGCCTGCCACCGCCGCCCCCTGCTGGCACCGCCAACTAGCCCCACAGGAAGAACTGGGTGAATTGAATATGATTCAGTTAGTGTTTATAATCCATATTCCAGCCGGTGAGAGAAGGAGAAACTCGCGTCATTGTTCAGGAGAATATCAAGGGAAACTGGTTAACATGTCTTTGTGCACAAAGGGGAGATAAAAGGCCAAGTCAGCACTTCTGAATAATAGTCGAATATTCAGGGTGCTACATGGGTTTAACATGATTTGTTGAGCTTCCTCTGGTGTAGTGGTTGTGGTATTCACTGACCTTTGGGAAGTATTTTGACATGTACATGGGTACCTTAGTCGTATAGTGTATCTTGTAGACCAGGCCCATTGCAAGTTGCTGTACTCTGTCGTCTACTCTAAGCCATCCTAGGTTGTCAACGTGGGCAGGGGTGAGGTGGGTTCTGGGGGTAAGGTCAAGTAGTAGTCTGACCAGTTTGTTTTGTGATGTTTGTAATCTTGTTTGAAGCGCCTTTGAGGTGCTTTGGTACCATGAGGTGCACGCATAGTCGTAGTACCCTTGAATGAGTGCTCCTGCCAGAGTCTTCAGGGTATTCTTGTTTACCAGAGAGGAGATCCGGTACAAGAATCTAGGTCGTTGGTTGACTTTTTTTATTACATTGGATGCCATTTTGTCACAGGAAAGATTTGCCTCTAGGATGGAACCCAGGTAGGTAATTTCGTCTTTCCTTGTGACAATATTGTCACCCACTGTAACTGAGAAGCCGTCGGTCAGTCGCCGATGCGATAGAGTCTCTGCGCCTAACCCAACTAGATATGATTACACGATTAACGTCCCTGGTACTTTTAGAGAAGAATAAAAAACCCACATGTTATTAATAACTTTCGTGCACTGAGAAATCAGGTTTCGAGCGTGCACATTGCAGTACTCTCTCCTGTCAGTAGAGAGTAGTAGATTATACAATATATTAGAGTAGGGATCCATCGCCCAATCAAAGCCCCCCAAAGACGTTTCAATCACACAGATGAGCGTTTGTTTAAGGACCCAGGGTATCCCAATGGTGCATGCCATAAAATCACACGACGTCTTTGACATGATTAAACCTACGGGAGCATGTCTATGTTCCCCGGGTCGCGTGTATGCCTTCTACGACGGAACTGCGTTTCCGCGTTCGAGTTTTGCGCTCTGATTGGCCAGGTCATGTGACATGTGCGCCAATCGTGGGACAGCAAGTTCTGCGCCTATTTCCGGGTCTAACAGCCTGCAAACTACCTGGCGTTCTATCGCCATGCTCTAAGACATAGGTGTCAAACTCACGGCCCGCGGGCCAAATCCGGCCCGCCACGTCATTTGATGTGGCCCCCCAAGAGCTCAGGTAAATTTTTTTTTTTTTCTTTTTTACATTAATATTGGGTTAAAAAATAGCAGTGTTAAAATAATTGTGGGTTAATGCGTTAATAAAGCTTTAACTTTGACAGCCTTAGTTATTACACATTCTTACACATACATGTATGTTGAACATCTGAGGTAACAAAGGAAAAAAGCCAAAAGCACTTACTCCTCAGACATTCTTTGACAATTTTACAGCCCAAAATACAAAAAAGATCCAGGCGGAATAGGTAACAAAGGGTTGAAGAAATATTGTCTGAACTGTCAGATGCAAACTGGCTGTGTGACATAACCGAGCATCTCGCTCAATTGAATAAGAAGCTGTAGGGACGCAAACAAGTCCCACCCAAAACTTGACCAATATAGTTGTGAACTGAGACAACCCTTATTTTGTTATTTTTGAGTACAGTTACAGTTGTGTGTTCATGCAGACACATAATAGCAATTTCATTAAGAATTGAAAATGGGGGACCCTGATGTAAACAAGTCGAAAGTCTTTCTCTGGTCTGCATCCCCTTAACAATTGTGTGTATTGAGCTGTACTGTACTGTACCCATTCTGCAATCTGTTAATTAAAGTTCCATTAGTTGGATGTATGGCCTCTGCAAGGTTGTGTGCAGCCATTTGTTTTTGTAACATCTGCTACATCTGTCCCACGTGTTCTTTGCAGCTCACAGTTGTTAGTTCTGCCCCTCTTGACTGTGACAAAAAGGTTTTGAACAAACTTAATGTCATAGCTTGTATTTGATGATATTCTTCTTTGTTATTTACTTGAATGGTTTGATCATTGATTGGTGGAGTAATATGGGGTTCTGATAAACTAAAATTATTTGTTAAAATAACATAAGCTAACATATATTTTTACATTTATGCAAATTAATATGCAATATGTATAACTTGAATAAGTAATAAATACAGAAACACCATGTTTAACAATATGTAAATGTGTAGCTACATTTATTTTACATTACATTAACATTTATATGGTCTTTGGCCCTTTGAGGGCAACCATAATGCTGATGTGGCCCTCTGTGAAAATGAGTTTGACACCCCTGCTCTAAGACAAACTCTAACCTTAACCAACTTTGAACGAGCGCCTAAGCTTAACCAGTGTAGAAACTTGCGGTCCCACAATTGGGCGTACATGTCACATGACCAGAAATGACCTGGCCAATCAGAGACGCGGAAACGCAGTTCTGTTGTAGAAGGCATTCAGGCCCCTGGGGCGTCCTATGTTCCCCGCTTGATTGATTGATTGCACATTTTAGACCACCAGCCCTGATTACAAACTCTAACCTTAACCAACTTCGAAAGAGGGCCTAAGCTTAACCAGTTCGAAACAAGGCGGACATTAATAATTAATAAAATAATAAAAATTAATAAAATGTTCAATCAATTAATCAATCAAGCGGGGAACATAGGACCCGGGGAACATCGGACCCGGGAACATAGGGATGATCCCAAACCTACTACAGAGTTTTAAAGTATTCTGTTTTTATACAAATAGATTAACTAGGTTGTAAAATGTACATTAATTGACAAAACTGCAAGTAATATAGATTCCTGGAAGGCTCAGTCTCAAAGAGCACCTACAGAGACTGCAATTCGAAACTGGCCCCTGTAAATGTACAGTAAATGTCCTAACCCAATAATACACAAGACCCTCTTCTTGGGACAAAGTAAGTGTAACTGAGGGGTTACAAAACCCTGACTGTATTAAAGATTGTGATAGATTAAACCACTGCTAGTTATGTACTTAGTATTACTTGCCAGACAGTACAACTAATTATGGCAGACACTCATAATAACACGGCACGGTGACAAAGAAATATCATTGAGGGTATTTATTATTATGCAGCAAATTGTACAGATATGAGAATTAAGGTCGCGCTTGTATGGTGAAGTGTTATGGTTTGTAACCGACCCCAATCGCACAACACAAGACAGGTATGAGAGTAAGCCAAGAACTGGGCATTTATTGAAAACAACAGAAAACGGCACTGTCCCTTTAAGGGAGAACACAAATTACAGGAAAACATGAACTTGGGAAAATAGGCACAGTGCCTTTAAGAGGCGAGCTGGCTAAGGGGAAGGCTAAGGGAAGGCTAACGGACAGGGCCAGGGCAAGGGACAAGGCAGGAACAGGGAGGACTAGGAGGACTGGACAGGGAGGACTAGGAGGACTGGACAAGGAGGACTAGGAGGACTAGAAGGACTGGACAGGGAGGACTAGGAGGACTAGAGAGGGGAAACAGGGACAGAGGCCTGCGGAGGCGGGCTGGGGACAGGGATAGAGAAAACAGGGTAAGGCCTTGGACAGGGCGAGGGCTGGAGCTGCTTACAGGGAGGAGTAGGAGCGCGCAGGCTAGACGTCTGGAGGAGAGCGCATCTGGCGCGGAGGTCTGAGTGGTGCGCGTCTGCTTGGAGTAAGCGCCGGTACGGAGGGCGCATCTGGCGCGGAGGTCTGAGTGGTGCGCGTCTGCTTGGAGTACGCGCCGGTACGGAGAGCGCATCTGGCGCGGAGGTCTGAGTGGTGCGCGTCTGCTTGGAGTACGCGCCAGTACGGAGAGCGCATCTGGCGCAGAGTCTGGATGCGCGTCTGGATGCGCGTCTGGAGTGAAGAGCGCGTCTGGCTCGGAGGTCTGGATGCGCGTCTGGATGCGCGTCTGGAGTGAAGAGCGCGTCTGGCTCGGAGGTCTGGATGCGCGTCTGGATGCGCGTCTGGAGTGAAGAGCGCGTCTGGCTCGGAGGTCTGGATGCGCGTCTGGATGCGCGTCTGGAGTGAAGAGCGCGTCTGGCTCGGAGGTCTGGAGTGGAACACTGGAATACCTCCCGTAGAGGTTTAGAGAGCGCAGTTCAGTGTCTCCCTCCAGGCAAACGGCGACAGGAGGCGAAGGCTTGAGCGCATCTCACGCCAAAGATAAAACAGCATACAGACAGAAACAGACAGAGAACCTCCCGAAGGAGTTTGGTGATAGAGATATGATACGGAACGACCCGACCAGGACTGAGGGGAAGAGCGAGGTACTTAAAGCCCACAGGGGTGCTAATTAGAATACACATCAGGTGCGTGATGGTAATTGATACTTGAACTAGAAGAGTGTGTTCGGCACGAACCAATCAAACAGATACTGACAGATAGTCCAAGGGTGTGGGCAGCTGAAGAGCATACGAGGCTAAACGAGCGCGAGGGTGGGGGCTGGAGAAGTGAGGAGACAGGGAATTAAGGTCCAGGGAGAGGAATTAAAGGTCCAGGGAAGAGGCGAACCTCACAGTACTCCCCCCTCCACGGGAGCCACCGGGCGACCCAAAAACACAGACAGAGGGGCAGGGGACAAAAAACAAGGCAACAAACAAAAATTGGGCCATGCTAGCGGGGAAGCTACACCAAAAGTGGGGCTAGCAAAGGGGCAGGGTAGCTAAGGGGTAACTAGGGTAGCTGAGGGGTAACTAGAGGAGCTGAGGGGTAACTAGAGAAGCTGAGGGGTAACCAGAGGAGCTGAGGGGTAACTACCAGGGCACTGATAGCTACAGGGCCTATGCTAGCTGTACTGCTACATTAACATAGAGGCTGCGCTAGCTGCCGGAGCTAGGCTGGCAGACAGGGCTGGACCAGCATGAGAGAACAAGCTAGCTGGAAGGACAGTCCTAGCTGTGGGGAACTGACCTTGCTAGCTGAAGGGGCAGTCCTAGCAGTGGGGAAAACTGACCTTGCTAGCTGAAGGGGCAGTCCTAGCAGTGAGAGAAAACTGACCTTGCTAGCTGAAGGGGCAGTCCTAGCAGTGGGGAAACTGACCCTGCTAGCTGAAGGGGCAGTCCTAGCAGTGGGAGCAAACTGACCTTGCTAGCTGAAGGGGCAGTCCTAGCAGTGGGAGAAAACTGACCTTGCTAGCTGAAGGGGCAGTCCTAGCAGTGGGAGAAAACTGACCTTGCTAGCTGAAAGGGCAGTCCTAGCAGTGGGAAAACTGACCTTGCTAGCTGAAGGAGCAGTCCTAGCACTGGGAAGGCTACACAAAAAGTGGAGGCCATGCAGAGGGACCGGGTTAGCTGCCTGGGCATGGCTAGCTACAGGGCCTATGCTAGCTGCAAGGGCTGCATTAACATAGAGGCTGTGCTAACAGCCGGGGCTAAGCTAGCAGACTGGGGCCATGCAGAGGGACTGGGTTAGCTGCCTGGGCATGGCTAGCTACAGGGCCTATGCCAGCAGCAAGGGCTGCATTAACATAGAGGCTGTGCTAGCAGCCGGGGCTAAGCTAGCAGACTGGGGCCATGCTGGTAGTAGAGGCCTAACAAGCTGCAGGGGAGCTAACGAGGCTAACAGGGAAGCAAACAGGGGAGTCAACAGGCTAACAGGGGAGCTAACAGGGGAGACTAACAAGCTAACAGGGGAGCTAACAGGGCTAACAGGGAAGCTAACAGGGCTAACAGGGGAGCTAACAGGGAAGCTAACAGGGAAGCTAACAGGGGAGACTAACAGGCTAAACAGGGGAGCTGACAGAAAAGCTAACAGGGGAACTAGAGGGAACAAAAAAAAAAGGCAAACTCAACATACACCGTCTGTGCTGGCTGGGGTCGTCGACGTGTCGGGTCGTACTGTTATGGTTTGTAACCGACCCCAATCGCACAACACAAGACAGGTATGAGAGTAAGCCAAGAACTGGGCATTTATTGAAAACAACAGAAAACGGCACTGTCCCTTTAAGGGAGAACACAAATTACAGGAAAACATGAACTTGGGAAAATAGGCACAGTGCCTTTAAGAGGCGAGCTGGTTAAGGGGAAGGCTAAGGGAAGGCTAACGGACAGGGCCAGGGCAAGGGACAAGGCAGGAACAGGGAGGACTAGGAGGACTGGACAGGGAGGACTAGGAGGACTGGACAAGGAGGACTAGGAGGACTAGAAGGACTGGACAGGGAGGACTAGGAGGACTAGAGAGGGGAAACAGGGACAGAGGCCCGCGGAGGCGGGCTGGGGACAGGGATAGAGAAAACAGGGTAAGGCCTTGGACAGGGCGAGGGCTGGAGCTGCTTACAGGGAGGAGTAGGAGCGCGCAGGCTAGACGTCTGGAGGAGAGCGCATCTGGCGCGGAGGTCTGAGTGGTGCGCGTCTGCTTGGAGTACGCGCCGGTACGGAGGGCGCATCTGGCGCGGAGGTCTGAGTGGTGCGCGTCTGCTTGGAGTACGCGCCGGTACGGAGAGCGCATCTGGCGCGGAGGTCTGAGTGGTGCGCGTCTGCTTGGAGTACGCGCCGGTACGGAGAGCGCATCTGGCGCGGAGTCTGGATGCGCGTCTGGATGCTCGTCTGGAGTGAAGAGCGCGTCTGGCTCGGAGGTCTGGATGCGCGTCTGGATGCGCGTCTGGAGTGAAGAGCGCGTCTGGCTCGGAGGTCTGGATGCGCGTCTGGATGCGCGTCTGGAGTGAAGAGCGCGTCTGGCTCGGAGGTCTGGATGCGTGTCTGGATGCGCGTCTGGAGTGAAGAGCGCGTCTGGCTCGGAGGTCTGGAGTGGAACACTGGAATACCTCCCGTAGAGGTTTAGAGAGCGCAGTTCAGTGTCTCCCTCCAGGCAAACGGCGACAGGAGGCGAAGGCTTGAGCGCATCTCACGCCGGAGATAAAACAGCATACAGACAGAAACAGAAACTCCCGTAGGAGCCTACAGACAGAGAACCTCCCGAAGGAGTTTGGTGATAGAGATATGATACGGAACGACCCGACCAGGACTGAGGGGAAGAGCGAGGTACTTAAAGCCCACAGGGGTGCTAATTAGAATACACATCAGGTGCGTGATGGTAATTGATACTTGAACTAGAAGAGTGTGTTCGGCACGAACCAATCAAACAGATACTGACAGATAGTCCAAGGGTGTGGGCAGCTGAAGAGCATACGAGGCTAAACGAGCACGAGGGTGGGGGCTGGAGAAGTGAGGAGACAGGGAATTAAGGTCCAGGGAGAGGAATTAAAGGTCCAGGGAAGAGGCGAACCTCACACGAAGAATATGCATAAGTCAGTCAGTAGCAAAAGTCAGTGGGAATAGAATAATTCCTACGATGGGGTACTAGGCTAACGCCGCCTGGCGTAGGATGGCAATTATAGGGGGAAACGCTGGTACCGCTGGAGACAAGGGGTTTCCTCCCAGAGATGTAAGCTCTGGAGGAGAGAGGAATGTTCGGATACTCAGTCTGATCAATTGAAGAAGAAGGGGGTTCACGTACAGAATCCAGTCCTTGTAATCCAAAACTCAGCCACAAAGCAATAACTGTAATCCAATTGCACGATAGCAATGATGATAGCCAGCTAGCCTCGGTCCACGAAGCCAGCCCGAAGTAGATCTTCACGGTGGTTAAATCCAAACGACAGTGGGTATTAACGATGCTCTTCTCCAAGGGTAGTACGTTCCACAATCAATATAATCCAACCAATACTGGTTCTGCAATCGCCGCCGTCGGTTCCAATATGCACATGTCCAGTAGGTTCTCCGACTAGGCCTCCTCGTGTACTGGCACCAATGTATTTAGTCCACGCACACTGGCTAAGGTTCCACTAGCTAAACGAACGAACTGCTGGGTAATGCTGCACACGAACGAACTGCTGTTGGCACGATACACAATAAATTAACGACTCTTTACTTCACATTAAGCTAAGTCGAACTTGACGTTACTGCATTAAATCTGACACTTTTACTATTCACTTCGCACGTGGTTCTCAACGCTCTGTTAGACGAACTGCTTCTCACTACATTAGAATCACACTGAACTTGATGAACAGCTACTGTTCGCACCTGCCGCCGTATATATACTTAAGTGGCTTTCTAGTGCCGAACCTCAGTTCTCGTCTCGAATCAATGCGCCGTCTCCAGGCATGTTGCAACATGCCCGAACTCGCCTTTGAACCTGACTTTAGGGGCTCGCCGTCTGGCGCCGATAGCGTTATCCAATAAGGAAAGCGAATATTACTAGGATTCAAACGCAGGCTTAAAGGGATATAACGTGTATATATAAATAATATACAAGGTATATAAAACAATAAATGTAGATTCTCAGCTTTAATCTGGCCCTTCACAACAGTAAGGTTTCGTCGATATTCCAATGTACAGTTTTGCTTGTAGTTTCAGTTTCCCCCACCCCGCCTACGCAACCCCCAACCACCTCCAATGTACAGTAACCCCCCACCCCACCCCACCCCACCTACCCAACCTCTGTGCTGAAGGGTCTGCAGTTAAGTAGAAATAGACCTAAGATTTCCCCATCTAAGTTCATTAGACCTGTTTAATATGTGGGAGCTCAGTTATTATTTACCACATACTGTTTACACCATCTGCCTACTGTTGGCATCTCATGTTATGTGACAGTGCTGCCATCTACTGGGCCAAGGTGGAAGTGTTTTAGTTATCGTGCGTCACTTCCTGTAACGTTGAACTTGCCCAGACTTGTATAGAGAAAGAGAACTGCATCCAACGTTAAGGTCACATATATATTTTGACCAGGGATGTAAAGCTGCTTACCACGCAGCCATTATTCCACCAAGAGAGTGTGAGTTTTAGTAATCAGCTAATTAGATGTTTAGTAAACGTCAGGGATTAGCGGATTACAGCTAACTATAGTATTTCCCATTATCGTTAGCAGTTAGCATAAGCTAGCTAGCTCGGAGCTAATATCTAACGTAGCCCGTTGCTCATGCGTTGCTAGCTGCTCTGTACTGGACATATCGGACGATATAGCACAGACCGGAGGACATTTAGCTAGGGTCTGTGCCGAAGGGACTCTGTACAGAGGCACACAACCAGTCATTGTGCTAGCTCAGTAGCCGCTAGCACTAGCCTGTTGTACCGCGGCGGACAGCGTGTCTTTAGTCTGGCTGTCTGCATGCTCACTACTGAGCGGAGGAGACACTCGGATACCCCACAGCGGTGCATCTGGTCTGCAGGAGCAGACTGGTAGCGCCAATCGGACCAGGCAGCGTCTTCCCGCCCTCATCACCTCGCAGCGGTCGACCACTCCTCGCTACAGAACCCCTCCGCGTTATCACCACCAGGATTACTAACTCTCTCCACCTCTCTCGTCCGGCAGAGGGTATTGTTCCTCTGCTGCAACGGTAACCGCGGCAACGTTGGCCAGAACACTTTAATAGAACCATTTGGGCGCCCATCTAAATTTAGCTATAGTATTTTAATTAGGAATTGTATAAAGTAATAATAATATTTGTATGTATGTTTTTCCCCCCTTGTTTATATAAAAATGGTATTATGATTCAACAGTTTCCTCACTCTTTCTAGTCTAGGTGACTCCATTTTAAGTTCGTTTTTGGTTTTTGGCACAATTTGGTCCTTCGAGCCGGATCTAACCAGATAGGATGTCCCGAAAGAGCGAGGCAGGTTCAATAGGTAGAACCCCCCCCCCCTCCCTGAAGGGAAGTCACGTGCTCCTAGAGAGCATAGATTACCCTCCTGACTAGATGACTGTGTCGTACACCCAGTAGCCCTAGTTTGGAGAGCAATCAGCATGTGCTAAACACATCAGCTGACCGGACAGTAGGGGACCTTACAACCCAGACGGCAGGCACACCCCAGCCAGTAGAGGGTGCTGCTGCCACACCGCAGTTAGATCAGACTATGAGAACAGAGTCAGACCCAACTGACACCCCCCAGCTGCCTGAAGACAAGAAGAGACACGAGGTGGCAGTCTCGTGTAGTAAAGACATAACTACTTTCCCGCCACTGAATACCGCCAACCAAGATGAGTCTGATCAAGAAGAGGAGCGTGACTCCACTGAAACCGACTCGCAACCTGGCAAGGATATCATTCCCCCAGACAGTGTGGAGCCACGCGGCGAGCAGGACTTCAATCACTTCCAACCGGGAGAGTTCTTCCTAGACACTCACAGAACTGGTAGGCCCCCCAGCAGATCACGGAGCAGAGGGAGCATTACAGGCTCAGAACTCATGTTCCAATGCATGCAACAACAACGAGAAGATGCACTCGCAAGAGAGGAGCAACGACGCCAAGATGCACTTGCAAGAGAGGAGTGGCTCCACCAAGATGTGCTCGACAGAGAGAGAAGAGCACTGGAGCGGGAGCGCGATAGAGCGGCAGCCCAGGCCTTGGAGTACACCCGGCTCGCTACCGCCCAACTGCAATCGGCCTCTGCCTCCAGGCAAATATCAAGAACATCCACTAGGAATAACTCACCCCAGGGCCGCCAGCCTGAAAGGGAGGAGCACCCGGCTACGTATCCCCGACCCGAAGAGGGGACAAGGCCGACTCCGAAGACCTGGAAGGGCGACTGGCTCGTCTGCAGAAGGAATATATGGCACCAGGGCCCTCATTTATCAACAATTCTTAGAAAGTGTTCTATCTTTGTTCTTAAGCACATAATTTAGAATGTGTGTACGCACAAAAAAAACAGGATTTATCACACGTGCGTACACAGGTCGTACGCACACCTGTCTTGATAAATATCACTTTGATCCTACGCTGCAGCTCGTGCACGGTTTTACGTATTTGCATATAGCACCGCCCGTAATTAACCATATACGGTAATGGAACGCCCCCATGAAATGTGGAAAAGTGGACTAAGCCGAGGGAAGCGCGTTATGGAGAAATACGTGACAGGCTGACAGACATACACACGGTGATGTCGGATATGATATCTATTAACTTAAAGACCATATTAACTAATAAAGACCGTGCTGGAATATGACTGCCTTTTTCCGTTTTGTTTGATTAATACCCAGGGATTAAAGTTCTCCTCAATTTTATTCCAAATCGCGACGGATTTTCCGTAAATTTTCTACCTGCTGCATATGATTTCTAGAGGCATACAATCTATTTTGATGTCGGTATTGGGTAGCCTATATAAACAATAATACGAGAGCATATACAAGAACAATGAATCTCCTATACGCCATGTGTAGCCTGCCTATATGTGATCAATAGCCTACAAACATGAACTTGAATTCCATCATGTCTCTGTGCGGGAGCTCACAAGGCTGTTGTCACAATGTAAATAAGAACGTGCACTGAAAAGTTACAGTATGTAGTTGGTTGATTATTTGTATGACAGTCATAAACCCTTGCAAAAAGTATCAGTTTTATTTAATGAATTGAAAACATGCAGCATGCCTTTCCTCCCGGCAGCAACAACATTTATCAGGCAAATGCCCATCACTGAGTGGAATCCCTTTCTATTCACATAACTGCATTTGTGATGGAGCTTTGACAGCTACATGGGTGGTACAGTAATAACAGTCTATTACTCGATCCATCTACAATATCACGATGGACCGTGCCATGTAGCCTATGTTATGTATAGCCTGCCTATGTGATCAATAAAAACGCGAACTTGAATCCCATCATCATTCATATTTATATGTTGTGTCTGTCCATGTTTATTACTTTGTTATTTCCCCCCCCTATCTATGTAAAGCGACATTGGGTCTTTTGAAAGGCGCTATATAAAATGAAGCTATTATTATTGTTATTATTATTATTATTATCACGTCTGTGCGCGGAGCTCAAAAAAAATAATACTGTCTTTTACTTTTAGTCTCAGTGAAGTTTCAACGGAGCGAGGTAATCTATTCTAACCAACAAATTGAAGTAGAAAGCATTTCGTTGTGGCAAATCGTATTTGGAAACACAAAATAATAGTATGTCGCTTTTTATTTGAAACAATATTTAATCGCGTTTGGAGGTGGGTGTTCTGCGTCTGCCCCCCGTGCCAAACAAGCAGGCAACCTCTTGTTCGCGCGTGAGCCCGTTATAATTACACTACTGTCGCTATTTTACAATGAACTATAATGAATTACGGGTCATACAGAAGTTGAACACGCCAGTGTTGGAAGTAATGCGCGGAAGCTTATTTCCGCGTAGCAGACTGCAATAATTCTACCACCGGGCGCCCAGGTACGCATGCTCCGAGCTGTGCGTATATATACGCACAAAGTCAAGCACAAGTTCAATTTGATAAGTCCCACACTTTGCTTAGAAATGATCGTACGCACGGGTTACGCACATATCTGTGCGTACGCAACGTTGATAAATGAGGGCCCAGGAGAGGTGCCACCCCCCTCTCAACGTGAGCGGCTACCCGCCACACCCAGAGCAACCTCCAGATCCCATCAACGTTGGCCGGAAACTACACCGGCCCCTAGGTACGACCCGCTCCCACAGCGCCCACCAGGGAGTGCCATCCCATTCTTCAAAGATAATTCTAGAAGCCAGTACCATGACATGAGGATGTGTCTGGAGTTCCTCCTGGGCGCTGCCAAACACAGCAAGCAACAGAAGTTCCTCGAGCTGTCTATGCACTGTAGGCTCCCTGCGGCCAAGCTCATATGCACTGCCAACGCATACTCCCCCACCCCCTATACTTCGTCTATCCAGGCCCTGGACGAGCGCTGGGGACGCTTGTGGGACCACATATTGGATGAGATCCACGAGCTGGGAGAAATGGCAGACATAAAGGACGACCAGGCCCTGGACGCATACTCCTTGAAGGTACAGGCTCTGGTGAGCCTGCTGACGTTTCAAGGAGCCGCCGGCCGCACAGAGCTCTACGCAGGCTCCAACGTAGAACGCTTTGTCAGGAAGCTTCCAAAGGAAAGGGAAGAGAGGTTCCGACGGGAACATGAGCGTCTCCACCCCAAACAGCCACTGTCTACCCTGATGGAGCTCTCAGAGTTCCTGAAGTCGGAGATGAGGCACATCCGCCTCCCCAAGCGCGAAGAGCTGAGAGGCAGTGGACGCAGTGGACGAGACAAGTCTGACCGAATGGGGCGGCCCGTTAGGGTGCTGACAGCCATACATGAAAACACATCAAAGGAGCACCAAGGGCCCCCGAAAGGCAAACGAGGCTTCTCCTCCCAGAAGAAAGGAGAGAAGAAAACTCTGCCGCCATGCCAGTGCTGCACCGAGGTCCACTGGCTAGACAACTGTCCCGTGTTCAAGGGGAAGACTACAGAAGAAAAGAAACAGTGGATAATAGAGAATAAGCGGTGCTGGAAGTGTGCCCGTGAGCACAGAGCAAAGGACTGCACCCTCAAGGGACCCTGCAGACAGAGCGGGTGCGGGAGGATCCACCTCACGGCCCTCCACGACCTCAACAATAGAGAAGACAAGGCTAAGCCTGACGTTGCGGAAGCCCATGATGAGCCCTCTAGAGAGATACGCAACTACTACGTGGGCCCCGTGAGGGGCAGCCCTCCCTGCGTGCTGTTGAAGATTGTGCCAGTGGTCCTGTGGAACCGCGACAAGACTCTGGAGACCTACGTGGTTATTGACGATGGCTCGGAGCGCACGCTGCTGATGCGTGAGGCTGCCATCGCCCTTGGACTCAGGGGCGACGCAGAGGAGCTGGATCTCCTCACCATACAACCAGGGCGCACCACTATTCATGGAGAGAGTGTGGCTCTCACCCTCACACCGGCCGGATGGCCGAAGGAAGTCTTCAAGGTGAGCCGCGTATTCACCGCTGCCGGGTTGTGCCTCTCCAGTTACGGCTACCCCATGGAGTCCCTCATGAAGAGGTACCCACATCTCTGTAATCTGGGGATAAACGCTGCAATGGAGGTGAAGCCCGCCCTCCTGCTCGGCTCTGATAATGTGAACCTCACTTTACCCAAGCACATCATCCAGGGTCCACCCGGATATCCCGTCGCCCTGGAGACTCCGCTGGGCTGGACCCTGCAGGGCCCCATCAGTCTGAGAAATCTTAATGCCCGTCAGACCCACTGCCTCTTCATTGGAGCGGGGCACGAAGACGAGGCGCTGCTGGAGAATGTTCAGAGGCTGTGGCAGCTGGACATTGCTCCATACAAGAACGAGAAGATGCACACTCGCTCCAAGGAAGATAAGGCTGCGATGGATCTTCTCCAAGCCAAGACCAAGCGTGTCTGCGTGCGCGGTGTCCTCAGATACGCCACACCGCTCTTGAGAAGAGAGCCCAATGCGACCTTCAAGGTTCCCCCAGGAGTAGCGAAGCCATGTCTGCTTAGCACTGAAAGAAGACTCAGCAGAGACCCCGAGACGGCTGCCGCCTACGCCACAGAGATGAGCAAGCTCATAGAGTCTGGACTCGTCAGGAGGCTGAAGCTTGACGAGGCGGAAAGGAGTACAGAGTCATGGTACCTTCCCCACCATAACGTTAAGCACAACGGAAAGAACAGAGTGGTGTTTAATTACAGCTTTCAAGTGCGCCAGCAGAACCTCAACCGCTATCTCCTGCCCGGTCCGACTCTGACCCCTCCTGGTGCGCTTCCGACGACAGAAGACCGCCATCAGTGGCGACATAAAACGCATGTTCCACCAGGTGTGTTTGCTCAACGAAGATAAGCCACTCATGAGGTTCTTGTGGAGAGAAAACCTAGACAACCCGGAACCGTCCATCTATCAGTGGGAGGTGCTGCCCTTCGGGACGACCTGCAGCCCGTGTTGCGCCACCTACACCCTGCAGCGTCATGTCGACAACGGCGCCGCACCCCCCGGAGTCTCCGATGCTGTCCATCACAGTTTTTATGTGGACAACTGCCTCCACAACGTGGAGACCGCGGAAGAGGCCTACAAGCTGGTGCATGATATACGCACCTTCCTGGCCACTGCTGGCTTTGATGTCCGCCAGTGGGCCACCAACGACCCTGAGGTCGTCCGAGACCTCCCAGATGAAGCGAAGGCTGACAGCAGCGAGACCTGGCTCTCCCAGTCAAGTGAGGATGCCCAGGAAATGACTCTGGGTCTCCTCTGGTGTTTTAAGTCTGACACCCTGTGTTACCGGCAAAAGAAGATCGAAACTCGCCATTACGTAACCAGGAGGTCGATCTACAGTACTCTGGCAAGTCAATATGACCCGTTGGGTTTTATCAACCCCTACACGACTCATACCAAGGCTCTGGTCATCGAGCTATGGACTGAGGCGAAGGGATGGGATGACCCCCTACCAGAGACAAGCTAAGTGGAAGAAGTGGGAAGAAGAGCTCCCCACCCTCCAACAGATCGAGTTCCCCAGGAGCTACTTTCCCTCGAGCGTCAGTCTGACCGGCAGCCAGCTCTCCCTTCATGTATTCTGTGACGCGTCTGAGAAGGCATATGGTGCAGTAGCGTACCTGCGCGCGGTAGAGCCCGACGACACAGTCCACGTTTCCTTCATTCTTGCACGCTCAAGAGTTGCACCCAAGAAGCAGCAATCCATTCCCCGGCTGGAGCTCTGCACAGCTCTAAGTGGAGCCCAGTTGGGAAAGATGCTGAAGGAAGAGCTGCGCCTGCCCCTTTACGCGGTGTCGATGTGTTCCGACTCCACAACAGTCATCCAGTGGATCCAGTCGACTTCGTGCAGATATAAAGTCTTCCAAGTCAAGTCAAGTCAAGAGTTTTATTTGTCACGGCATACGAGTATACAATGAAATGCGGGTGGCCTTGCCCGCAACGATGTGCATAATACAATAGTAATATATAATAGAATCCAATAGAACGACATTGTGCAATAAAACAAGTAAACAGAGTAGGGCATATCGGTATATGTACATGAGTTATTTACAGAGCATGGTAGGACATGCTAGGTCCTGTGGTAGTGCAATACACTGTTAGCTACGGATGAGGCACTGGGTCTTTATGTACATGCTATATTATACAATCTCAAGTTATACTATACTATTCTTAAAGTGACCTTTCCTTTTGTAAAGTGGCCATAAGTGTGAGCCTGTGTAGCATGAGTGTGTGTTTGCTCATGTTAAAGTGGCTGCTAGTGTGTGAGTGTGTATAGTGTGTGTGTCGTGTGTGTGCTCATGTGTGCTTGTGTGTGGAGAGTTCAGTGTTCAAGGCTCTGATGGCCTGGGGGAAGAGGCTGAGCCGAAGTCTCTCTGTCCTAGTAGCTGGTGTTCGCAGGCATCTGCCTGACCTCAGCAGCATGAACAGGCTGTTGTTGGGGTGGTGAGGGTCTTTCATTATTCTGCAGGCTCTGGATTTGCACCTCTTGTTGTATAGAACCTGCAGGGGTGGTAGTGCAATACCCGTGGTACGCTCGGCTGAGCGCACCACTCTCTGTAGGGCCTTCTTGTCCTGTGCCGTGCTGTTTCCATACCAGGCAGTGATGTTTCCAGTCAAGATGCTCTCTACAGCTCCGGAGTAGAAGGACTGGAGTATCTTCCCAGATACTCTGAACTTCCTTAACTGTCTCAGGTGGTAGAGGCGCTGCTTCGCCTTTTTTACGACTGAGTCTATGTGTGTTGTCCATGTCAGATCCTCTGAGATGTGGACCCCCAGGTACTTAAAGCGATGACAGCTGTCTTCGTGGGAACAAGGGTGACAGAGATCCAAGAGCTTGTGGGGACCAGCTGCTGGCGATACGTTTCGACAGATGTCAACCCGGCGGACGTGATCACCAGAGGTGCGACCCTCGAGGAATTGGCACGTCCCAACCTCTACCACGAGGACCCGACTACCTACGCAAGCCAGAAGAAGAGTGGCCTTCTCCTCCGAACTTGGAGAACGCAGAGGTGGAGGTGGAACTTAAGAAGTCCATCTTCTGTGGCCTCACCGGACTCCAAGACCCTTCAACCACCGACGGTCCCAAGGTTGAGGATTGCCAGACCCTAGAAGAGCTCCAAGTACGTACCTTCCACCACCAGAACCCCAGTCCCGGAGACCCGACCCCCCTCAGCGCCGACGACTACGCCGCAGCTGAGATCATGTTGCTGCAGAGGGTGCAGCGGGAGGTCTTCCAGATCGAGATGGCGTGCTTGGGACGGAAGATGGAGCTACCAAGAGACAGCAAGCTGAGGCTACTGGCCCCCGAACTGGACGAGAAAGACCTCATACGTGTCGGAGGCCGCATACGACGGGCTCAGGGCCTCACCTAGGACAGCAAACACCCCATCCTACTCCTCTCGAAGCATTCGGTGACTAACTTGGTGATTCGTCACTATGACACCAACTTGTATCACCCTGGAGCGGAGCGGCTCTTCGCGGAGCTCAGGAGAAGGTTCTGGATACTTCGCGGCCAGGAGGCTGTGCGGCGATACCAACGGTCATGCACAGCCTGCCAGAAGCTCAGAGCCCAACCCATCATGCCACGAATGGCTGACCTCCCATCCTGCCGCCTCCATCTCCAAGAAGCGCCCTTCCACAACACAGGCATGGACTGCTTCGGGCCCTTCACCATCAAGGCAGAGATCGGGAGAGCAACTGCTAAGATATGGGGAATCATCTTCAAGTGCCTCACCATGAGAGCCGTCCATCTCGAGGTGCTGGCTGAAATGACAACAGACAGCTTCCTCCAGTCATTCCGTCGATTTACTGGAAGGAGAGGGCAACCCCATACCCTCTGGTCTGATCACGGGACGAACTTCAAGGGAGGAGAAGCTGAACTCATCAAGAGTTACCACCAGATGAGTGAGGAGTTGAGGGACGAGCTGGCCTCCCAACAGGTCACCTTCTCCTACAACCCTCCAAATGCACCCCACTTCGGTGGAACGTGGGAGAGAGAGGTCAAGTCAGTAAAGGCTGCTCTAGGTGCCGCGCTCAGGTTCCTAAGGCAGAGGTCTTCAACACCGTGCTGGTAGAGATTGAAGCCATTCTGAATTCCAAGCCACTGGGGTACGTCAGTAGCGACGCGGCCGATCTCGACCCCATAACACCCAACAGCCTTCTGATGGGGCGGCGAGACGCTGCCCTTCCCTTTGCGGTCTACGCCTCCACCGAAATCATCTGCAGAAGACAATGGAGGTATAGTCAGGCTTTAGCCGACCAATTCTGGAAGAGGTTCACCACCGAGTATCTCCCATCGCTGCAAGGCCGCCGCAAGTGGATCCCTGAAAGAGGCAACCTAGAACCAGGAACCCCAGTCATGATCGTGGATCAGGCGCTCCCCCGAGCCCGCTGGCTCACCGGAGGGGTGAAGAGTGTGGTAAAAGGGCAAGACGGAAGAGTCCGCTCGGCTGTCGTGGATGTCGAAGGAAGAACTTACCACAGACCAGTGGCTCGACTGATCCGACTACCCCCGTACTCTGACTCTGACTCTGACCAGCCTGAGTGACTACTAGACATTCAGCAGACCTCAGGACTGATTAGCGCCGCAAATCAGGGTGCGGCTGTGCTGAAGGGTCTGCAGTTAGGTAGAAATAGACCTAAGATTTCCCCCTCTAAGTTCATTAGACCTGTTTAATATGTGGGAGCTCAGTTATTATTTACCACATACTGTTTACACCGTCTGCCTACTGTTGGCATCTCATGTTATGTGACAGTGCTGCCATCTACTGGGCCAAGGTGGAAGTGTTTTAGTTATCGTGCATCACTTCCTGTAACGTTGAACTTGCCCAGACTTGTATAGAGAAAGAGAACTGCATCCAACATTAAGGTCATGTATATTTTGACCAGGGATGTAAAGCTGCTTACCACGCAGACATTATTCCACCAAGAGAGTGTGAGTTTTAGTAATCAGCTAATTAGATGTTTAGTAAACGTCAGGGATTAGCGGATTACAGCTATCTATAGTATTTCCCATTATCGTTAGCAGTTAGCATAAGATAGCTAGCTCGGAGCTAATATCTAATGTAGCCCGTTGCTCATGCGTTGCTAGCTGCTCTGTACTGGACATATTGGACGATATAGCACAGACCGGAGGACATTTAGCTAGGGTCTGTGCCGAAGGGACTCTGTACAGAGGCACACAACCAGTCATTGTGCTAGCTCAGTAGCCGCTAGCACTAGCCTGTTGTACCGTGGCGGACAGCATGTCTTTAGTCTGGCTGTCTGCATGCTCACTACTGAGCGGAGGAGACACTCGGATACCCCACAGTGGTGCATCTGGTCTGCAGGAGCAGACTGGTAGCGCCAATCGGACCGGGCAGCGTCTTCCTGCCCTCATCACCACGCAGCGGTCGACCACTCCTCGCTACAGAACCCCTCCGGGTTATCACCACCAGGATCACTAACTCTCTCCACCTCTCTCGTCCGGCAGAGGGTATTGTTCCTCTGCTGCAACGGTAACCGTGGCAACGTTGGCCAGAACACTTTAATAGAACCATTTAGGCGCCCATCTAAATTTAGCTATAGTATTTTAATTAGGAATTGTATAAAGTAATAATAATATTTGTATGTATGTGTTTCCCCCCTTGTTTATATAAAAATGGTATTATGATTCAACAGTTTCCTCGCTCTTTCTAGTCTAGGTGACTCCATTTTAAGTTAGTTTACTCAGTTGTGTAATTTGGTACAATTAGTTTGGCAGTTAAGGCATCCGACCAACCCCCTAAGGTGAAATTTATATACAGTCCTTTAAGCTCCAGCACATCCTCCAATGTACAGTTTCTACGTCAAATGTATACTCTCTTTTTTAGACTATTTTTGTATCACAAACAGTACTGTATTTGTAAATCTGGTATGTCATAAATGTATAGATGTAGCAGTACTGTCTATCTGTATGTCGTGTAAGTCATATATGTTATGATGAATTGAAAATGGGGGACCCTGATGTAAACAAGACGAAAGTCTTTCTCTGGTCTGCATCCCCTTAACAATTGTGTGTATTGAGCTGTACTGTATTGTACCCATTCTGCAATCTGTTAATAAAGTTTTCAATCAATCAATCAATCAATCAGGCCTTTCAACGGGCTGACCTATGTTTTAAAGCATGCGCGTATATTGTGGGTAGCCTTGTGACCATGAGGATGAATACCTTGCACAGAATTGCTACGTTTTGTATTGTAATACGAATATTTTGATACAGCTATCCACCTATAAATAAATCCCAGCAGTAGCAATGCGATTATTCAATGACATTTAAATATATATATATATATTTCAAAAAGCACCTACAATCTTTTGTAAATTTGTCTTACAATAAATTATTTTTGCTTTGCTGCGCGCGGCAAAGAATCGACTGATCCAGTGGAACGATGTTTTCTTCTGTTCGATTGACAGGTCATACCTGGCTGCCACCTGATGCGTCATAAGAAGTGGTCAAGGTAAGAGAAGATGATGTGGGTAGAACAGGCTGGGTCCGTGAGAGTCGAGAGGAGCCAGAGCGAGAAGCATGCAACTGCAGAGCCGCAGAGCACGGCGCTCTCAGGTCCGGCGCTCTCAGGACCGCTCAGCAGCGCCACCCACCCAATGACTGAATTGGGTCACGAGACCGCCACCATCTTAGCGCCACCCACCCAATGGCTGAATTCGGTCACGAGACCGTCACGAGACCGCGACCATCTTTGAAGTCACCCGCACATATTCTTATTTTATTTTATTGCACTTGTGTTTATTCTATTCTCAATAAAATTTTTCTGTGTTATTGTGTTTCTTATGTTTGAGCCCAGAGAGCAGCAGTTGGCTAAGCCAGTGGTTCCCAAAGTCGTGGTCGCGACCCAAAGGTGGGCCGCGAGCAGCCACAGGAGGGCCGCGAGATGATTTCCAAAAAATAAAAAATTAAATCAATTTTTTTTTTTTTTTTTTGTCAGGCCACTGAACTTAGAAGCAGGCCAGGACAGTGTTTCTAGTTGTATTCTAAAATTCTATTCTATTGTATTCAAAAATGTGACTATATGGTTTTATATTAACTTAATAAATAAACAAAAACGAAAAATCTACTTATTTCAACGAACATTTCAAACTAAATAAGCTGAAAACAACTGAAGCAACAATAGTATTTTAATGAGGCTATTTGTGAGGATTCGCCTGTTCCCTGAGCTTTTCCCTGTCTACTCTCTTCACCAGCCCCCACCCTTGTGAGAACTTTTGTCTGCCTCCTACTCTTCACCAGCCCCCACCCTTGGACATTCTGTTCCTCTACCCTCACGCCAGCGTTTCCGTTAGCCGGTAATTACCGGTATTTGACCGGCAAAATATGTTGAAGTCCGAATATTTAAATCTCTCCGGTCATAATGTCCGGTGAAAATAATTTCTCTAAGCACAATTTTATTATTTGAATTGTATTAAAATAGGCTAAAATTAAATAGCCTATGCGATGAACGAAACAATCATTACATGTTGCTTCACTCTGATAAAGCGCGGATGGCGCCGCTCGGATGTGAATCTTTTTTTCTTTCTTTTTTTGAGCCTGTCTGGCCACCATAACGACAAACAGGTATACGAGCGAGAGAGATGGCCAAAACAAGCTAAGCTTAACAAATATTTCATGAAACCAAGCACAAGCAGGTCTAATAATAATAACAATGAAGATGAGTCTTCTGAACTTGAAGTCACAGAGACCGCTGATGCCGTGGTGAAAGAAAACGGAAACAGAAATGTCGAGCGTTCAGGCCCGAGTGGAAAGTTTAATTCTCCTGGCTGAGGTGCGACATTATATCCACATTTTCCAGTTCACTGATCCAGCCAGGGTTACCACAGTTCATTCTGGAACCTCAGATCCCCGCTGATCATGGAGTTCTACAGTATCGCGTTGGATCCATACACGTATCGATTTTTTCGAATGGTGATCAGGAATTGGAATATACCAGTTGGATACCATCTGATGTCAGGTAAGGACTCTATGTTATCAGTGTTAGGATAATCAGAGTAAGTTTGATGAAGTTATAAGCTGTTTTGTGAAATGTCTTCTTTCGGTTTCACTGTAAAAGTCCGAGAGGAAATCAACGGGGCGATTGTCCGCGCGTGACCGTAATGTGCTTGCGTGCACGTATAATATTGATCATCTAGCGTTTATTTGAAAACGATTCATAAAAAGGCCGACGAATATCAACGTTGTGGAATATTCCACTAAAAGACGATTTTCATAGAATGCTCCAGAATGAGCTGTTTTTTATCTGAAAACGGGGGCTTTTCTAAATGCTCTGAAACGGAAACGACGCGATAAACAGCCTTGACAGCACTGACTGGAAAATAGTCTTTGATAATGCGATGGGCAGATTAGACACATAGCCATAATTTAAAACATAGATTAGGCGATATTAACGTTAACATTGGCGCCGATGGTGGCATTCAGCCGGTAAAAAGGAAAACCAGGCTGACCGGAATTTCTCGAATATGTCCGGGGATAGAAATCTTGCAGGACACCCAGACCGGCACGAATATGTTCTAACGGAAACGCTGCCTCACGCACCTGTTGGGAGTTTGCAATCTGCTGGAGAGTACTTAGGTTGCAGACTCCCCTCCAGTCCTTGTCGGGTCGTTCTGTGTTCTGGATTCTGTGTTCTGGATTCTGTGTTCTGGATTCTGTGTTCTGTATTCTGTGTTCTGGACTCTGTATCTGTATCTGTGTTCAGTGTTCATGGAGTTCTGGACGTTACCATTCTGTACGTCACCATCACCTGCCGCGTCTCCGGCGTGAGACGACGGCCCAGCCATCACCACCTGTCGCCGATTGCCTGGAGTGGGACACCGTCTTCGTTCTCTAATTCTCTACGGGAGGTTTTCCAGTGTTCCCACTCCAGACGTCAAGGCGGCACGCCATCGCTCCCGATTCCACGGGAGGAAGGCGTCTCTTCGTGATCCTCGTTCCTGGGGTGAGGCTCGTTGTCGCTCCCTAGTATTCCACGGGAGGACAGCGTGTTCCCATCCCGGTCCCCTGGGACCCCCTTTGTTCTGCGCTGCCCGTCTGCAGCATCCGAAGAGGAGGAGGAGGATCCCCGTGCCAGGCCTCCGCCGTCGGGCCCCTGTCCCCGTGCCAGGCCTCCGCCGTCGGGCCCCTGGTCCCCGTGCCAGGCCTCCGCCGTCGGGCCCCTGTTCCCGTGCCAGGCCTCCGCCGTCGGGCCCCTGTCCCCGTGCCAGGCCTCCGCCGTCGGAACCCTGTCCTCATCCCTGTAAGCAGCTCTGGCCCTCGCCCTGTCCAAGGCCTTAACCCTGTTCTCTGTCCCTGTCTCCAGCCCGCTTCTCCGGGCCTCTGTCCCTGTCCCCCTCTCCAGTGCCCCTGGTCCTGGCCCTGACACTTAGCCCTGGTCCTTAGCCCTGGCCCTTAGCCTTAGTCCCTTAGCCTGTTCGCCTCTTAAAGGCACAGTGCCGCTTTCCCATATTTCCTTGACTCTAGTGTTTTTGTGTTTTCCCTTAAAGGGACTGTGCCGCTTTTTGTTATGTAAGAAATAAATGCCCTGTTTTGGCTTACTCTCATACCTGTCTTGTGTTGTGCGATTGGGGTCGGTTACAAACCATAACAGTACGACCCGACCAGTCGACGACCCCAGCCAGCACAGACAGTGTATGTGAGTTAGCCCCTGTTAGTTCCCTCTAGTTCCCTCTAAACCACTCTAGCTCCCTCTAGTTCCCCTGTTAGTTCCCCTGTTGACTCCCCTGTTAGCCTCGTTAGCTCCCCTGTTAGCTACCCTGTTTCCCCACAGCTAGGACTGTCCTTCCAGCTGGCTTGTTCTCCTTTGCTAGTCCAGCCCTGTCTGCTAGCCTAGCTCCGGCAGCTAGCGCAGCCTCTATGCTAATGTAGCAGTACAGCTAGCATAGGCCCTGTGGCTAGCAATGCTCTGGCAGCTACCCAGTCCCTCTGCTAGCCCCACTTTAGGTGTAGCTTCCCCTGCTAGCATGGCCAATTTTTTTTGTTTGTTGCTTTGTCATGTCCCCTGCCCCGCTGTCTGCTTTTTTCGGTCGCCCGGTGGCTCCCGTGGGGGGGGAGGTACTGTGAGGATTCGCCTGTTCCCTGAGCTTTTCCCTGTCTACTCTCTTCACCAGCCCCCACCCTTGTGAGAACTTTTGCCTGCCTCCTACTCTTCACCAGCCCCCACCCTTGGACATTCTGTTCCTCTACCCTCACGCACCTGTTGGGAGTTTGCAATCTGCTGGAGAGTACTTAGGTTGCAGACTCCCCTCCAGTCCTTGTCGGGTCGTTCTGTGTTCTGGATTCTGTGTTCTGGATTCTGTGTTCTGGATTCTGTGTTCCGGACTCTGTATCTGTATCTGTGTTCAGTGTTCATGGAGTTCTGGACGTTACCATTCTGTACGTCACCATCACCTGCCGCGTCTCCGGCGTGAGACGACGGCCCAGCCATCACCACCTGTCGCCGTTTGCCTGGAGTGGGACACCGTCTTCGCTCTCTAATTCTCTACGGGAGGTTTTCCAGTGTTCCCACTCCAGACGTCAAGGCGGCACGCCATCGCTCCCGATTCCACGGGAGGAAGGCGTCTCTTCAAGATCCTCGTTCCTGGGGTGAGGCTCGTCGTCGCTCCCTAGTATTCCACGGGAGGACGGTGTGTTCCCATCCCGGTCCCCTGGGACCCCCTTTGTTCTGCGCTGCCCGTCTGCAGCATCCGAAGAGGAGGAGGAGGATCCCCGTGCCAGGCCTCCGCCGTCGGGCCCCTGTCCCCGTGCCAGGCCTCCGCCGTCGGGCCCCTGGTCCCCGTGCCAGGCCTCCGCCGTCGGGCCCCTGTTCCCGTGCCAGGCCTCCGCCGTCGGGCCCCTGTCCCCGTGCCAGGCCTCCGCCGTCGGAACCCTGTCCTCATCCCTGTAAGCAGCTCTGGCCCTCGCCCTGTCCAAGGCCTTAACCCTGTTCTCTGTCCCTGTCTCCAGCCCGCTTCTCCGGGCCTCTGTCCCTGTCCCCCTCTCCAGTGCCCCTGGTCCTGGCCCTGACACTTAGCCCTGGTCCTTAGCCCTGGCCCTTAGCCTTAGTCCCTTAGCCTGTTCGCCTCTTAAAGGCACAGTGCCGCTTTCCCATATTTCCTTGACTCTAGTGTTTTTGTGTTTTCCCTTAAAGGGACTGTGCCGCTTTTTGTTATGTAAGAAATAAATGCCCTGTTTTGGCTTACTCTCATACCTGTCTTGTGTTGTGCGATTGGGGTCGGTTACAAACCATAACACTATTATTATTATCATTATTATTTTGCAACAAGTTAGCCCTCTCATAAATAGCACATATAAATGAATAACTAACTTGAACTAACTTAATAGGATTGAAGTGATATTTGGCTTAAAAAATCGGTCGCCTGGCAAAAAAAAGCCTGACAATGTGCATTGGGCCGCGGCTCTCTGACGCCTTATTTTCTGGGTCCCGGCCTGAAAAGTTTGGGAACCCCTGGGCTAAGCCACCAAATACTGGGGTATCTAAATGACCAAACAAACCACACAGTACATGTCATCGGTTATATGGCGCCCTGGTGCCAGTTTCATATTAAATATGGATCGCCATGAAATATGTATTGGCCGGTGAAATATGGATTGTTGCCAAGGTAACACACAGCCACCGCAAGACAGAGAAACAAAATAATATTACTGTTTAATCTATAACCAACAGTTTCAATATTAGCCAAGTTACAAATACCAAATATAATTTACATGTATTTATTAAATACAATGAGAGCGAGACATGGGGTATACCCATGTCTGAAACACAATGGGAAGCAGCACTTGGTAAAATATCAAAATGGGTTCTAATGATAGTTTGTTATCAGCGAGCCATATGCAGATTTTGCCTAGTTCCGAGCTGAGAGTTTTTTCAACCTGCAACTTGTTCTTGTCAGAGACCAGCAGGGCTGAGTCGTCCGCAAACAGGAACAGGTTGCAGTCACAGGCTGACGACATGTCATTTGCATAAATTAGGAAGAGTAGCGGTCCTAGTATTCTTCCTTGTAGAACACCACAGCTCACTGTGAGGGGGGGGGATAGAGTACCGTTTACCTCTACCATCTGTTCTCTCCCCTCCAGGTAGGATTGCATCCAGCTCACTGATAAGCTGTCAAAACCAATTGTATAAGATTTATTTAGGATAACTAAAGACAGGACTTTACTAAAGGTTGACACTCACAGTAATTTCTTCCAGAACAAGCTTAAAATAGCAAAGGATATAGATCATTTGTCTGTCTATATCGTGTCTGTTAGTCTCTCTCTCTCTCTCTCTCTCTCTCTCTCTCTCTCTCTCTCTCTCTCTCTCTCTCTCTCTCTCTCTCTCTCTCTCTCTCTCTCTCTCTCTCTCTCTCTCTCTCTCTCTCTCTCTCTCTCTCTCACACCTTTGTAAAACACTCATGAGAAGAAAAAAAATGCCTTTGAAAACAATATGTAAAGATATATAAGATGGTATATATATATTATACAAACCCACACTCTTAAAAAAAAATGTATTTTTACGGGACTTTCAATGTATTATTTTACAGATTACTTTTGTTTTTCTACTTTAAGTGTAAATGCCATAAAAATACATGAAATTCCATAAAAATACAGTAAATAACCTTTAATACAAATATTAACCATTAAATAAAGGTTGTAATCTGTAAATTGATTTAATAAGAAATTATCTTTTTTTTACAGGATTATTCCATTGCTTAATTGTCTTGAATGTTAAATTACATGTAAAACACCTAGAATATACATCATTTTACTGTATGTGAAAATAAGGCAACTTTCTGTTTTTTTGCTGTTAAACTTTAAATGTAATGTTAAATAATGTTAAAAAAGAGAATAATATAATTAAAAAACAGTAAAAACCTTCAGTTATTCTACAGGTAATTCTTTATAAATACATGTATTTGCTTAATTGTGTTGAATGTTAAATTACATTGAATTGTATGTAAAAACACATAAGATACTCATCATTTTACTGAATGTGAAAATAAGGCAACTTTCAGTATTTAAAAAAAATACGATCAAACTCCTTCAATAAAGTGACAGAACTTAAAGTTCAGCAGTGAAACACTGTTATTTCACAGGTTTTTCCTACATTTATGATGAAACACCTTCAATTAAGTGACATAACTAAAAGTTCAGCAGTGAAACACTGTTATCTTACAAGGTTTCCCATAATTATTACAATCAAACTCCGTCAATAAAGTGACAGAACTTAAAGTTCAGCAGTGAAACACTGTTTCTTCACAGGTTTCCCCATTATTATTACAATCAAACCCCTTCAATTAAGTGACAGAACTCAAAGTTCAGCAGTGAAACACTGTTATTTCACAGGTTTTCCCTACATTTAAGATGAAACACCTTCAATTAAGTGACAGAACTTAAAGTTCAGCAGTGAAATACTGTCATTTGACAGTATTTTCCTAAATTATTACGATCAAACTCCTTCAATTAAGTGACAGAACTTAAAGTTCAGCAGTGAAACACTGTTATTTCACAGGTTTTCCCTACATTTATGATGAAACACCTTCAATTAAGTGACATAACTTAAGTTCAGCAGTGAAACACTGTTATTTTACAGGTTTCCCCATAATTATTACAATCAAACTCCTTCAATTAAGTGACAGAACCTCGTTCAGCAGTGAAACGCTGTTATTTGGCAGGTTTTTCCTACATTTATGATGAAACACCTTCAATTAAGTGACATAACTTAAGTTCAGCAGTGAAACACTGTTATTTTACAGGTTTTCCCATAATTATTACAATCAAACTCCTTCAATTAAGTGACAGAACTCAAAGTTCAGCAGTGAAACACTGTTATTTCACAGGTTTTCCCTACATTTATGATGAAACACCTTCAATTAAGTGACATAACTTAAGTTCAGCAGTGAAACACTGTTATTTTACAGGTTTCCCCATAATTATTACAATCAAACTCCTTCAATTAAGTGACAGAACCTCGTTCAGCAGTGAAACGCTGTTATTTGGCAGGTTTTTCCTACATTTATGATGAAACACCTTCAATTAAGTGACATAACTTAAGTTCAGCAGTGAAACACTGTTATTTTACAGGTTTTCCCATAATTATTACAATCAAACTCCTTCAATTAAGTGACAGAACTCAAAGTTCAGCAGTGAAACACTGTTATTTCACAGGTTTTTCCTACATTTAAGATGAAACACCTTCAATTAAGTGACAGAACTTAAAGTTCAGCAGTGAAACACTGTTATTTGACAGTTTTTTCCTAAATTATTACGATCAAACTCCTTCAATAAAGTGACAGAACTTAAAGTTCAGCAGTGAAACACTGTTATTTGACAGTTTTTTCCTAAATTATTACGATCAAACTCCTTCAATAAAGTGACAGAACTTAAAGTTCAGCAGTGAAACACTGTTATTTCACAGGTTTTTCCTACATTTACGATGAAATACCTTCAATTAAGTGACAGAACTTAAAGTTCAGCAGTGAAACACTGTTATTTCACAGGTTTTTCCTACATTTATGATGAAACACCTTCAATTAAGTGACATAACTAAAAGTTCAGCAGTGAAACACTGTTATCTTACAAGGTTTCCCATAATTATTACAATCAAACTCTGTCAATAAAGTGACAGAACTTAAAGTTCAGCAGTGAAACACTGTTTCTTCACAGGTTTCCCCATTATTATTACAATCAAACCCCTTCAATTAAGTGACAGAACTCAAAGTTCAGCAGTGAAACACTGTTATTTCACAGGTTTTTCCTACATTTAAGATGAAACACCTTCAATTAAGTGACAGAACTTAAAGTTCAGCAGTGAAATACTGTCATTTGACAGTATTTTCCTAAATTATTACGATCAAACTCCTTCAATTAAGTGACAGAACTTAAAGTTCAGCAGTGAAACACTGTTATTTCACAGGTTTTCCCTACATTTATGATGAAACACCTTCAATTAAGTGACATAACTTAAGTTCAGCAGTGAAACACTGTTATTTTACAGGTTTCCCCATAATTATTACAATCAAACTCCTTCAATTAAGTGACAGAACCTCGTTCAGCAGTGAAACGCTGTTATTTGGCAGGTTTTTCCTACATTTATGATGAAACACCTTCAATTAAGTGACATAACTTAAGTTCAGCAGTGAAACACTGTTATTTTACAGGTTTTCCCATAATTATTACAATCAAACTCCTTCAATTAAGTGACAGAACTCAAAGTTCAGCAGTGAAACACTGTTATTTCACAGGTTTTTCCTACATTTAAGATGAAACACCTTCAATTAAGTGACAGAACTTAAAGTTCAGCAGTGAAACACTGTTATTTGACAGTTTTTTTCCTAAATTATTACGATCAAACTCCTTCAATAAAGTGACAGAACTTAAAGTTCAGCAGTGAAACACTGTTATTTCACAGGTTTTTCCTACATTTACGATGAAATACCTTCAATTAAGTGACAGAACTTAAAGTTCAGCAGTGAAACACTGTTATTTCACAGGTTTTTCCTACATTTATGATGAAACACCTTCAATTAAGTGACATAACTAAAAGTTCAGCAGTGAAACACTGTTATCTTACAAGGTTTCCCATAATTATTACAATCAAACTCCGTCAATAAAGTGACAGAACTTAAAGTTCAGCAGTGAAACACTGTTTCTTCACAGGTTTCCCCATTATTATTACAATCAAACCCCTTCAATTAAGTGACAGAACTCAAAGTTCAGCAGTGAAACACTGTTATTTCACAGGTTTTTCCTACATTTAAGATGAAACACCTTCAATTAAGTGACAGAACTTAAAGTTCAGCAGTGAAATACTGTCATTTGACAGTATTTTCCTAAATTATTACGATCAAACTCCTTCAATTAAGTGACAGAACTTAAAGTTCAGCAGTGAAACACTGTTATTTCACAGGTTTTCCCTACATTTATGATGAAACACCTTCAATTAAGTGACATAACTTAAGTTCAGCAGTGAAACACTGTTATTTTACAGGTTTCCCCATAATTATTACAATCAAACTCCTTCAATTAAGTGACAGAACCTCGTTCAGCAGTGAAACGCTGTTATTTGGCAGGTTTTTCCTACATTTATGATGAAACACCTTCAATTAAGTGACATAACTTAAGTTCAGCAGTGAAACACTGTTATTTTACAGGTTTTCCCATAATTATTACAATCAAACTCCTTCAATTAAGTGACAGAACTCAAAGTTCAGCAGTGAAACACTGTTATTTCACAGGTTTTTCCTACATTTAAGATGAAACACCTTCAATTAAGTGACAGAACTTAAAGTTCAGCAGTGAAACACTGTTATTTGACAGTTTTTTTCCTAAATTATTACGATCAAACTCCTTCAATAAAGTGACAGAACTTAAAGTTCAGCAGTGAAACACTGTTATTTCACAGGTTTTTCCTACATTTACGATGAAATACCTTCAATTAAGTGACAGAACTTAAAGTTCAGCAGTGAAACACTGTTATTTCACAGGTTTTTCCTACATTTATGATGAAACACCTTCAATTAAGTGACATAACTAAAAGTTCAGCAGTGAAACACTGTTATCTTACAAGGTTTCCCATAATTATTACAATCAAACTCCGTCAATAAAGTGACAGAACTTAAAGTTCAGCAGTGAAACACTGTTTCTTCACAGGTTTCCCCATTATTATTACAATCAAACCCCTTCAATTAAGTGACAGAACTCAAAGTTCAGCAGTGAAACACTGTTATTTCACAGGTTTTTCCTACATTTAAGATGAAACACCTTCAATTAAGTGACAGAACTTAAAGTTCAGCAGTGAAATACTGTCATTTGACAGTATTTTCCTAAATTATTACGATCAAACTCCTTCAATTAAGTGACAGAACTTAAAGTTCAGCAGTGAAACACTGTTATTTCACAGGTTTTCCCTACATTTATGATGAAACACCTTCAATTAAGTGACATAACTTAAGTTCAGCAGTGAAACACTGTTATTTTACAGGTTTCCCCATAATTATTACAATCAAACTCCTTCAATTAAGTGACAGAACCTCGTTCAGCAGTGAAACGCTGTTATTTGGCAGGTTTTTCCTACATTTATGATGAAACACCTTCAATTAAGTGACATAACTTAAGTTCAGCAGTGAAACACTGTTATTTTACAGGTTTTCCCATAATTATTACAATCAAACTCCTTCAATTAAGTGACAGAACTCAAAGTTCAGCAGTGAAACACTGTTATTTCACAGGTTTTTCCTACATTTAAGATGAAACACCTTCAATTAAGTGACAGAACTTAAAGTTCAGCAGTGAAACACTGTTATTTCACAGGTTTTTCCTACATTTACGATGAAATACCTTCAATTAAGTGACAGAACTTAAAGTTCAGCAGTGAAACACTGTTATTTTACAGGTTTTCCCATTATTATTACAATCAAACCCCTTCAATTAAGTGACAGAACTCAAATTTCAGCAGTGAAACACTGTTATTTCACAGGTTTTTCCTAAATTATTAGCTAGCCTAGCTTAGCACAAGGGCTGGAAGCAGTAGGGACCAGCTAGCCTAGCTTAGCATAAGGACTGGAAGCAGTAGGGAGTAACTAGCCTAGCTTAGCACAAGGATTGGAGGCAGTAGGGAGCAGCTAGCCTAGCTTAGCACAATGACTGGAAGCAGCAGGGACCAGCTAGCCAGCCTAGCTTAGCACAAGGACTGGAAGCAGTAGGGAGCAGCTAGCCTAGCTTAGCACAAGGACTGGAAGCAGTAGGGAGCAGCTAGCCTAGCTTAGCACAAGGGCTGGAAGCAGTAGGGACCAGCTAGCCTAGCTTAGCACAAGGACTGGAAGCAGTAGGGAGCAACTAGCCTAGCTTAGCACAAGGAATGGAAGCAGTAGGGAGCAGCTAGCCTAGCTTAGCACAAGGGCTGGAAACAGTAGGGACCAGCTAGCCTACCTAGCTTAGCACAAGGACTGGAAGCAGTAAGGAGCAGCTAGCCTATAGCTTAGCACAAGGGCTGGAAACAGTAGGGACCAGCTAGCCTACCTAGCTTAGCACAAGGACTGGAAGCAGTAGGGAGCAACTAGCCTAGCTTAGCACAAGGACTGGAAGCAGTAGGAAGCAGCTAGCCTAGCTTAGCACAAGAGCTGGATGCAGTAGGGACCAGCTAGCCTAGCTTAGCACAAGGACTGGAAGCAGTAGGGAGCAACTAGCCTAGCTTAGCACAAGGACTGGAAGCAGTAGGGAGCAGCTAGCCTAGCTTAGCACAAGGGCTGGAAGCAGTAGGGACCAGCTAGCCTAGCTTAGCACAAGGACTGGAAGCAGTAGGAAGCAGCTAGCCTAGCTTAGCACAAGAGCTGGATGCAGTAGGGACCAGCTAGCCTAGCTTAGCACAAGGACTGGAAGCAGTAGGGAGCAACTAGCCTAGCTTAGCACAAGGACTGGAAGCAGTAGGGAGCAACTAGCCTAGCTTAGCACAAGGAATGGAAGCAGTAGGGAGCAGCTAGCCTAGCTTAGCACAAGGGCTGGAAGCAGTAGGGACCAGCTAGCCTACCTAGCTTAGCACAAGGACTGGAAGCAGTAGGGAGCAGCTAGCCTAGCTTAGCACAAGGGCTGGAAGCAGTAGGGACCAGCTAGCCTAGCTTAGCACAAGGACTGGAAGCAGTAGGGAGCAACTAGCCTAGCTTAGCACAAGGACTGGAAGCAGTAGGGAGCAGCTAGCCTAGCTTAGCACAAGGAATGGAAGCAGTAGGGAGCAGCTAGCCTAGCTTAGCACAAGGGCTGGAAGCAGTAGGGACCAGCTAGCCTAGCTTAGCACAAGGGCTGGAAGCAGTAGGGACCAGCTAGCCTAGCTTAGCACAAGTTGCAGTTTGCATACCAGCTAGCCTAGCTTAGCACAAGCTGCAGTTTGCATATCAGCAGAACATCGGTGTGGAGGATGCCATAATCTACATGGTCCACAAGGCCTATCTACATCTGGAGAAGCCGGGCAGGTCAGTGAGGGTAACATTCTTTGACTTTTCTAGTGCCTTCAACACTATTCAGCCTCCACTACTGACTGAGAAGCTGTCAGTGATGGGGGTGGAGGACGACTTGGTGGCCTGGATCTTCAACTACCTCACTGGCAGACCACAGTCTGTCAAACTGCAGGGGTGCCACTCCGACGTGCTGATCTGCAACACTGGAGCCCCCCAGGGAACTATATTGGCACCCTTTTTATTCACCCTGTACACCTCAGACTTCCGCTTCAGCTCCGGGAACTGCCATCTCCAAAAGTTTTCTGATGACTCCTCCATCGTTGGATACATCACCAACGACAACGAGGAAGAGTACAGAGCTGTGGTGGAGAGATTCGCAGAGTGGAGCAAGGAAAACCACCTACAGCTCAACATCAGCAAGACGAATGAGATGGTGGTGGACCATCGGCGGAGAAAGAGGAAGCCCTCAACTCCCATCATCATCCAGGGGGAGGAGGTGGAAAGGGTGTCGAATTACAAATTCCTGGGTGTTCTCATGAACAACAAACTGGACTGGACGGACAACACAGAGGCCCTCTACAGGAAGGGACAGAGCAGACTGTTCTTCCTGAGAGGGCTCAGGTCTTTTAATGTCTGCAGCAAACTGCTGCAGATGTTCTACCAGTCTGTGGTGGCGGCTGCCCTCTTTTTCGCTGTGGTATGCTGGGGGGGCAACACCAACACAGACAAAATAAACAAACTGGTAAAAAAAAAGCAAGCTCTGTGGTGGGAGCGGACCTGGACCGTCTGCAGGTGGTGGCAGAGGGGAGGACGAGGAGGAAGCTGCATGCTGCATCTGTTCCTCCCTCCCCATCAACCTGGACCCTCTGCAATTTGCATATCGCCCCAACAGGTCCACGGAGGACGCCATAGCCCATGTGCTGCACACAGCAGCATCACACCTGGACAAGAGGCAGGGGAACTATGTGAGAATGCTGTTCATCGACTACAGCTCAGCATTCAATACCATAGTCCCCTCCAAACTCATAGCCAAGCTCAGGGACCTGGGCTTGAACTATGACCTGTGCCAGTGGGTCTTGGACTTCCTGACGGGCAGACCCCAGGTGGTAAGAGCCGGCAACTGCACCTCCTCATCCATCACGCTCAACATAGGGGCCCCCCAGGGCTGTGTTCTGAGCCCCCTCCTCTACTCCCTGTACACACATGACTGCGTAGCACAGCGGAACAACAACACCATCATCAAATTTGCTGATGACACAGTAGTGGTGGGCCTGATCTCTGCCAACGACGAAAGGGCCTACCTGGAAGAGGTAGAGAACCTGTCACAGTGGTGTCAGGAGAACTGCCTCTCCCTGAACGTCAGCAAAACAAAAGAGATGATTGTGGACTTCAGGAGGTCGGGGGTCAAGGACTACAGCCCCCTCAGCATCGACGGGGCACCGGTTGAGAGAGTGAACAGTTTCAAGTACCTCGGAGCCCACATATCCGAGGACTTGACATGGACCACACACATTGACAGTGTTGTGAAGAAGGCACGACAACGCCTCTACTTCCTCAGGCGCCTAAGGAAGTTCCAAGTCAGTCAGAAGATCCTTAGGAACTTCTACTCATGTACAATAGAGAGCATCCTGACCGGCAACATCACCTCCTGGTTTGGGAATAGCACTGCACAAGACCGTAGCAGACTACAAAGAGTGACACGTTCAGCCGAACGCACAATTGGAGGGGGGCTTCCCACCCTCCAGAACATTTACAACAAGCGGTGCAAGGGGAAGGCTAAGAGAATTATTAAGGACTCGAGCCACCCGAACAACTGCCTCTTTGAACTGCTGCGGTCAGGCAAGCGATACCGGAGTCTTAAGGCGAGCACAGAAAGACTCAGAAGAAGCTTCTATCCCCAGGCCATCAGGCTGCTAAACGAACAATAATCGCTAAACGAACAATAATCACTATGCAACAACCATCAAATGCACACAGCACACACACCCACACGCACACACTCACTCAAACAAACAACACACTGCAGCACCCACTCTCCACACTTTAGATCACACAAACACACTTTATATTTATTGATAAAGGATTTGCACTACAACTCGTACACCTACTGTGAATTGTACCTAAATTGCACCTCGTCCCATTTCTCCATTTCTGCCTTGCACTATATAGTATTGTATATTAGTACACTGCACAGTATTGTATATTGTATGGTAACTACGTCTATTCTGCATTGAACATTGTACATATGTCTAAACTGAACACTGTGACCTCTTTTTTTTACTTCTAATTTTACTATGTTTTTATTTCATACTTATCTTGTCTTGCACAGTCTCTGGAGCGCAACAGTAAGAAGCATTTTGTACAAAAGTATTCTGTACTTCTGTATGACAACTATTAAAGAAACTTGAAACTTGAAACTTGCTATCCTTGAGAACCCCTGCCACCCCCTCTATGATGAGCTGACCGCAATGCGATCCACGTTTAGCCACAGACTCATCCCCCCCCCGACATACCACAAAGCGCTTTGGGCAGTCCTTTGTGCCGGTGGCAATCAGGCTCCACAACCAAGCAGGGCCAGGATGGGCCAACTGCTGTGAACTGGACGAGCTGGGTTGTGGACTGTAACAAATTAATTTAATTATTTAACAACACATTCATGATTGGACTTGTTTCTTTTTTACCACTTTTTAGCTCTTTTTAGTCCTATTTTAGCTATTTCTATCCCTGTGTACTTGTCCGTCTTGTTTTTAACACATGTATGTTATGTATAAACTGTTTTTTAATTTCTGTTTTTAAATTGCTGTTACGCTGCTTATGCTGTAAATTACATCTTAATCTCCCCTCTGGGATAAATAAAGGTTTTCAATTCAATTCAGTAGGGACCAGCTAGCCTACCTAGCTTAGCACAAGGGCTGGAAGCAGTAGGGACCAGCTAGCCTACCTAGCTTAGCACAAGGACTGGAAGCAGTAGGGAGCAGCTAGCCTAGCTTAGCACAAGGGCTGGAAGCAGTAGGGAGCAGCTAGCCTAGCTTAGCACAAGGGCTGGAAGCAGTAGGGACCAGCTATCCTAGCTTAGCACAAGGACTGGAAGCAGTAGGGAGCAGCTAGCCTAGCTTAGCACAAGGGCTGGAAGCAGTAGGGAGCAGCTAGCCTAGCTTAGCACAAGGGCTGGAAGCAGTAGGGACCAGCTAGCCAGGTACCGAGGGGGGGGGGGGGGGGGGGCCTGAGGCATTGATCAGCCTGGCGGCTGAGGGGAAGAAGCTCAGTCTGTGTCGAGCTTTCACAGCCTTTGGGATCCTCAGCCTTCTCCCAGAGGGAAGCAGGGTGAAGAGGCTGTGACCCTCTGCTAAAGTTCCACTCCTGCACTAAAGTTGGGGATTCAGTTGGACTCAGATCTGCTGCGTTCCCCCCTACCGCTGGTGACAGTGTGTACATCGATCTACTCTCATAAAGTAGGGAATCCACCCTGCTACACAAACATAACAAAACACACTGGTCAGACTACTGCTTGACCTTACTCCTAGAACCCACCTCGCCCCTGCCCACGTGACAACCTAGGATGGCTTAGAGTAGACGACAGAGTACAGCAACTTGCAATGGGCCTGTCTACAAGATACATACATGACCAAGGTATGTGTACATGTCAAAATACTTCCCAAAGGTCAGTGAATACCACGACCACAACACCATGGGAGCTCCACAAATCATGTTAAACCCAGATTCGGCTCAAACAGGGACTAAACACGTTTCGCAATTATGCCACATCAATGTGGAACGCCCTACCCAAAGATGTAAAGGAATGTGAATCACTACCCACTTTCAAAACCACTCTCAAAGAACACCTACGGGAGACTGCAATTCGAAACTGGCCCCTGTAAATGTCCTAACCCAACCCCCTCCAATGTACAGTGAAGTATCAAACATGGTTTTGTCAATATTCCAATGTACAGTTGTGCTTGTGCAGTTGTACAGTGTCCCCCCCCCCCCACCTATAATGTACGGTTCTACGTCAAATATATACTCTCTTTTCTTGACTCTTTTTGTATCACAAACAGTAGGCCCTACTGTATTTGCAAATCTGGTATGTCATAAATGTATAGAAGTGTCTATCTGTATGTCACATGTCATGTTATGATGAATTGAAAATGGGGGACCCTGATGTAAACAAGATGAAAGTCTTTCTCTGGTCTGCATGCCCTTAACAATTGTATGTATTGAGCTGTACTGTATTGTACCCATTCTGCAATCTGTTAACAAAGTTTTCAATCAATCAATCTGGCAACACTGATGCGTTGCATTGTGGGGGATCCCGGTTTGAAATTTGAATTGAAGCACGTTACAGACAGAGCCTGCACCACGCCGTGAGCAACTGTTGCATCTTCTCCTCAGGTAATTTATTGGAGATCATACTATTGGGTAATTGTGCAACACATATATTTTATTATTTATAAGTAATGCGTGCCGCTGATATAAATGAGTGCTGTTTAGTCTGTGTTTCAGTGAGTGTAGCGCAAGCTCACGTTAGCTACTAGGCTACATACACTGTAGCGCGAGCTCACGTTACTACTAGGCTACATACACTGCGTGCGAGCTCACGTTAGCTACTAGGCTACATACACTGTAGCGCGAGCTCACGTTACTACTAGGCTACATACACTGTAGCGCAAGCTCACGTTACTACTAGGCTACATACACTGCGCGCGAGCTCACGTTACTACTAGGCTACATACACTGCGCGCGAGCTCACGTTACTACTAGGCTACATACACTGTAGCGCGAGCTCACATTACTACTAGGCTATATACACTGTAGCGCGAGCTCACGTTACTACTAGGCTACATACACTAGCGCGAGCTCACGTTACTACTAGGCTACATACACTGTAGCGCGAGCTCAAGTGCTACTAGGCTACATACACTGTAGCGCGAGCTCACGTGCTACTAGGCTACATACACTGCTACAGGCAGAGCCTCACATCGTCACCAACTGTTCTCATCTCAGGTAATTGTGCAACACATATATTTTATTATTTATAAGTAATGCATGCTGCTGATATAAATGCTGTTTAGTCTGTGTTTCAGTGACTAGTCTACTGTAATGTTATTTGCTCGATATTATGAAACTGGTGGGATCTGTAAACTACAGTAGCACTACTGCTAGCAGGCCTAGACTGCAGAATACTGACGTTAGCTAACCAATGCATATCACGCAGATCTTTCATGGTTTAATTTAATTGTAAAATATATAATTTCACAGCAAATACTGTTACAGTGCTGGATCTCAACAATGACATGAAAGCAGAAGACAGCTCAATAACAACTACCGGTATACTTCAAGTGGTCGTAAGTGATGTATAATTTTTTTTTATTGTGTGTGTGACTGTATATATAATATATACTTTTTAATCTGGGACATTTTCAAAGAGTCATCCTGTAATGCCTTCTCTCTCTCTCTCTCCCAAGACGGTCAAGATCTACCAAGTCTTCAAGATCTTCAAGTGGTCATGCTTGTAAGTGATGTATAAAATGTTTTATTGTGTGTGACTGTGTATATATATACTTTTCAATCTGGGACTTTCATTTCAACAGCTGGAAAGAGTCATCCTGTAAATGCCTATACTGACTGTTGAATGTCCTTACTTTTAGCTATTCTGCAAGGAATTCTTACAAATCAAGAAGTGTTGATGGATGCTACAGTATATTTTATGTAGATGTGCATGACGTGGACTAAATTAGAGGTCCTAGATATGGAAGTTTGAAGATGGCGGTGTTTCAAGAGACTGGCTAGGCTACTGCATGCTGTAGAGTGGTGAGTTAACTTGTTCCATGTGCCGCAAGTATGTCAAAAAGAAAAACAGAAACCACGTTTGTCATTGTCATGTTAACAGTTACTTCACAGTACAAATACGTGAGTCCCCTGTTGTGGTTGTGAGTCACCTTTATTAGCTTAACTCCGTAGCACCGTATATTCTCTCCCCACCGTATGTATCTTTTTTTCTACCACCCCCTCCTAATGTACAGTCTCCTCCCCATCATAATGTATATATTCTCTGTTAGGATCTATGGGTAACATTGATTACTGTATATTTGCATATCATATATGTCACAAATGTAACATTACTATATACCTGTAGTATGTCCCTACTATGCCATAAATGTCATGATGTCAATGTTGTGTAATGTCATAAATGTCACTATGAATTGAAAATGGGGGACCCTGATGATGTAAACAAGACGAAAGTCTTTCTCTGCTCTGCATCCCCTTAACAATTGTGTGTATTGAGCCGTACTGTATTGTACCCATTCTGCAATCTGTTAAATATTGATTGATTGAACATTTTATTAACAGATTGCAGAATGGGTACAATACAGTACAGCTCAATACACACTTGTTAAGGGGATGCAGACCAGAGAAATACTTTCATCTTGTTTACATCAGGGTCCCCCATTTTCAATTCATCATAACATACACGACATACAGATAGACAGTACTGTCTGCTACATCTATACATTTATGACATACCAGATTTACAAATACAGTATTGTTTGTGATACAAAAATAGTCTAAAAAAGAGAGTATATATACATTTGACGAAGAAACTGTACATTGGAGGAGGTGGGGTGGGGGGACTGTACATTGGAGGTGGTTGGGTGGGGGGGGGACTGTACATTGGATTATCGACGAAACCTTACTTGGTCCCAAGAAGAGGGTCTTGTGTATTAAATAAAGTTTTTATTCATTCATTCACTCTGGATCTGGTAAATCCAGTAGCAATACACACAATTGTTAAGGGGATACAGACCAGAGAAAGATGTGTGTCTTGTTTACATCATCAGCGTCCCCCATTTTCAATTCATAGTGACATTTATGACATACACAACATACATGACAACATGACATTTATGACATAGGGACATACATGACTTACAGGATACCTGTAAGTCATGTATGTCCCTATGTCATAAATGTCATCATATGTATATATTTACTGTTAGGATCTCTGGGTAACAGTACTGTATATTTGCATATCGTATATGCAGTGATGCCGGTAACGCGTTACTAAGTAACGCGTTATTGTAATCTGATTACTTTTCCCCGAAAATAGTAATCTAACGCGTTAATCTTTAAAAGCCAGTAATCTGATTGCAGTTACTTGTCCAAGTGGCTGTGCATTACTATTTCGTTACTATCTCATCATAAATTCATAATGCAGGCGGAATGCAGTATTTTATTTCGTTTTCGACAGTCAAAAATACATTTTTGAGCTGTTTTTCTTATTTGGGAGTGACGTGGTGTGGCAGTGAAAGGGTTACACAAGAATGTGGCCCGCGGCGTGACTGGACTCTCTGTCTGTGAGTGACTCTGCTTTGGCCCAATCACATTCCCCATCCACAGTCTGCGAATCAGAGGCAGAGTAGGGCGGGTCTTCACAGCACGTCATGTGACATATGCGCCAATCGTGTGACAGCAGGGCTCCGTTGCATTCGTCTGAGAATTCCACCCCAAAACGCTTACAGGAAGAAAAAACGCGGCTTATTATTATTACCGAGGCGCGCGGCTTATTATATTATTAAAACAGCTACTTGTGGGCACTCATAAAAACACCGTGGTCTACAACTGTACCGAGTCCACCAAAACTATATGTGAAAGCGACCTAAACGTAAATACTGTCTACCGCTAAAAACAGCACATCCAATCGCATTGAAAGCACGACGCTTCGACTAGGTACAGGAGGACTCGGAGGCCAGCCAAACAGCAAAAGAGAGAGATTGTTTCTTTCCCTATTGATTAATGTATATTTGATGGTGGCAGAGCAAAAGCTCTTATTTGCCAGATTTACAGTTAATTTACATGTTAAAGAGAGACTGATTGTATGTTTATAGAGAGACATTTATAAAAACAATTTAATAGTTACAGTTGATATAATTGAATAGTTCAGCCTGCATTTGTTAGATGTGAATGGATACACTGGTTTTGTAAAACCACTGGCTGGCTGCTCTAATGCTGTGAGCATCATAGACTGTTGCTTTACCATACTTGATGGTACAGAAGCTGAAGCACTAGTTTAACAATTTACGTTATGTGCAGAGAAACAAGTTAAAAACAATTTATGCACTTTCAATAAAGCGTTTTAAAAAAACTGTTGGGGGAACGACGACGACTTCGTAACCTAGTTACTTTCAAAGTAACTAAGTTACTCTGATAATCAAGTAATCAGTAAAGTAACTTGGATTACTTTTTAAAGGAGTAATCAGTAATCAGTAATCGGATTACTTTTACAAGTAATCTGTGGCATCACTGCGTATATGTGACAAATGTAACAGTACTATATTATAGTACTGTTACATTTGTCACATATACGATATGCAAATATACAGTACTGTTACCCAGAGATCCTAACAGTAAATATATACATATGATGAGGAGGCGACTGTACATTAGGAGACTATGTTAGGACTGTACTTAAAAGGAGAATTTCTTTTGCTTTAATCCCTGGAATCACTGGCCTTAGACTATCTACTAACGTATTCTCTATCTCTCTCTCTAGGTTCATGGCCACTAATGGCTTCAGAAGGACAGTATGCTGGATGAGGAAGGTCTTGGCCATGCTGTGATGACTCCTAGAGGACAAGAACGGAGGTGCAGGACCTGGCTGTCAAATGGTTTGTAATGCTACAGTATATTGTATGTAGATGTGCATGACATGGACTAAATTAGAGGTCCTAGATATGCTAAATAATATTGAGAATCACTGGCCTTAGACTATCTACTAACATATTCTCGCTCTCTCTCTAGGTTCATGACCACTAATGACTTCAGAGCTTCAGAAGGACAATATGCTGGATGAGGAAGGTCTTGGCCATGCTGCGATGGCTCCTAGAGGACAAGAACGGAGGTGCAGGACCTGGCTGTCAAATGGTTTGTAATGCTACAGTATAAATTATTGTATTACCCATCACACTCACCATCAATGACTCCACCATCACCCCCTCCCCCCTAGTCCGCAACCTCTGTGTCATCCTCGACCCCACCCTCTCATTTGACCCCCATGTCCGCTCCATTGTCAAAACTTCATATTTTTACCTCCGCAACATTGCCAAAATCCGTCACTGCCTCTACCCCCTGCTGCTGAATCCCTCATACACGCCTTCATCTCATCCCTCCTGGACTACTGTAACTCCCTCCTCACTGGCATCACCTCCCGCTCCCTCCATAAACTGCAGATGGTCCAAAACTCAGCCGCCCGCCTCCTCACTAACACCCGGTCCCGCGAACACATCACTCCTGTCCTCCACTCCCTCCACTGGCTCCCGATCAAGGAACGCATTAACTTCAAAACACTACTCCTCACCTTCAAAGCCCTCCATAGCCTGGCCTCACCCTGGTCTCAAAATTTTTACACCAAGTACCACCTGAGAACGTAGCTGGCTCTCCAAGTACCACCATATGACTGACGTTAAAATACAGTATTCAGCTATGCACAGTTCACGCAGGAGGCAAATGTATTCCTAATACCATTATTTTGTTACAAAGACTTAATTTCCTGCATTCTGGTGCAGGAATGTTTGAATTTTTACCATTTAAATGCCTGTGTTTGTGATGGGCATCACAAAGTATTGTATATAAAAAAAAAAAAAAAAACACATATTCAATACATTTTGAATTGTAACCCTTTAAATGCCAGTTTGTGTGATGGCATCACAAATTATTGTTAAAAATTATTATTATTGTTGTTGTGGTATGGAAGCAAATGAGTGACAGAAGTATTTGAATTTTATCAGACCGAATTTATAGCATTGAAAATAATTACTTTGAAAACGCGTATCTGAATTGAATTTATAGCATTGAAAATAATTACTTTGAAAACATGTATCTGAATTTTTTCAGACACCGAATTTATAGCATTGAAAATAATTACTTTGAAAACATGTATCTGTTTTTTTTTTCAGACACCGAATTTATAGCATTGAAAAGAATTACTTTGAAAATCATGTATCTGAATTTTTTTTCTCCAAATTTACCTTATGTGAAATAAAAATTCAGTGTTTAAAATTCAATGTAAAAAATTAGAATGCATAATAAAATTCAATGTAAAAAAAATCGATGCATAATTGCGGTGTATAAAATTCAATGTAAAAAATTCGATGCATAATTGCGGTGTATAAAATTCTATATAAAAAATTCGATGCATAATTGCGGTGTATAAAATTCGATGTAAAAAACCATCATCCGGGCTGCGTGAATCCTTTCAGCAACTGGCTTGTCCTTCCGCGTTCCCGTTTGGCGCTCTGATTGGCCAGGTCATGTGACATGAGCGCCAATCGTGGGACGGCAAGTTTTTGCCGTCCCACGCTCTCTGATTGGCCACTGACGCGTTTGCCCAATCCGTGACGAGCTGTGTCTTTGCCCATTTCCACGTCAAACAGCCTGCAAACTACCTGGCATTCTATCGCCATGCTCTAAGACAAACTCTAACCTTAACCAACTTCGAAAGAGTGCCTAAGCTTAACCGTCGAAAGAACTTGCCGTCACGCACTAAGACAAACTCGAACCTTAACCAACTTCGAAGAGTGCCTAAGCTTAACCAGTGTAAAAACAGGCGTCGGCCAATCAGAGAGCGTCTCCGAGAAATGCGGCTTGGTTTGGTATTCACGCATCCGGGCTACCCAGACAGGATAAGCAATCGAGCCTGGATGCAATCGAACTGACTTCTGGCCTATCACTGCACGGCTTTGTCAGTCATGTGATCACACCAACCCGGGAGAAAGATGGCGGTATATACATACGGTGGGGAGAGAAATATACATACGGTGGGGAGAGAATATATACATACGGTGGGGAGGAGACTGTACATTAGGAGGGGGTGGGAGAGAAATATACATACGGTGGGGAGAGAATATATACATACGGTGGGGAGGAGACTACATTAGGAGGGGGTGGGTGGGAGAGAAATATACATATGGTGGGGACTGGGGAGAGAATATATACATACGGTGGGGAGGAGACTGTACATTAGGAGGGGGTGGGTGGGAGAGAAATATACATACGGTGGGGATAGAATATATACATATGATGGGGAGAGAATATATACATACGGTGGGGAGGAGACTGTACATTAGGAGGGGGTGGGTGGGAGAGAAATATACATACGGTGGGGAGAGAATATATACATATGATGGGGAGAGAATATATACATACGGTGGGGAGGAGACTGTACATTAGGAGGGGGTGGGTGGGAGAGAAATATACATATAATAGACAGTCTCCTCCCCACCATATGTATATATTCTCTCCCCACCATATGTATATTTCTCTCCCACCCCCTCCTAATGTACAGTCTTCTCCCCACCGTATATGTATATATTCTCTCCCACCCCCTCCCAATAGTTACATAAGCATTGTTGTAACTAGTGTTAACAAATACTTTATTATAGTTCAATTGTGTTAAACTTGGGACACAGCCATGGCTCTATATTTTATTTCGTTTTGTATGTGAGGTATTTTAGCTTGCAGTTGTTGTGTTGCATTGTGGGTCTTCAGCACAAAGTAATCCCTTGCTGAGGGTAAGATGGTTTTCTGTCTGCTCAGACTCAGAATACTTAATTAACATGATCTGTGCTTCATAAAAAAACAGATATTATTTATCTGGTTTTGGTTATTTTGCACAGTAAATACTTATTCAGGCCTACCTGCAATTCAGAATTTAATCCAGCAGGGCGGCAGTGATGTTCATTCTGCCTTTTGTTATATATAAAAAATGGGGCTTTGAAAGACTGACATATTTGAACTTCTAGCTCCTGCTACTCTAAACATATATATATATATAATATACACAGTCTTGATAAATTGCATACAAGGTTTTTTGAATATTTTGATCGTCTTCTTTTTAGAATTCGCTGGCAATCATCGCCGCTATCAAGGTGAGTTAACTAACACATTCTCAAATCATGTTTTGTTTTTACCACCAGACATGCGCTAGGTATATGGAGCTAGGTACACTTGCTACTGTAGGTTATATGGTGCTCATTGATAACTACTTTGATGGTGCTTATTTTTTCCTTATTTTGTTAATTATGTTGCTCTTTCTCTAGGAATGCCAATGTATAACTCCAGCCCCTATTACCACACTGCCATTGATTCAGCTCAGTAAGTATTATCTTTCAATTCAATATTGTCTGTCTCTCTCACCCCACTTCAAACTTCACACCTTTATCTGTGTTTTCATCTCTGTCTTTCTGTCTCTCTCACCTCGACCCCCTCCACTTCACACAACACCTACATTGCCAAAGCCTTTGTCATTTGATGACACAGCAGTGCTATGTCTGTCTCTCCCTCTATCTCCGTCTCCCTCTCTCACTGGCATAACATTTTTATTGTCGTATTCAATATTTCAGAGATTCTTCGCCAGAGGAACTTGAAGCCATTCCTGAATTACCACCAGAGACCAGCAGTTGCACGCAGGCAGAGACTGCCTGTAGCGTGAGTTGAATTTTATACACAAGTTCACTGGTGTTTATTCTTATATAAAACGTCTCTAAAGACGTATGTTTACCTTTGCATTGATTGGCGGATTTTTGACTGAAGACATTGGATCTTTCCTGCTCTCCCATCCAAGTCCCAGGTTGTAATGACGTAATCATGACACTTAGTTGATTTTGAGTAGACAATTACTCGTTGCATCTGGGCTCATAGTCATAGCCATATAGGAATGACCGCTACACCGTCACGCCAATAGCGGCCGAGGGAGGGAGAGTTAAGCGATTTCTTTGTCATTCAGACAGATTCTCCTATCTGCACCTATCTGACACGTATAGCCACTGATGGTGGAGAAGTGCTGTCCAATTAGCCATTTTGGGGAAATTCAGGCATAAAATAATATTCTGTTGTGTGTCACTGTCAAACAATCCAATATTTCAGAGATTCTTCGCCAGTTGCGGGAAGTATGTCACCACCTGAAGACGCAGACCACCACCTGAAGCCCATGTAGAATTGTGAGTTGAATTTTATACATGATAGATCAGTGGTTCTCAAACTTTTTACACCAAGTACCACCTGAGAATGTAGCTGGCTCTCCAAGTACCACCATATGACCGGTGTTAAAATACAGTCTATTCAGCTATGCACAGTTCACGCAGGAGGCAAATGTATTCCTAATACCATTATTTATTGTTAACTTTTGTCAGACACAGCCACAATGTACAAAGGGATAGCACTAGAACTAGCAAACGCTTCCACACAACTCATACAATGCAAGGGGCATTGAGAACATAATAACTAACATTCTCACATAGCAAGTGAGAAAATTAAGAACAACTGTATTTCAGCAAATGTACTTAATCTCTATCTCTCTCTCTCTCTCTCTCTCTCTCTCTCTCTCTCTCTCTCTCTCTCTCTCTCTCTCTCACACAGCAAGCAATTGTCCATCATTCTCTCTCTCTCTCTCTCACACACACACACACGCACACGCACGCACACACACACACACACACACACACACACACACACACACACACACACACACAATTATTTTGTTACAAAAACTTAATTTCCTGCATTCTGGTGCAGGACTTTTTGAAATTTTACCCTTTAAATGCCAGTTTGTGTGATGGCATCACAAATTATTGTTAAAATAAACACACAAAGTAAAATATGTTCAATAGGATAGGAGCCCCGCATTTAGTGATCTAGGAGGCAAGTATTTTGTAATAAGATCAGATAGATAGAGCAATCACAAAATAAAGAAATGAGGCTCATCGTGCTCGCAAGCCACTGTCTAAAGTCTAATTGTGTTCTCAGAGGGATGACACTGGTGATCTACACCTCTACCAGAGGCCAGCAGCCAGAGGGGGACCCTGCTGACCACAAGGCCATCTGAATCATCCTATGCTGAATTGACATGGATGGTATCTCCCTTAAGCTGATGTGAGTATAACTTCCATGTACAAACACAAACACACCCACTCTATCTATATCTCTCTTCTAGGACATGTCATCATCATCAAACCTTTATTTAATTCTTGGGAGAACAGTAGGGTTGTAAAAAAAAGTGTAAACATCTTCAAATCATTATTAACACATCCACGCTGTAAAGGGTTATTGCCCGCCATGCTTTGACCGCCAGATCTCGCGAGTAGGGTCGAGCTGCAGACTCGGAGCCTCGGTCCAGATTGGAACTTCCGCCCTGCCACAGGACTATTACTCCTGTGACAGGGCAATGCGCTGATTGGCGGAAAGTACGGAAGTATCTCGAAGTACGTCTGACGTATCTCGAATTACGTCTGATGTTTCTCTACGTTAGCGAACATTAAACGTTGTATTCATAAAATAATATAAATTCAGCAGCATGGGGAGGGCCGGGGGGAGGGGAGGTACAGGTAGTAGAAGACATAGTTATAGTACAGTGGAGAAGTAAAAATAGAATAAAAAGGCAGTGGAAACAATATACAATATTATTAACTCTAATAATAACACGCCTCGCGGGCTCATTATAATACGAGAGCCGTGGGTCTGCATTGTATAGAGCGGATCCCCCGGCCGTATTCAAGCGCTGGAGCGCTTTGCCATGGATAAAACTGTATTAATATAGTAGTAATAATAGTAGTTGGCTAGTTGCGCGCTTCTGTCCACCTCCCGCAGTGCGCGCATACACACATACTGTCTGTAGCCTATACAGTACGTGCAAAATTAGTTGTCAAGAGCCAATCGCACAGGTTGCCTCATCTCATCTGGCTCTGCAAATAGATCTAGAGTCTGAATATCATATATAGCCTGCTGATGATCTCTCTCTCTCTCTCTCTCTCTCTCTCTCTCTCTCTCTCTCTCTCTCTCTCTCTCTCTCTCACACAGCAAGCAATTGTCCATCATTCTCTCTCTCTCTCTCTCACACACACACGCACACGCACGCACACACACACACACACACACACACACACACACACACACACACACACACACACACACACACACACACACACACACACACACACACACACACACACACACACACACACACACACACAATTATTTTGTTACAAAAACTTAATTTCCTGCATTCTGGTGCAGGACTTTTTGAAATTTTACCCTTTAAATGCCAGTTTGTGTGATGGCATCACAAATTATTGTTAAAATAAACACACAAAGTAAAATATGTTCAATAGGATAGGAGCCCCGCATTTAGTGATCTAGGAGGCAAGTATTTTGTAATAAGATCAGATAGATAGAGCAATCACAAAATAAAGAAATGAGGCTCATCGTGCTCGCAAGCCACTGTCTAAAGTCTAATTGTGTTCTCAGAGGGATGACACTGGTGATCTACACCTCTACCAGAGGCCAGCAGCCAGAGGGGGACCCTGCTGACCACAAGGCCATCTGAATCATCCTATGCTGAATTGACATGGATGGTATCTCCCTTAAGCTGATGTGAGTATAACTTCCATGTACAAACACAAACACACCCACTCTATCTATATCTCTCTTCTAGGACATGTCATCATCATCAAATGATTCTCATTCCTGTACTGTTGTTTATACTCTGCTCCTGTGTTGTAACCCAACCCCCTCCAATGTACAGTAAATTACCAAGTATGGTTTTGTCAATATTCCAATGTACAGTTTTGCTTGTACAGTTGTACAGTGTCCACCACCCACCCACCCACCCCTCCTACCCGACCCCCCCCCCCCCCCCCCCCCCCAAGGCGAAAGTCTCTCTGGTCTGCATCCCCTTAACAATTGTGTGTATTGAGCTGTACTGTACTGTACCCATTCTGCAATCTGTTAATAAAATGTTCAATCAAGAATGGAGTGATTGACAGTGTCAAAGGCCTTTTGTAGGTCCAGCATGATCTGTTAATACAATTTTCAATCAATCAATCAATCAATCAATCAATCAATCAATCAATCAATCAATCAATCAATCAAGACCCGCGTCGCAGGCACTGCATTCCGTTCTCAGAATGGATTTGAGAGAGATCATCAGCAGGCTATATATGATATTCAGACTCTAGATCTATTTGCAGAGCCAGATGAGATGAGGCAACCTGTGCGATTGGCTCTTGACAACTAATTTTGCACGTACTGTATAGGCTACAGACAGTATGTGTGTATGCGCGCACTGCGGGAGGTGGCCAGAAGCGCGCAACTAGCCAACTACTATTATTACTACTATATTAATACAGTTTTATCCATGGCAAAGCGCTCCAGCGCTTGAATACGGCCGGGGGATCCGCTCTATACAATGCAGACCCACGGCTCTCGTATTATAATGAGCCCGCGAGGCGTGTTATTATTAGAGTTAATAATATTGTATATTGTTTCCACTGCCTTTTTATTCTATTTTTACTTCTCCACTGTACTATAACTATGTCTTCTACTACCTGTACCTCCCCTCCCCCCGGCCCTCCCCATGCTGCTGAATTTATATTATTTTATGAATACAACGTTTAATGTTCGCTAACGTAGAGAAACGTCAGACGTAATTCGAGATACGTCAGACGTACTTCGAGATACTTCCGTACTTTCCGCCAATCAGCGCATTGCCCTGTCACAGGAGTAATAGTCCTGTGGCAGGGCGGAAGTTCCAATCTGGACCGAGGCTCCGAGTCTGCAGCTGGACCCTATTGGATCTCGCTGTACAGCGTTATTGAGATCAATATTGAATTTTTTCGCCATGGCATTCAAAATTCATATATACACCCATGGCCGCCTAGTTATAGTTGAAAGTGGGGGTGCAAGATTCTTTTTTATTTTTTTTACATTTAATGAACACCTGTATGTGCAATTTCCTGCAATATAGAGCCTTCAATCTTGACCAAAATAAAGCTGCTCTTTTCACTATAAAACTCAGTTTATATTGCAGTATGATAGCTATAATAATAATAACTTCACTGCGAGGGCTCTTTTAGCTAACGCTAGCTAGGCACGTATGATAGCCAATTACTATTATAATAATAATAATAATAACTTTCCCATCCTCCCAAAGCCCCTCCGGCCCCGTTCACATCCGCAGCGGCAGTACCAACAACAACAACAATTAATTGACGCTATCAATAGCCCCAGTGAGCGCGGCGGCTGGCTGAATGAATGAATGAAAACTTTATTTAACAGATTGCAGAATGGGTACAATACAGTACGGCTCAATACACACAATTGTTAAGGTGATGCAGACCAGAGAAAGACGTTTGTCTTGTTTACATCAGGGTCCATACTAGCCCCTTTCGTGACTGTGCTGCACCGAGTGAATCCACAGTCACTTGCTCCTCAATGGGAAACCAACCTAGATTTACCCTGAAGGACTGGTTCTGGCCGAACCGTTCGTTATACAAGTATCACAGAGACATTACAAATGTGCTCACAGTTGCACGAGGGTTTCGGACAGAGATACGGGATGGTGCGCAGGCGCTGTGATCACCCAACGGCGGAAATAATGCCGCTTTGAGCAGTTTATAAAAAAATATTAAAAATATTTATTAGCAACGCCGAGCTTTCAAACCATCCCGTATCTCTGTCCGAACATATACAGAAATAAATACAGTAAAAACATACATGACATCATGACATTTATGGCATAGGGACATACATGACATACAGGTATATACTGTAGTACTGTTACATTTGTGACATATACGATATGCAAATAATATACAGTACTGTTACCCAGAGATCCTAACAGAAAATATTATATATATATGATGGGGATGAGACTGTACATTAGGAGGAGGGGGGGGGGGGTGGACATTTACGGTGGCCAGTTTCGAATTGCAGTCTCCCGTAGGTGCTCTTTAAGAGCGGTTTTGAATGTGGGCAGGGGTAAAGTGGGTTTTAGGAGTGAGGTTAAGCAGTAGTCTGACCAGTTTGTTTTGTGATGTTTGTAATCTTGTTTTTAGTGCCTTTGAGGTGCTTTGGTACCATGAGGTGCAGGCATAGTCGTAGTACCCTTGAATGAGTACTGAGAGTACCCATGATTTTTGCCATTTTGTTATCGTGAAATTGGTATTAAATTTAATTCTGATTGGCATTAAAAAGTCTTAAAGCCTTAAATCTGACTGGGCTAAACCCTGGTTATTTTCAGCCCAATTTATTCATTTCACTGCAAACCATCTGATCAATATATCACCCATACTACATAAAGCATTTACTGACGATCACGTAATTATAAACGCCGCCCCCCCCCCCCTTTCCTCCGTGCATGATGACGCATAACGTATACGATCATATACAGTTGAATTTTTTAATATAGCGTGTCTAGGGAATAAACGGCAATCGATGCATTTAGGTCTATAACTCACGTTCTAGGAATTACTACAGAAAATGATAAAACATACTTATATTCTAGAAGGTATTTTTGTATTTTTGTATGAATGAAAAAGTATAACGTTCCTACATCCTGAACAATAGATAATCGATGTTGAATGCAGGCATTAATAAAGTGTTCCGTCTCAAGACGGATTTCCGTCAATTTGATTGGGGAGATCCGTCAATTTGATTCGCAGTCTAACGGAATTGACTACCTGGTATAATATGATTTGTAGATGCATACAGATTGAAACAAAATTGAGCCAATCAGAGGCGCCAAATATCATGAAAAGGGAATTTTTTCTACCGAGGCGGCGCCAAGCAGTCATCACTCAGGGACTCGAGTGGTTGCAGCTGGAGGCTATTGGGCGAGTGACATTTGCGAGGTCTGTCCGCCACATGGCAGGGTAACAAAATAGTTGTGTCCCCTGCTGTGGTTGTGAGTATAGTATACGTTTATTAGCTTAACTCCGTAGCAACATCACACAGGTGTATCTGTAGACAGTCTCCTCCCCACCGTATATATCTTTTTTCCTACCACCCACCCCCTCCTAATGTACAGTCCCGGACTTTCCAGTGAATCATAGTGTCCTTTTTTTTCATTTTCCCAGATGCACCATGCACCAAGGATCCAGCTGATTACTGCCAATCTGGAGGATTGTTCCTTATCTGCTCTTCACTTGTGCCACTGATTCATTGACCTTTTGTGGTGTGGTATGTTTTGATTTTTACTTAGTAATACACTGTATAGTTGGGATTCTGAATTAAACAGTATAATGTTCACATATATTATGGAGCCCCCAGGGGTCGGGAGAATATTGTGGAAAACAATATAAAACTGAAATGGTAAAGCTAAAAAACTGTAGACCTGACCACAACCCCCTCGGTTCAACAGCACAATATGTTGCTTTCTCCGCTTTTAAAAGTTGAAATCATCTGATGACATTGAAGGGATAGTTCAGAATTGTGGACATAAAGTTTAATTTACTACTTGGCCATTATGTTATGTTCAATGGACTGCACTTATATAGCAATAGCGCTTTTATCCAAAGCGCGTATGGCCTCTCATTCACCTATTCACACACATTCACACACCAATGGTGGCAGCTGCCATGCATATTGATCCATAAATAGTGTTTAGATTGTACTTCTATAGGTTTTTAACTTTACATACTGTATTTAAACATTATATTTGAACAAACACTGCAAGCTAAGTTTTAAATCATTTGAATCTGTTTTATACAGCACACTTGCTTCCAAAATAAAGCAGTTTTACAATCCTGATCGTTTGTTAACACTTGAAGCTTTTTGTTTCTAACAATCTGTACAATAAAGTGTTTCTCTGCTGAACTTTGAGTTCTGTCACTTAATTGAAGGAGTTTTGATTGTAATAATTATGGGAAAACCTGTAAAATAACAGTGTTTCACTGCTGAACTTTAAGTTCTGTCACTTTATTGAAGGAGTTTGATTGTAATAAATTGAGGAAAAACCTGTGAAATAACAGTGTTTCACTGCTGAACTTTAAGTTCTGTCACTTTATTGAAGGAGTTTGATCGTAATAATTTAGGAAAAATCTGTGAAATAACAGTCTTTCACTGCTGAACTTTGAGTTCTGTCACTTTATTGAAGGAGTTTGATTGTAATAATTATGGGAAAACCTGTAAAATAACAGTGTTTCACTGCTGAACTTTAAGTTCTGTCACTTAATTGAAGGAGTTTGATTGTAATAATTGAGGAAAAACCTGTGAAATAACAGTGTTTCACTGCTGAACTTTAAGTTCTGTCACTTTATTGAAGGAGTTTGATCGTAATAATTTAGGAAAAACCTGTGAAATAACAGTCTTTCACTGCTGAACTTTGAGTTCTGTCACTTAATTGAAGGAGTTTGATTGTAATAATTATGGGAAAACCTGTAAAATAACAGTGTTTCACTGCTGAACTTTAAGTTCTGTCACTTTATTTAAGGAGTTTGATCGTAATAATTGAGGAAAAACCTGTGAAATAACAGTGTTTCACTGCTGAATTTTGAGTTCTGTCACTTAATTGAAGGAGTTTGATTGTAATAATTATGGGAAAACATGTAAAATAACAGTGTTTCACTGCTGAACTTTGAGTTCTGTCACTTAATTGAAGGAGTTTGATTGTAATAATTATGGGAAAACATGTAGAATAACAGTGTTTCACTGCTGAACTTTGAGTTCTGTCACTTAATTGAAGGAGTTTGATTGTAATAATTATGGGAAAACATGTAAAATAACAGTGTTTCACTGCTGAACTTTGAGTTCTGTCACTTAATTGAAGGAGTTTGATTGTAATAATTCTGGGAAAACATGTAAAATAACAGTGTTTCACTGCTGAACTTTGAGTTCTGTCACTTAATTGAAGGAGTTTGATTGTAATAATTCTGGGAAAACATGTAAAATAACAGTGTTTCACTGCTGAACTTTAAGTTCTGTCACTTTATTGAAGGAGTTTGATCATAATAATTTAGGAAAAACCTGTGAAATAACAGTGTTTCACTGCTGAACTTTAAGTTCTGTCACTTTATTGAAGGAGTTTGATCGTAATAATTTAGGAAAGACCTGTGAAATAACAGTGTTTCACTGCTGAACTTTGAGTTATGTCTCTTAATTGAAGGAGTTTCATCGTAAATGTAGGGAAAACCTGTGAAACAACAGTGTTTCACTGCTGAACTCTAAGTTCTGTCACTTTATTGAAGGTGTTTGATCATAATAATGTAGGAAAAAACTGTAAAATAACAGTGTTTCACTGCTGAACCTAACCTGTCAATTAACAGTGGTTCTCTGTTCTGTTTCATTAGGGGCTCTGCTTGGCATCACTACTGCACTATCTCGCGTACGTGCACGCGTACTGAATAAACCACAAATGTACCTCTAATACCAGTATTAGTCTGACCACACCCCTCATCAGCTTACCTTCATAAGCAGGTGTGTGGTCACCTGCTCTCCTCCTTCTCGCTTTCACCACAAGGAAGAAGTGCCTCGGTAGATCCCCACACTTGACACCATGATGGAAGAAAGGTTTAGGAGCAGCTTTGGGAAACAAGGATACGTTGACATCATATCTTTATTTTCTCTCTCACTATTTTCGAGAAAATACGGCGATATTGTCTTCGTACTGGAGTGTCTGGAAGATGATGATCATTCTAAAAACCCTCCACCGGTTTTCGTATTGGGAGCACGCCGCTGCATGCTTCTCAACTGCAGTTCCTTGCTGTGTTTGTTGGGGTGAAACCTGTCAGGCCACAGCTGAACTGTCGGACATGCCGCTGTTGTGAGAAGCGGTGCGTTCCAGGTTGGGTGAGTAGTGTTTGCTGGCGGGCTCCACTTGTCTGTTAGTGCTATGGGGGCTACTTGACAAAGTTTATGGAAACCGGCCCCAGACTAGGGTCCTTTGTTCAGCCACCTAGGCGACAGAAGGCCTTGGTCTGGAGACCATTATAGTTTTAACTAGTGGGCCGCGACCATTGACACTGGTGATCCCTGTGTGTTCTGGACGAGTGGATTCTCTCTGTCACCGTGTTAAGGCCCCATCTTTCATATCCAAATGAGAGTATTCCTTCACGAGGAGATATGTGCATGTAATGTGCGATAGCGGCAGATTCATGTTCAAAGTCAGCTACACAGGCCAGTTGGTACTGTGCTGATTCCGTCGGATGTGGTAATGTCACCGTTGTGAAGCGGTGTTGACATCTTGTTTTCTCTTTTCTCTTAAAAAGTGAGGAGAGGTTCAGAACGGCGGCCTGTCTGGGTGAGTGTTATGTCATTGTTTACATGTTCATAGCTTACGGTTAGCCGGTCAGCTGTTAACTGCTGCGTTAGCCTGCTGGATCGCTGCATGGCCTGCTTAAGGCCTACTATTAGCCAGTCAGCTGTTAGCTGCGGGGCTAGCATGTCGTGGTCGCTAGGTAACGTTAGCTTGCTGCTATGGCCATGGCCTGGCGCGGGGTAGCTTAGCTTCTCGCGCGCCGCCGTGAGCTCGCTTCTGATCGCGTGCGTCGTTAGATCGGCGTCTCGCGAGCAGAAGCAATAGCACCCGAACGGTTGGAGCGGCCGTTAGCTTGATGCTATTCTGTTGAACGTGCTTTGATTTTAACATGTTTTACACTCTTGACCACGACGTCATCCTTGACAGGGGATGTTCGTCGACCCTGCCCTGAGCCTGGACGGGGATTGCGTCAACAAAGAGGACTGTAGCGACTGGTTGGAGCGGCGACGCTGCCCGGATCGAACAACACAGGACGGCTGTGTTCTACGGTGTCTTGTGACTGCACTTCGCTGATCTGCGTTCCGGGTAGGAACGGGGTTGACCAGACCTCATAACACGTCTTCTGGTTTTACTTTGCTAAATGTATTGTGAATAACGGTGTTTTTCCCAAAACGTGTGTTGCTACAATGCATTTAGGATACGTTGCGGGTTATGTGTGAGCTGTTTTTGTCACTGGCAGTTAGCTTCTCCGTGCAAACGGGATGTAATGATCTGGTTGTTGTGTGAGTAACACGGCCGTGTACTCACAACTAAGGTAACTAACCTATGAAGCTATGCTTGGTGACAAGTGAGTAAAAGAATGTTCTTTCTCAGACTGTAATGACAATGAACAGTGTGTTCACACATTAACAGGTTTTCCTGTTTTAACTGGCCGTATTGAGGGTAAAATAGGAGGATTGTGTTTTCCCCCCCGGTTCCCTGGGGACTTTATCACCTCCTATCAGACATGTTGTGCATTAATTGTGTCTTTTGTGTGGTAGGGATACGATGTAACTCTTAGCTTGATTGCTGAGGTTGTGCTAAATCTGCTGGAGAAACTTATTTCCTAAAGGGAAATTGGTTTGGTTGCTGTCATGTGTGCTTAGCAAGGCCTGTGGTCGATACTAATCAAGAATGATGTATTCTCTCATTGTGAAAAAAACGGCGTTCCTCTGTTGAGTGTTTTTGCCATTTTTTGTAGGTGATGATGGGTTGTGTGTGTCATGTGACCTACAACTGGGTTGTACTGGCCACAGAAGCACATGTGTATGTTGGACCGGGGTTCTTAGAGCCCTCTCTATTCTGTGTTTTTCCTTAGTAAAAATCAGATAGCAGGTTAGCTCATGCGCTGTGTGGAGCTGTGAAACGCTTCATAGAGCTGACTATGACTGTCATATTCTCTTTTTGTCGTTACGTCGTATCATGGGTGTGGGGTCGTAAAGGGGTGAACTGGTAACCTTTCCTCTCCCCATTGTTCTGTCGGTCAGGGGTACACCCCCTGTCCTTCAAGGTTCCCGTCACGTGGCGGTTCGGCACGTTCCGGGGGGGGGGGGGGGGGGGAGGGAGTTCCTGGTCCCACGGCCTGGTATATTGGGCGTGTGCACCGCAGGAATTCCCCCGCCATAGAGTACGTCACCGTGCGCGTCTCTGTTGGTAGGACTTCCGTGTGCTGTTCAGGTCCATGTGATGGATCTGTTTTCAGGGGGGGTGGTCAGGGCTCCTCCTCACCAAGCGCCTATTCAGGCCTTCTGTGAGTTCGGACTCCTTCTTCCATGTGAGGAAGCCTCCATCAGAGTACAGAGCCTTCCTCCTCAGATTGTCAAAGTGAGTGGACCCTCTAGAAGGGTCCTTTTCTATTGTATGTATATTCGATTCAATTCGTTTATTGAGTGTGTATGGGTTCAGTGCCTCTTCCCCGGAGGCCCTAAAACCAGTTTTTTTACATGGCTCAAGGTGCAATATATTCTTTTCAATCTGTACAGCTCGCGTGGGAAGTCTCTCTGGGGATCCCCGTCTCTTTCCTATGGGAGGGTGGTGGGATGTAAAAATGTGAATTTTTTTTACCCCGGCTGTGTAGACCGGGATACATACATACATACATAAGTCAGTAATCCCCAGCAATTCTGGAAAGAAATAAATAAACTAGGCCCCAAAAAAACCCAGACAGTCCCAATGGAGATTGTATTGGATAACGGTGAATCATGTTTTGAAACTGAGCAGATTCTGAAAAAGTGGGAAACCGACTATAGTAGTCTGTATGCTTGTAGTAGTCACCCTTTATTTGATGATGGTTTCCTGACAGAAATATGTAAGTTAAAATGTGAGGCCGAACTTGGGATGAGCAATAGCCCTACAGGTTGTGAATTATTAAATAGTGACATTACGTTAGACGAGGTACAGAGTGTAGTGGACAGAGCGAAACTGAAGAAAGCTATGGGTATTGAGGAGTTGTCGAACGAGGTCCTTAAAACTCCCTATCTGCTGAATGTATTACACTGTTTATATCAAACTTGTTTTAACACAGGCACCATCCCCTCGATATGGAACAAGTCCATTATTAAGCCCATCCCCAAATCTGCAAAAGCTGACCCTAGAGTCCCACTAAATTACAGAGGTATTAGTTTGATCAGTACAGTTTATAAATTATACTCAAGTGTTCTTAATAATAGATTAAATAAATACTTAGAATATAATGAAATGTTGGTGGATGAGCAGAATGGGTTTAGGGCTAAGAGAGCTTGTATTGATCATGTTTTTGTTTTATCATCGGTGGTGAGAGCCAGATTGGACGAGGGCAAGAATACATTTGTTTGTTTTGTTGACTTTAAAAAAGCCTTTGACTGGATTAATAGAGAGCTTTTGGACTATAAATTAATCTGTTCTGGTATTGATGGACTATTTTATAAGGCTATCAAAAGCCTGTATAAGGCCCCATCTGCCTGTCTGCAGCTGAATGATGTTAGGACCGGCTGGTTCCCCACACCATTCGGTGTAAAACAGGGAGATGTGCTTTCTCCTACTTTATTCGCCCTTTATGTTAATGACCTGGCGCAAGAAATCAAGCAAGCCAATCTTGGTATTCCAATAGATAATATAATCCTAAGTATTTTATTGTACGCTGATGATATTGTTTTGTTTGCAGAAAATGAAGCAAATTTACAAAACATGTTGAATATTATGAGTTCTTGGTGCATGAAATGGAGACTTGCGATTAACAGTGAAAAAACACAGATTATGCACTTTAGGAAAAAACACGAACAGCAGAGTAGTCATAAGTTTCAATTTGGACCAACGCCTCTGATTTACACACATTCTTATAAATATCTTGGTTTTACCTTTAATGAGTACATGTGCTTCATAGAAGGAAGGAAAATAATGTCTGAGTCAGCAGGAAGGGCGCTAGGGGGCGTGTTGAGTAAAATGAAAGTGTGCACTGACCTTGGGTTTTCAACATATACACAATTATTTGATTCAATGGTGGGTTCTGTTTTGTTTTATGCTGCTGGAGTATGGGGTTTTGATGATGCTCCTGAATGTAATGCGATCCAGAACCGGGCCATAAGATACTTTTTAGGAGTCCATAAATACACACCAAAAGGGGCTATAGAAGGGGACATGGGGTGGGATTCTTGCTTGGTCAAGCAAAAGGGTGAAATGGTGAGGTTATGGAACCGCCTGGTCCAGCTGCCAAATGGCAGGGTGACTAAAAAGATTTTTAATTGGGACAGAGCACACGGTCATCCCTGGTCAAGAGAGATGTCTATGATTTTTTCTTCTACTGACTTGAGTATGATTTTTATGAACAATTTGCAGTGTAAGGTTCACATAATTAAAACAAAATTATCAACAATCCATCAGGATAAGTGGAAGGTGGAGATTTTGAAAAAACCTAAACTTAGAAAATATATTGCAATTAAAAATGAGTATTTTACTGAACCTTATGTAATGTTAAACTTAAAGAGAAGACGGAGGTCTCTGTGTGCCCAGTTGAGGTCTGGCACCCTGCCATTGGCTGTGGAAGTGGGTAGATTCCAGGGTAAACCTGAGGAGGAGCGGCTGTGTGTTCTGTGTGATCTGGGAGTGGTGGAGGATGAATATCATTTTGTTTTTTATTGCCCTTTGTACACCACTTTGAGGAGGGCTTTATTTGAAAAAATTCAAATTGCAAACCCAGATTTGTTTTGGCAGTCTGAGAGCTGTATGTTGAGTTGTTTTTTTGTGGAGGACATCTTCGGTTTTGCAGGATTTTTGGAGAAGGCATGGCACCTGAGACAAAACACACTGTATCCTATATAATTGTATTTGAATTCACCTTGTTTTTCTGTTTTTCTGTTTATTTACATTGAGTACAGCTTGTGTTATATTACGTTTTATTGTATTTTCTTGTATTTTTCTTTTTTTATGGCCATCTTGGTCTATGTAATTTGTTAAGTAATTGGTAAAGTATATTATTATATACTTATTGTTATGTGTCTTGTAAGCCCATATGGGCTGGGCATACATCTGTATGTAAGACACGAAAATAAAAAATATCAAATCAAATCAAATCAAATCATACTGTTGATGCTTCCTTCTTTCTATTCCAGAAGTGTTGGAGTTAGGGAGTGTCACACCCCTCTTGTCGTTCCCCTGGGCGCCTTGGGGATTCAATGACGGGTCTAAATAGCCTGTTCATTGATGGGGGTGTGTCCCGACGCACGTATAGTGCTAGCTCGCTGTAAACAGGCGATTGACTGGCACGCCTTGGTTGCTTGTGGTTGAAACAGCGTTTTTATAAAGCAACTGAGATGGGGGTTTTTCCTCTTCCGACGACCACATCCCATGACCTGGGTGGGTTGTCGACGGATTCTCGTTCATGTCTGGGGGATGATGACGGGATGGATCTGAACATATGTAGTGGGGTCTCACGCCCTTGGGGTGGGCCACCAGGCGCGGTTCGTCCGAACGTCTGGGTGGCGCCTTCTTTTCATGTTAAGATCAACACGCATATCTGCCCTTCTCCTGGAGTAGGCATGTCGGCGTGGTTAGGGCACGGGACTGGTTCTGGTCACGCTGGTCCAGATCAGTTGAACCCGTTGTCCGCCGGGGATGCAGATCTGCTGTTCTGGTACCCTGAGGGACTTGGGCTTTTTTCAGGGGGAAAAATGCCAGGTCGGTCTGGGTGTCACAGGGTTAAGCGCTATGGAGACCCTGGTTGGGTATGTTTTTACTCAGCACTGTCGTCATGGCTTACAGCCATGCCATTCTGTACGCGCTCGATCTCGTCGGATCTCGGCCGCTACACAGGTTGGTCCTGGTTAGTACTTGGTTGGGAGACCGCCGGGGAATACCAGGTACGGTGTGCTTAGGGGCTGGTTCTCCATTATTTTTCGCTCCTCTCTCACGCATGGCGAAGAGGGGCCTGTGGGGGTGGTTTTTTGACCTCCTCTGGTGACCCTGTGCTTCCCGTACCGCCAGGCCCGGTCCGAAGTGATGTTTGCGACCCGTAGGCCTGGGTTAACCCTTTTTGGAAACTGAAACACTTGTACTGCGGTATAGCCGGTGTATACCCGCAGGTGTGTTTTGGAGTTTTTTCTTGAGGGGTTATAGGAACAACCACCGCATTGGGTAACACCGAGGTGGTTGATTCCCTGGTGTGTTGGAGCAGTGTCAACTCCCGGGTTCACCGTTTGAGGGTGCCCCTGCACGTTCATGACGTCTGCCAATCGTGTCAGCCTTCTCTGCCTCGACCCCTCTGGGTGGGGGTTTTTAAATGGAGGCTTGGTCATGCAACACCGCCAGCTTACGCTCCTTCCGCCGGGGCGGCTGTGTTCAGCTGTCCCCTCTGGCGCCTGTCTCGTCCGCAGTCTCCAGGCTAGGGTTAACAGCCTGTTGCCTGGTTTTTCCCCGGTGCGCTGCCTGCTTCCGTTGGTTAACCTTTTTTGTGTGCTTACGGCCATGCTGACTGTCTGTTCTGCAGGGTTAGTGTGCCAGGCGGTGTACTGTTGGGGGGACGGGGCCCGCTCGGTTTACGGCCATACCGACCTGAACACGCCCGATCTCGTCCGATCTCGGAAGCTAAGCAGGTTCTGGCCTGGTTAGTACTTGGGATACCGCCTGGGATTACCAGGTGCAGTAACTGGGGGGCCTTTGTCCGAATACGCTGGCGATGTGGGGGGCGGGGCACTACGTGCCCACCTGGTGGGGTCTTGATGCTGGCATCATGGACTTCTCCGGGCCCCCATTCCAGGGAGTCCAGTCCTTTTGGTGGGTCTGGGTCTTCCTTCGCGCTCCGCTGCTACGGCCTTGCCACAGGGTTGGGTTTGCCCTTGACCCCGTGATTCTGGGGGCAGTAACGAGGTTGTTCCTCCGTTCGTTCCCGGGTGGCATGCGGGTTGTGCGTGTGTGTAGTCGTGGGGTCAAGCCACGGTCTGCTCACCCTGTGCGTTAAGTTGCTTGAGTGCCTCTTCGCACGGTCGGGTCCGTCGCCTTCCCGTGAAGCCTCTAATAGGGGGGATACCCTCCATTAGGGGGGGTCGGGGGGGCTCGGCCCTCCCTGTTCTGATGGTTTTGGGGGGCTGTCAGCGGGGTGTATTTGTCAGCCAGCGGCTCCGCTTGGCCTCCCTTTGTGCAGTAGTGATGCCAAGCAGAGCCCCTAATGAAACAGAACGTTAGGTTATGACTATAACCAAGTTCTGTTAATTAGGGGTGACGCTTGGCATCAGACGGCCGCTGCAGCCCTTGACCTCACCTTGTGGTGAAAGCTTGGGAAGGAGGAGAGCAGGTGACCACACACCTGCTTATGAAGGTAAGCTGATGAGGGGTGTGGTCAGACTAATACTGGTATTAGAGGTACATTTGTGGTTTATTCAGTACGCGTGCACGTACGCGAGATAGTGCAGTAGTGATGCCAAGCGTCACCCCTAATTAACAGAACTTGGTTATAGTCATAACCTAACGTTATCTGGTTCTCAAATAATAAACAGAATTATCTGTAAATTTATTGCTTTTCCACTTTATTTTAATTAGGGTATTTCAATGTAAATTCTACAGAAAATCTCTGGCGCCAAGCTGCCGGACTTCTACCGTTTTTTTTACCGATTTTTTTCTTACAGTGCAGAGACAGTGGACAGACTTGTCTTTCTTGCCTGCAACTTAAAGTAATGGCTTTGCTTGTCCAAATGACAATACTGACCAAATTGAGATTAATTTTTCTCTTGTTTGCTTTATAATGTAAAATACAGTTTGAAACCATCTGTACACAGTAGGCTATGTGTGCTAGCAGAGCTAGTCTCCAGTCACGAGTCACGGTGCACATGTGCGGTGGTTTGTCCACCAAAAAAGTGCCAAAAGATAGAAAAGAAACTAGCAGAGCCAGAACTGTTCAACTCCCCTGGTGCCAGAGCCAGCAGAGAAGCCTGTTTACTTTAGCTTTCAAACCAGCTGCAGCCTGAGAACTGGAGTGTGAGGGGCTGTAACACTAAAGATGGGGGCAACGACAAAGAATTGCTGCAAAATAAACATACATCTGTATATATATTTTTTTTGTAATACTTATAACAATATCGATAATTATGGATATTGCGTGATATGATATTGTTATCGATATCGTTATCGCAATATAATTTTTGGCCATATCGCCCATGCCCAGCCATACAAGTGGTTATAGTGTAACAGAGTATTTTCTGTTTCCCAAATAATAGATTCTTATCAAACTGGTGAACTACACGCCTGCCCCTAAAGCTGCTAAAATACACATTTTGTTCACTGTTTTGTTTCTAGAAGTATAGAGCAGGTTGGAAACCCTAAGTATTACTCTCCCCAAAACCAAGACTTCTCCCCAAGCAGAAACAATTTATGAGTAACGCATACCTACTCCCATTATGGGCGGTAAGTGTGTACACAAAGTTAAAACACAGATATACACATTCTCTCCTCAAGTAGATACTGTTTTTTTTGGGTTATCAATTAATAAAAAAAATTACATGTATTAACTCTAGAATTGCCACAGTTATCTACAATAGCAACGATAAAGAAGTGCCAACCACATATTATTATAATAATTCATCCAGTTTTCTTTTAAGTGTTTTGGTTAATCAGAGTGTTTACCAATCGTATTATTATCATTTTTTGTTTTGTTCCAAGTGTTATTTTTGATTACATCACTAACAAAATAATAAAAGAAAAAATACTAATTTAATCAGATTAATCACTTTATTCAAATTGATGATTTAGTTTGAGGATATAAAAAAATAATAATAAAGAATTTATAAAAACCCTGACGAAGTTTGAATCACTTTATTCAAATTGAGGATTTAGTAAAAAAAAAAAGAAAGACAAAAATATTATTTTCTTTATTAATTTTTAAAAAAAAATTATTAAAAACGAAGGTTCGAACATCCGATCGAAAAACCCTGACGACGTTTGAATCACTTTATTCAAATTGAGGATTTAGTTTGAGGATATATATATAAAAATAAATTATACTTTTATTTTTTTTTATTTTACTTTTTTTAAAAGCCCTGACGAAGTTTGAATCCCAAAAACAGGCTTCGGGGACAGCCTTCCCAAACATTATTTATATTATTCAAATGTCTCTCAAACATGTTCCGTTGTGATGTCACAGTATGATGTCATAAAACAAACATTCTAGAACATTTGTGATGTCACAGTATGATGTCATAATAGAACATTCTAGAACATTTGTGATGTCACAGTATGATGTCATAATAGACATTCTAGAACATTTGTGATGTCACAGTATGATGTCATAATCATACATTCTAGAACATTTGTGATGTCACAGTATTCAACAATTCTCTCAGAAGATCTCCCTGTCTCAGGCTGTCCCTGAGCAATGACCGGAGTGTTGAATGTCCCGTGATTAAGACGGGGAGGACGCAACCCTCTTTGCGCCGCCCCTGTGCCTCAAATAGATTCGCTATCAGCTCTATCTTTAATCTTTCAAAATGTTCAGTTGCTATTGCATGCACTCATCTGTGTTTCACTACACACTTGAGTGCATGCTTACCAACTGTTAGGTCGCTTTCACATAGAGTTTTGGAGGACTCTGTGCGGTTCTGGGGGTGAAGTTGCAACATTGTTGCATTCTTCATTTGGTTCGCCTGCTTTCACACAGGTTTCTGTCAGGCGGACCGAGACCTTCTGAACAATGTCACGCGGTCGAAAAGGGTGCTTGTCTATTGGACAGTGGAAATGTGTGTGTGGCTGCGATCCTGTGTGTGCGCGCGCACGCGTGTGTGTGTCTGTGTGTGTACTGCGGAGCCCAGATCAGCGGAGCCGAGTTTTGACATGGCATTGATCCATTGTTCTATTGAAGCACATTACCACCATCCTCTCGCTAAACAACTTGTAGACCACGGTGTTTTTATGAGTGCCCACAAGTAGCTGTTTTAATAATATAATAAGCCGCGCGCCTCGGTAATAATAATAAACCGCGTTTTTTCTTCCTTCTTCCCAAGATGCACAGACATAGATAGATAGATAGATAGAGACTCCAGTCACCCGAACAACTGCCTCTTTGAACTGCTGCGGTCAGCCAAGCGATACCGGAGTCTCAAGGCGAGCACAGAAAGACTCAGAAGAAGCTTCTATCCCCAGGCCATCAGGCTGCTAAACGAACAATGAATGAACACTACACAACAACAACCACCAAACGCACATAGCACACACATCCACACGCACACACCCACTTTAAACAAACACACTGTAGCACCCACTCCACACACTTTATAGCACACACCCACTTTAAACAAACACACTGTAGCACCCACTCCCCACACTTTATATTTATATTTATGGATGAAGGATTGCACTACAACTCGTACACCTTACTGTAAATTGTACCTAAAATTGTACCTCATCCCATTTCTGCTTTGCACTAGATAGTACTGTACATTAGTACACTGCATAGTATTGTGTATTGTATATTATATGGTAACTCAGAACATTGTACATATGTCTATACCGAACACTGTGACCTCATTTTCTTCTTCTAAATTCATGCTATATTATGTTATTATGTTATTTGATACTATCTTGTCTAGCACAGTCTCTGGAGCGTAACAGTAAGAAGCATTTTGTATGAAAGTATTCTGTACTTCTGTATGACAACTATTAAAGAACTTGAAGAGAGATTAGATGCAGTGTGCTTGTTTTGCAGTGAGTGCTGCGAGCAGTGGTAATAATAATCACTTCCTATATTTGGTTCGCGTTTGGTCCGCTGAAGCCGAACCGAGACCTACGTTTTCAGGCGGACCAGAGTTCGCCTGCTTGGTCCGCGGACCGAGTTCGACGCGCATTCACACAGACCCGAAAAACCGGACTATCGAATTCTGGTCCGAAAGTCCGGACCAAACAGCCCCTGTGTGAAAGCGACCTTAGTCTGCAACACTACTATCACCGACATCTAAGAAGGGAGATCCCCCCTTGAATGGCCCTTCTAAGGTTTCTCTCCTCCACACTGCCTGTGGAGCATTTTCCCCTATTGTTAGGTTTTAGTGAGTTTTTCCTTACCTTCGCTATGTCTGGGAGTGCTTGCATTCTTTCATTTATTTGCATTTATTTTAAATTTGTTGGACCTTATGGTGTTCTTGTTCTGTTCTTGACTTATTGTTATGTTTTCTTCTTGACTTGTTTAAAGAAGACTTGTACGGCCCATGGGGACATTAACGTGTGTTGTCGGGCCTTATAAATAAATTTGATTTGATTTATGATTTGATCTCATTGTGCATCTTGAAACAGTACTGAACAGATAGACTAAACAACATAGATTGAAGCCTGCATTTCTCAACCAAGGTGCCTTGCCGACCGTTTTGCTGTGGAAAGGTTAGTGTCCACAACGGCTATCTAGCTGTTCTACTTGAATACTGAATGTTAATATTGAATCAGACAATATTGAATACTGAATGTTAATATCAGACCATATTGAATACTGAATTGAATTCAGGTTGACAGTTGACATCATTTGACAGTTGACAGGGGGCTGGAAAGTTGATCTAAAGGGGACATGCATTATAAATGCCTTTTTTCTGTGTTTCACAAATTCAGCCTGAGATGTTCAGAGTCACTCCGGCCCGCGCACACACACTATTGTCACCTGTGTGTCGTTGCGCTCTGGGTAGTGTATCTGTTGACAAACGTTTCATTAAGCACTATACAACTAAGGTTAATAAGTTATAATTAAGATATCAATTGTATAAGATTTATTTAGGATAACTAAAGACAGGACTTTACTAAAGGTTGACACTCACAGTAATTTCTTCCAGAACAAGCTTAAAATAGCAAAGGTTATACAACGGCATGCAAATTTCTCGATTCTGATTGGCTGAAACAGTCATTTTACACGTCTTTATTGGCAACAATTCCACGCTGCTGGCCCAGGACCCGCCCACAACCGAACCACATCACATCACTCCGCCAGATCACAAGAAGGTGGACAATAATCTTTACAAATGGATATGTTGATAGCGCAGTGGCGGCCGCTGGGTACTTCGCCACTAGGGGCGCTATACCAAACATTTTGCAAATGTTTGGTAAAAAAAGCCCAACACAAACACGCACAGCTCTCTCTCTCTCTCTCGCTCTCTCTCTCTCTCTCGCTCTCTCTCTCTCTCTCAGATGATGTCAGATCCATTCAATAATAAACACATTTGTAAAGCTCGTTATTTTAAACAAGTTACCATTCATTGTCTGAGTGGTTATGTCCCACATGCGGCGAAATTAGAGAGAGAGAGAGAGCGAGAGAGAGAGAGAGAGAGAATTTTAGTAAAGTTACATTTTCAACAAGATTGCTGCTATTTAAACACTTTATGGAAACGGGGTAACGTTAACCTTATGTCGACTGTAGTATTGTATGACCTCGACATAACGTTTAAACGTTAACGTTACTCCGTTTCCATGAAGTAATTATAAAAATGGCCAGCTAAGAACGGAGCTAACAGCTAGCAGTAGCTGTAACGTTACAACGTTATGCGGCATCAGTAGACAACGTATCATGTATTAAACTAGAGTTAAGATCGCTAATCTACCTTGTTGTTGGCTTGTTGATAAAGTATATCCACTCCATGGCATTGTCCATCCAGCCTGTGTTGATGTCCATCCATTGTCCGCATCCATATAGCTTGTTGTTAGCCAACAAGCTGTGTGAGTGAAGAGCTGTGTCTTTGTCCATTTCCGCCTCGAACAGCCTGCAAACTACCTGGCGTTCTATCGCCATGCTCTAAGACAAACTCTAACCTTAACCAACTTTGAAAGAGTGCCTAAGCTTAACAGTCTAAAGAACTTGCAGTCACGGTACGCTCGTCTAAGACAAACAGCTGCCTGCATCATTCTCACAACAACACTATCTCCACCGACCAACCTAGGAATAATAACCTAGAAATTGGATTCGGCCAATGATTTGTCCGTCTTTCAAACGGTGTTGATTTGATGGATTTAACAGAATTATCCAATTCCATGGTGGTAGCTTTAGCTAACTATAAATCGAAATGAAAATACTCAGTCCTTGAATAAACCTGGCGCATTCTCTCTCTAAGCCAACCCGAGAAATGCGGCTATGGAAAAAAACTGGCATCGCGTCGGCCAATCAGAGAGCGTCTCCACGAAAATGCGGCTATGGAAATTCTTCACGGAAGTTCACGCTGCTGCCTAGACCGCTTCAAATCGCGCTCGGATTCCAACATAATAGTCATATTTCAACGCACAAACGCCGTATGCACTGATTGGCTGTGACGGAGACAGCGATCAAACTGTGACGCGCACTCAGAGCGCTATCGCTTCTAGCCCGGGCGAGAAATATGAAAAAAAAAAAAAACGTCACTTCCTGCTCATGAAAACGATGTTTTTTTTATTTAGATAATAACGTTATATTGTGCATTGGAAATACAAACATACTTAAAATGAGTAAATATTATTCATTTTAAACATGTTTATATTATTTATAGGGCTATAAAACACAAAAACGAAAAAGTTTTATTGTCTTCTTCTCTGATTTAACAGCAGCTGGCCAGCAGGTGGGTCGGCGCCCTTGCGCCCCTAGTGGCGAGCCGCCACTGTGATAGCGACTAAACGACTAAATATCAAGCGATTCTGTCACAGCGAATGTCTTAGTCGTTTAAACAATGTTGGATGATGTAATTGATGGGTCTTGAATCATTCTGTAACAAAAGAAAAATCGCGGATTGATTGATTGATTAATTTTCAAATTTTTTTCAATTTCTTTTTTTTCCTTTCGACTGTCAGCACTCGCTCTAGTCTCCAATTGGTTGGATGCACTTCAAGCTGCTTCCACATGAGGCAACTTCTCTCAATCATTCCAATAATACACAGTTGGATTTGTTAGTTTGGTTGGATGCACTTCAAGCTGCTTCCACATGGAGGCAACTTGTCTTTTTTGTAGTTGTGGGAACTACTTTTTCTGGCGGATGGTTTTTTCAATAAATCTTCGATTAATGTGTGTTTATTGTATAGAAATAAGGTTGGATGAATCTGGCAGTTGTATAAAAGCTTTACACCACTTGCAGTCGTGATTTGTGAACAATAAACCATGCCTAGGGGGGTCTAACGACCACCCCTAGGCATGGTTTATTGTTCACAAACCACTCCTGCGCGTGATGTAATGCTTAAATATAGATAATTTGTCTGTCTATATCGTGTCTGTTTGTCTCTCTCTCTATCTCTCTCTCTCTCTCTCTCTCTCTCTCGCTCTCTCTCTCTCTCACACCTTTGTAAAACACTCATGAGACCAAAGAAAAATGCCTTTGAAAACAATATGTAAAGATATATAAGATGGTATATATTATACAAACCCAGAGACAGTGGACAGACTTGTCTTTCTTGCCTGCAACTTAAAGTAATGGCTTTGCTTGTCCAAATGACAATACTGGCCAAATTTAGATTTATTTTTCTCTTGTTTGCTTTATAATGTAAAATACAGTTTGAAACCATCTGTACACAGTATGCTATGTGTGGTAGCAGAGCTAGTCTCCAGTCATGAGTCACGGTGCACATGTGCGGTGGTTTGTCCACCAAAAAAGCGCCAAAAGATAGAAAAGAAACTAGCAGAGCCATAACTGTTCAACTCCCCTGGTGCCACAGCCAGCAGAGAAGCCTGTTTACTTTAGCTTTCAAACCAGCTGCAGCCTGAGAACTGGAGTGTGAGGGGCTGTAACACTAAAGATGGCTGCAATGACAAAGAATTACTGCAAAATAAACATACATCTGTTGTTTAAAAAAAAAATATATATATATATATATATATATATATTTTTTTTTTTGTATTTTATTTTTTTATAATTTTTTAAACAAACACATAAACAAACATGACAACACACGATAAGATATACAAGCATTAGTTGTCAGAGCACATCCAATGAAATCACATTTTAGTTAATTGTCTTATATAAGATATACCCCTAATACCTGTTATCTAAAAACCTACACACATATGCTCCAGCTCGAACCCCCCCCTCCCGGACCCCACCTTGGGTAGTACCTCCATTATCCCTCGCACCTAACCAGACACTACCATTATAAGCTAGCTTTTTTTCTCTCCACCACTTCTAACCACATTGACATTTTGGATTCATTGAGACCCAGAATTCTTGCTGTAGATATTTCTTGATAAATCACATCGAGATATATATATATTTTTTTTATACTTATATTTAACAATATAGATAATTATGGATATTGCGTGATATGATATTGTTATCGATATCGTTATCGCAATATCATTTTTGGCCATATCGCCCACGCCCAGCCATACATAATTTAACTTTTTTTTTATTTAACTTTTTTCGAAGAACCCTGACGAAGTTTGAATCCCAAAAACAGGCTTCGGGGACAGCCTTACCAAACATTATTTATATTATTCAAATGTCTCTCAAACATGTTCCGTTGTGATGTCACAGTATGATGTCATAAACAAAGATTCTAGAACATTTGTGATGTCACAGTATGATGTTGTGGTAAAATTTTCCGGAGTAATCAAATGTAGACAGTCAGGTAGGCTTGAACAATCATGGGTTTAATACACCAGTTAGGTTCAGATGAATCAAAGAGTTACAGCAGGATGACTCAGAGTGGACACTGGCCGGTGTGTCCCAACTGAGCTCTGGATGGATGATATTGGGTACATTATATAGAGGTGTGTCCATTGTGAGTGGTCGGATTGTTTCTTTGCGAGCAAGCATGCATACTATGGAATTTAATCCTGCCGGCGCCACTGCAGGCCCACACACCGGCCCACACACCGGCCCACATACTGGGCCACATACCGGCCCACATTAGTGGCCCACACACCGACTCACACACTGGCCCACACACCGGCCCAAACGGCGGCCCACACACCGGCCCACATTAGTGGCCCACACACCGACTCACACACTGGCCCACACACCAGCCCACACACCGGCCCACATTAGTGGCCCACACACCGACTCACACACCGGCCCACATTAGTGGCCCACACACCGACTCGGTGTGTGGGCCAGTGTGTGAGTCGGTGTGTGGGCCACTAATGTGGGCCGGTGTGTGGGCCGGTGTGTGAGTCGGTGTGTGGGCCACTAATGTGGGCCGGTGTGTGGGCCGGTGTGTGGGCCAGTGTGTGAGTTGGTGTGTGGGCCACTACATACCGGCCCACATTAGTGGCCCACACAATGACTCACACACTGGCCCACACACCGCCCCACACACTGGCCCACATTAGTGGCCCACATACCGACTCACACTGGCCCACACCGGCCCGCCGTACAGACCATGTAGCCTGGGAGATGACTGAAATCACTGCAAGAGCTAGTAGGCTATTTTTAAGCATCTTTCTATGTAAATTTTCATTTTTACATCTAACTTTTTCAGCCCTACCCTACCAAAGTGGGCCGATCGGAGTGGACTAAATGGGCCTGTCAAACCCCCCCCATCAAAAAAATAATAATAATTTTATTATAATTTTTTTTTGGACCAGCCCACTTTACTTCCGGCCCATCGGGATTCGTCCCGAACGCGTGATCGGCCAGCCCTCTACGCTCGTTTCCCCCCTACGCCGGTAACGCGCGCATGCGCATTTCGCGCATTTCGTACTTGTCTCCCTGTGTACAGCTGAGAACTCCAGCATAGCTAACTTATGTCCGCGAGCTAGGCGCAAGCCAGAGTAAAACACAGTTTTCATTCAATCAATAATAACATTAACGAGACTCTCGTTGTGTCTATTCTGCTAACGCTACCTCTCATTGCTTTAATGTTACCTAGGCTCTCGTGTCTATCTGCTAACGTTAATGTTAGCATTAAGCTAACAAGCTGGGGGCCGCTGGTGTACAGCTGAGAGCTCCAGCATAGCTAACTTATGTCCGCAAGCTAGGCGCAAGCCAGAATAAAACAGTTTTCATTCAATCAATCAATCAATAATAACATTAACGAGACTCTCGTTGTGTCTATTCTGCTAACGCTACCTCTCATTGCTTTAACGTTACCTAGGCTCTCGTGTCTATCTGCTAACGTTAACATTAGCATTAAGCTAACAAGCTGTAACGGCACCAGTCTCGCGTCTATCTGCTAACATTAGCATTAGGTAATAACCGGTTTAAAATGGATGGTGATTACCTCACGTTGTGTCTATTCTACTAGCATTAACCATTAGTTACTAGTACAAACAATCAATAGCGAGTTATATTGATCACGCTATGTACGATAGCCATGCTAAAACGCTAGCACAACATAACCTAACAACAACAACAAGCTTAACAAGTCAGCGATCTTTTTGTGAGACTAAACTCTGCGCTTGGTGGCAAATTGTATTGATGTCGGTTTTGTTTCATCAATAAATGAGGCAGAATACACAGTGACTGTATCCTTTTTTGTTTATTGCACTTGTTCCTCCTATGCGAGACATTAAAGATGGCAGCTTTCTGTTTTTCTGGAGACCCTCCAACGAGTGACGCGTCTCTCTTCTAACCAATCAGTGGTCTGCAGTGTTTCACGTGAATCATGAGGGGGTAAACGAGCGTAGAGCGGCAGGTATTCACGAAGGAGAGCGCTGGCCAATGCTGGCCAATCAGAGAAACGCAGAAGTACATGTTGGTTGCCCAAAGTGTTCACGCGTCCCGAACGTCCCGATGGCCAGTCCGGACCTGCTTACACACAGGAACTGTGAACACACACACACAAGCCGTGCAAGAAAATGTCATTGTATCTGATTATAATGACAATAAAGATCATTAATTAATTCATTCATCCATCCATTCATTCATCCATCCATTCATTCATTCATTCATTCATTCATCCATCCATCCATCCATCCATCCATCCATTCATTCATTCATTCATTCATTCATTCATTCATTCATTCATTCATTCATTCATTCATTCATTCATCCATCCATCCATCCATCCATCCATTCATTTATTAAATCATTCATAGCCTATTTAACAACATTATTACTGTACGATCATTATGATGATGATGTTTCATTACTCATTGCTATTCAAGTGAAAATAGTGATCTTACCTATCATCGGTGAGTCTTGATCTTGTTGGATTTTTCAGCAATGTGTGAAAAGGTTTGCTGGCAGATATAATTGCTGCCCAAACGTGTGGACATCTTCACTGTGTGCTTGTTGACGTTTGGATAAGTGTCATTTGGGAGGGCTTCTTATCAAACTGATAAGAACACAGGGCTTCTTTTGTGGTTCATCGCACATTGAACTCCGTCTTCAGCATCTCCAGTGCCTATGCTGTCTATATGTTGTCTAGATGTATCTATATGTGTATCGACCCTCTGTACAGCACTTTGGTTGACATGTGTCATGTTTAAATGTTCTCTAATACCAGGGCTATGTATGAATACAATAGTAATAATAGTAAATAGTAATACAAATAAGTAGAATAGACATGATAACATAGAGATGTTAATAAATCACTTCAAGGCACTGGGTCCTATGTACACTACAATATACTGTTTTACTTCTATGTCCAATATGCTATACTTGCTGTTACTAGCTATACTATGCAATAATCACAACACGTTTTTATAAACTTGCAGCTGTATCGACAGATACTCAATATTAAATTACTTAGATCGGGGGTGAAAAACTTTGACATCCCTATTTAAAACCCAATTTTTTTTATTATCAAATACAAATATGATATGAAAACTAATTTACTTGTCATTTTCTAAATGCATTTCTTGTGTGTTCAGAGGCCCGGGACAAATGCAGGGGCTTTAACACTATGACGATTTAGGCCTCAGAGGACAGCAGAAAGTAAACAAACCGATGTACTTTCTTTTTTTTTAAACTTTATTTTTTATTTTTTAGCATTTATCGCTTTTCTGGTCAAGCATGACCGACAGAAACAGGTTGAAACGGGATATAGAGCAGGGGAAGACATTCTGATAAATGACGGCGGGTCCGGGAATCGAACTCGTGTCCACCAGATCCGTGACGCAGCACGGTTTTCCCCGACGCAGAAATAGCGCCGAGATATGCGGTGAGCTACTGGAGCTCCCTACCGCTTGTACTTTCAAAGAGCTTTATATATCATTTATAGGTATTGCTATCTGTCCATTCTCATTGTCACTTGAGTGCATAAACGTGCCTTCATAATGGCTTAAAGAAAATAAAAATCCATCGGTTGGTTGTCATTTTATAGCGTCGTGAATATAAGGTATAACACACTTTTCGTCTAGGCTTTTCTGCAGGAAGCTAGATAATAGGCTAAACAGTTGGCGCCGTTATATCAAACGCCATTTCTGCTGTATATATACGAATGAAATAAAACAAACTGCGTAGCATCCGGACTATTACAGAGCATCTATGGATGAAATGGGGGCGGCGGGGAACGCCGATACTAACATTGATCCGCAATACAGTGTGCGTTCAATATAGCATTTTCATTGACCAATCACGTTACGTTATAAAACATGTCCAATCCAGCTGTAATTTGGGGTAATATTATCCTACCGTCAGGCCATGTGATCGCCGGCAGCATTTCCTCACCAGTCATCGGATTCTGGTAGATCGATATGCACATTGGCTAATCATAAATCCCATTATTCCACGCTGAAAAACCGCTCGCCAAACTGAACCAAGATGGAGGATGTCGGCTGGGATCAAGGAACTATGATCCGCCCACAGAATTGTACTTTTTTATTATTTTTAAAATTCACATTGATACTGCAGTGGAGCGATGGCGCCCCTAACGGGTATGGCCGGTACTGCATGTTTCGAAAATCAAATATGTGAAAGATGCTGGTAGTGGATCGGGTACCTAAGATCCGTTATAAATATGGAATAAAACAATAACAACTCGTCACGTATATACTCGTGGCTCTGGTCCACATCGCGCTTTTTCAAAACACGTATATATACGTGGACGGACGGCATAGTGTTAAAGCATTTACTGTGTTCTTCATACACACACAGACACACACACACAAACACACACACACACACACACACACACACACACACACACACACACACACACACACACACAAAGCACACACACGTTTATTCTAACGATGTTTGTTTCAACATCAACAAAGTCATTGTTCTGTGTTTACAACACTTTGTTTTGTTTGTTTTTCAGTATTATAATTGGCTTCATTGACTTGAAACACAAGAGATACTTACCGCCAAAGCAAACCCAGCAAAGTAAACAAGTCGTTCAGATAATAGTATAGATTCCAGTGGCTCTCTGTTTGTGTCAGCCTCCAGTTACTGTATTTCCATTCAGACACAGACACCATTCAGAGACAGACAGCATACTGTGAGGGCTATCAGTCATTGATTTGAAGTGTAGAAAAGGTGTTGTGACTAAACACCACCGTCTCTCTCCCTGTGCTGTCCCTCCCTCCCTTTCCCTCTTTGCCTGGCCAGCCCCTCTGCCTCTTCTCTCCTCTCCCCTCACTCTCTACCCCCCTCTCTCTCTCTCTCTCTCTCTCTCTCTCTCTCTCTTCTCTCTCTCTCTCTCTCTCTCTCTCTCTCTCTCTCTCCTCTCTCTCTCTCTCTCTCTCTCTCTCTCTCTCTGTCTCTCTCTCTCTTGTCTCTATCTCCCTCCCTCTTCCTCTCCCTCCCTGCATCTGGCTTGCATTAAGTATAAAGTGATTCCAAACACGTCTCTGCAACAATACGCTGTTAGGTTACACATTAAGGCTCTACACAACATTCCACCGCTGCGATGTGGTACACTCTTGCTAACTTTTAATCCAAGAGGGAAGTTCTTTATTTATCAAATATATTTAAAGTACAGGGATTTTTCTTGGTGACAATTGTGCGAAGGCAGATTAAAACCGTTTAACATTATACAAGTGTGTAGGTTTTGAATATATTGCCCAGTGAAACAAGTGTCACCTTGTGAAAAGGTGTCGTGGTGTTTATGGTGATTTCAGTTTTTACCATGTGTACCAGCCATTGTATAAATAAAAGCCACGGTAAAAGTCATGTATCGCCATGGTGGCACTTTTGTAATACTGTGGTATAATCCATTTAAACTACGACAGTGATGGTATTTCCATCATGGCAGTGACCAAGTAATGATGGAAAAATACCTTGGTAGCTTTTGTAAGTGTTGAAACGTGTTGAAAGAGCGTGTGTGGGTTCTTTCCTTCTTTCTCAATGCTACAGTGTTTTCCCAGAAAACCCTATATTGTTTCAAATAAAAATTATAGGTATGTTGTTCCATAATCTACAAGTTGAAGACATTTATGGTACCTCATAAACCTTTCCAAAGTCACATTTTCACGGTTCTCTTTCGCTTGCATTGTTTACTAACTGTTTTTATTTTTTAACTTCAGTGTTGCTCGAGAAAACGATATAGTATAACTCAAGTATAACTTAAATGTAACATCTTATTCCCTATTGTTTTTTTTTTTTTTTTTTTTATATTAGCTGTTCCTGGAGGGGCAGTGCCTTTGCTTGTTGGTCAATAATACAAAAGCATTTTTTCTGGTCCTGGAAATTTAAAACATTGGGAGGCAGTGACTTAAACCTCTTCTGAAAGCAAGATAATCCGATATGCAGGGATGGGGAGTAGTTTATAACTATATGTAATTAATTAATACGTTTTAATTAACATCTGCATAATAGTGAATGTCAGTTTTTTGCACTTTTTTCCTATAAAGACCCATGTGAGAATTATGATTTATTATTATTATTTATTTTTTGTATCACGTATGAGCTTCATGAGTTATGTTTCTCTCTTTCCAAGTAAGTTTTAGTTCCTCTTGAACTGTTTGTTGTAGTTTACTTCTCACTTCCTCCAGTGAGAAGTATTGGTAGAGTGCCTTCCCCAACACTGCCGATATGATTATTCTGAGTGATTTGACTAATGGATATAATGTATTGAAATGTCCCCCTATAGCCTCCCAAATATGCAGATAATCTAATATGGAAAGTTGTGGCTTGTTACTAAATGTTTCATAGAGAGAGAGAGAGAGAGAGAGAGAGAGAGAGAGAGAGAGAGAGAGAGAGAGAGAGAGAGAGTTGTAAGGCTTTGTCAACATTCCAATGTACAGTGTAAAATGTGTATGTGTCCCCTACCCAACCCCCCCCCCCCCCCCCCCCCCCCCCACCTCCAATGTACAGCCCTCACCCAACCCACCCAACCCCACCCCACCAACCTCCTCCAATGTACAGTTTCTACGCCAAATGTATATACACTCCTTTTCTGGACACTTTTGTATCACAAACAGTACTGCATTTGCAAATCTGATATGTCATAAATGTATAGATGTAGCAGTACTGTCTATCTGTATGTCATGTATGTCATATATGTTATGATGAATTGAAAATGGGGGACCCTGGTGGAAACAAGACGAAAGTCTTTCTCTGGTCTGCATCCCCTTAACAATTGTATGTATTGAGATGTACTGTACTGTACCCATTCTGCAATCTGTTAATAAACTTTTCAATCAATCAATCAAAGAGAGAGAGAGAGAGAGAGAGAGAGAGAGAGAGAGAGAGAGAGAAGCTAGTCATGACACCTTCCACCCCCCTCCCCTCTTCTCAAAATAATTGGGATTTGTAAACAGAGGAGCTGGCTGCCCCACCCCTCCCCAGCCCACCCCTACCCCTCCCCACCCGCCTGAGTTCTTCACATGCCTCAGGGACAGACGGGTAAAAGTTTCCCCTTACACAGCCCTGACACACAGCCACGGGTTGCTGCCCTTCCCATACACACTCCGCTTCGTGTTAAACTTGAACGCTGTTCAATAACAAACACCGGCTGGAAATAGTAAGTTAGCGACACAACTAGACCTTTGGATGTTATTTGGACATATTCTCAAGCAACGAGACAAGGTAACGTTACCGTATATATATGTTTTAAGAACGTTTATTTTACCGACGGTCTGCTGATTATTACATGCACATTCAAGTGAACCCACTCGTGTTGGATCTTTCCCCTATTTGACTAACGTTTACTTTAGTCTCAGTTCTCAGTTGAATACTTGTCGGCTAGATGCGGAATACTGTTTGATATATATAACGTTATTATTGATCTGATGTGGATATATATTATTGTTCACTTCTACCAATGAGCGACCATTCACAAACAGGACTGTGCCACATGAAGTCCGCTGCCTGGCTACAACTCTCTCGTTGTAACTTGTAATACGATCTTGGTTTGTAGGCTTGCTTTTTTGTGCCTGGCGTTTTAAAATCACAGATGCTGTTTTGTCTGTTTATGAATTTGAACTAAGTCGCGTGTTCCCTTGAAGAGACTGGGCGCGTGCCGAAGCTTGTGTCGGAATGCACGTGTGTGTGTGTGTGTGTGAGAGAGAGAGAGGGGTAGAGAGTGAGGGGAGAGAGAAGGAGGGGAGGGGAGAGAAGAGGCAGAGAGCACAGCTATGGATACATCATTATTCTACTCTATTATTACTAACGGCTGTATTACACTTTGTCCCACTGGGAATCGCGATATCCTCAGGTTGGAGAACAATTCCTGTGTAGGCCTGCTGGGCGGAACAATACATTCGATTTTGAATTACTTGGACATAGGCTACATGACATCTCCTGATGAATTGAAAATGGGGGACCCTGATGTAAACAAGACGAAAGTCTTTCTCTGGTCTGCATCCCCTTAACAATTGTGTGTATTGAGCTGTACTGTATTGTACCCATTCTGCAATCTGTTAATAAAGTTTTCAATCAATCAATTCAATCAATCAATCAGACCGCTATAGGTATGATTATAATCCAGTTGGTGTTCCATCATTGGACAGCATGGTGATGGGATGTGTAGTGTGATCAGGGGTATAACAAGAATTGCAGGCCCTGTGTGTACACTACTACACATGATGTGTCATTATTTGCCCCCCATCCCCATCGCCTCATGAATGCAATGTCAATGTAACAATTTGATTGTTTAACTAGCTAGCAGCATTCATGAGAAGCATGCAGCTATAGAGCCGCAGAGCCAGCGGCGCTCTCAGGGCCGCGCTCTGACGGCCGCGCTGTGAGGGCCGCTCAGCAGCGCCACCCACCCAATGGCTGAAGTGCCAATGGCTGAATTGGAGTATTGCACTGTGCGGGCACAGCTGTGAGATCCGCGTGAGGCCAGAGGATCAGGGTCGCGGGAAGTCAGTCAGAGTTGGGGGTGTGGTCGGAGTCGGAGATAAATAATATAATAACGTCCACGGTGAGGCCAGAGGATCAGGGTCGCGGGAAGTCAGTCAGAGTTGGGGGTGTGGTCGGAGTCGGAGATAAATAATATAATAACGTCATATTAAATGCGAAGCGCATCATTCGTGATTTTCCATTAATTTGAAAGATCAATATTAGTAGTGTCTAGGGATGCCCCGATCGATCGGCCACAGAGATGCAGTTGAATTTTCCCCTTAGGATCGATGCATTGTTACACCCCTACACCAAAGTAACTGGCCCACTGTGTATGTGTGTACAGCTAACTTGGCTAGCGTTATGAACAGCAGAGGTGGGCAATAGGGTCCAGCTGCAGAGCAAGCGGTGTGACGTAATTGGCAGACTCGACTGTCAATCAATGGTCTACCTGACACGCAAACTCATAAACAATGTTTCTGTACTGGAGGTGTACAGTATTTCAATAGGCAACCCTGAAAGGATTATTTCTCTAGAAGAGCAACACAGCCAGGCATTGTATGCATAAAAGGGGCAAAAGCTAAAGTTAAGTGACTGTTACTTTTGTAGCAGTAGTTTGATTTGATAGTTTATAGGGGTGGGAATCACCAGTTTAATCACGATACGATACGATATCGATTCTTTGGACAACGATACGATATTATCCGATATCACACAGTCTGCCACGATACGATACGATTCGATTCAGGTGCCTGCGATCGATATGAGACGATATTATGTGCCCATTTAATACAATCGTAACATTTAAATCAACAAAAAAAAAGGCAATGGAAATATCATGACATTTTTATTTTTGAGCTCTTCCAGACATTTAAATGAAAAACAATCTATTGTTTTTAATACAAATAGACCTCCTGTTCACTGTTTTTGATTAGTTTTTCTTTTTTTCCTCGGTATTAATATCCTATTCACTGTAACAGAGCTGTATTTTGGCTGGAAAAGCATATTGGGAGTCCCAAGGTGCAGTACCGGCCAGATCCTGTTAGTGGGGCTATCCCGAGAATGCACCCTCCCAGTCCCCACTTCTCTCTGCCTATGGCTCTGGGTTAGCTTGTTAGCTCACGCTAATGTAACGTTATCTTCGATCTTTAACGCGACGTGGGCATAATGGAGTGACGAGGATTGCAAAGCAGGTTAGATGCATTGGACCCGTTGTGGAATAAAACAGCAGGGACATGTTTTGGGTCACAGAATAGTAGGGGTGGGACGATACATCGATCCAGATCGATACATCGATGTAATTATCAACGATCGAATCGGATCGATGCGATGTAATAAGATCGATTCATATCGATACTCTTATTTTGAAAATCCTGTGGCGAGTCTCATAACTGATTGTGTTAAATGGGCATATGATATCATCTCATATCGATCGCAGGCACCTGAATCTAATCGTATCGTATTGTATCGTGAGAGACTTTGTGATATCGGCAAATATCGTATCGTTGTCCAAAGAATCGATATCGTATCGTATCATGATGAAACTGGTGATTCCCACCCCTACAGAATAGGCACACTAGTCTTGCTCTAGTGACGCTCTAGACGCTACTGCTGTTGATGTTAAACGGAGTTTGAGTTTCACAACACTGGGCGCGGGGCGATGAAGTCGCCGTCGCCGGATTTTCAAAATAAGAGTATCGCAATATGAATCGATCTTTTTACGTGGCATCGATCCTATTTGATTATTGATAATAGATCGATATATCGATCTGGATCGATGTATCGTCCCACCCCTAATAGTTTATTTGATAGGGACAGCACATGTTAATGAACATCAAGTACAAAATACAAAATGTAAACACGCAGGGTTGTAGCAAGAGCTAATTTACACACATGCACGCACGCACAGTACAATACATTTATTTTTGAAAAAAAACAAACTCTTTTACTTGAAATATTTTCACTGTGCTCCTAAATATTTTTGGGTGCTCCTAAATTTCTTTGTGTGCTCCTAACTTTTTTCATTTAGGAGCACCTGTGCCCCTAGTGAAAAAGGTTAGCGTAGAGCCCTGCCTAGTAGTGTCTACCTCTGCCGTCCCCCGTTCCGAGGTAGACGGTGGACAGGTCTGTTGAGGAGCTGAGGCGCGTGCCTCTCTCCCCTTCCCGTCGACCAAGAGTGAATACCTGTAGTCCCCAGGGCTCTGTCCCGACCGCGTCTATTCGAAACCCAAACGGTTCGTGCTTCCGCGTTCGCGTTTTCCGCTCTGATTGGCCACTGACCTACGCTAGTTTCCCCCCCCCCCCGGTATGAGCGTAGAAATAATGCGTGGAGAGCGAGCCTCGAGCCTCGCACACATGCACTTTGAAATGGGTATCACAGTAGTACGCCCTACTGTAGAACATGACATATTAGCATGACATCTGATTTATTAATGCCAATACTAGGGACAAACACAATTGGCACAAGTGTAAATCATGGATTAGTCACTCAGTTTTAACATCCGCCGACTTAGCTCACCTCGTTCGTCACCTCGTTCGTCTGCTGGCTGTGGAGCCTATGGTCACTAATTCAAATCACTCTTGGTTCAAGTTTTATTTTTTTTACGTTTAATTAATTTATCCACTCTGGTTGGATGGTGTGTATTGTATATGTTTGTATTGTGCTGTATAATCACAATACATTCGAAGCTGTCTGATGCGCCACTGTCGTGTCCATAGGCAGCGTAGCGATTTCAAAATGAGATTCGATTCAAATGTATTGTCATTATACAGCACAATACATACATATGAAATCCTATCCACACACCATCCAACCAGAGTGGATACATTTATTAAAAAAAAAAAAAAAAAAAAAAAAAAAAACTTGAACCAAGAGTGATTTGAACTTGTGACCATAGGCTTATTTTTATTTTTTATTTTTTATCTTATGTTGTGGGACTTGTACAGCACTTTCTTTGTTGTTTTTAAATGTGCTCTATAAATAAAGTGGGTTGGATTAATTAATTAAGTAGCCCCTTTCGTGACTGAGCCAACAAGGTTTCACTCGGCTGTGTGATTTAATTCAAGGTGCGGTGGATCGCTGTTGTCGTTTGAACAACTTCAGATTTCATGGGAACTACCAATCCCCCAAATCAAGAATGTTTAAGATGAATGAAGTAAGATTTTGATTATTTGAAATATGGCCTGTGTAGACTAAACTATGCACAGAATTATGTCAGTCTACAAGGTCCGGATTCTACATGGTCCGGCAATGTAGACCTTGTAGACTCCACTACAGACCAATTATCAGTGAATGTTCATGCATTTTTAAGAAGGGCAACTTCCACAAAAAAACGAACTCACCAAAACATCTCAGTAGCACCTTATCTAAATTTTATTTCCTATTTTGTTTATTCATCCCAGTATCTTTCTTTCTTATGTGTGGAATTCTACAAGGCATGTAGTATAATGTATTTGAGGATGATATCCTTCAAACAGGCAATAGTGATGATATAATTTGGGCAGTGCTGAGCTGGGTTACTTTCCTCCAGTGTATTTGTCCCCCGGCCCCACCCAATGGCCCCATGCACACACACACACACACACACACACACACACACACACACACACACACACACACACACACACACACACACACACACACACACACACACACACACACACACACACACACACACACACACCAGCGTTTCCGTTAGCCGGTAATTACCGGTATTTGTCCGGCAAAATCTCCTGAAGTCCGACATATTTAATTTCTCCGGTCTTAATGTCCGGTGAAAATAATTCCCTGAGTCTAAGCACAATTTGATTATTTGAATTGTATTAAAATAGGCTAAAATTAAATAGCCTATGCGATGAACGAAACGATCATTACATTTGTTTCCTCGTTGCTTCTAATAATGACAACGACGTTGTCAGCGAGAGCTTTAAAAACGTAGGTCTCGGTTCGCTTCATCGGACCAAACGCGAACCAAATATAGGAAGTGATTATTATTACCACTGCTCGCAGCACTCACTGCAAAACAAGCACACTGCATCTAATCTCTCTCTCTATCTATCTATCTATCTCTCTCTCTCTCTCTATCTATCTATCTATGTCTGTGCATCTTGGGAAGAAGGAAGAAAAAACGCGGCTTATTATTATTACCGAGGCGCGCGGCTTATTATATTATTAAAACGGCTACTTGTGGGCACTCATAAAAACACCGTGGTCTACAAGTTGTTTAGCGAGAGGATGGTGGTAGCCTGGTAGGTAATGTGCTTCAATAGAACAATGGATCAATGCCATGTCAAAACTCGGCTCCGCTGATCTGGGCTCCGCAGTACACACACAGACACACACACACGCGCGCGCGCACACACAGGATCGCAGCCACACACACATTTCCACTGTCCAATAGACAAGCGCCCTTTTCGACCGCGTGACATTGAGGTGGAGAGAGTAGTCACGCAAACCACGATAATGTTGCAGTCTCTCTGCTTTCTCAGTTCTTCGCTTGATATAATTAATACAAATGTCCAATATAACGGAATTCGTTAGCTCATAAAAATGTGATTATAACAGACTGCTGTTTAGTGTGTCGGACCGACTGCCACATACGCGGTCTATTTTATTTCAAGTCAGCAGCAGCACGGAGACGGAGTATCGAGGGACTTATTTTATTTGGAATATATTAATGACTGTATACGCAAAAGTAGCCTAGTTTTAAGTAATAATATTATAAATCTACATGCCTTGAGGATGACATGAGCCTACCTATCAATTGTTTTAAAGCTCAATAAACTATGACCGGAATTAATCTCATTTGTCCGGTAGTTGAAATCTTGCAGGTCACGGAGACCGGCAACAATTTTTTCTAACGGAAACCCTGACACACACACACACATTTACATTTACATTTACATTTACATTACATTTACATTTAGTCATTTAGCTGACGCTTTTATCCAAAGCGACTTACAAGTTCTGTACGACAAGACAGCAAGAAGGGTACAACTCTATCAGCTGAGTAACAATGTTTATCAAAGTGTTGCGTGTTACAGTGTAGGTTAGTTTATTAGGAAAAGTGCATGACAGTAAGGTTAGTCACGGTTAGATTTTTTTTTTTTTTGTATCATTTCAGATAATGGTTGAAGAAGTGAGTCTTTAGTCGACGGCGAAAGATTGGACGGGATTCGGCTGTCCTAACTGGGATGGGTAGTTCTCACACACACACACAAAAAAAAAAAAATTGAAAAAGAATGTTTTTTTATTTATTTTTTATTTTTTTTTTTAAACTTCGATTTTTTTTAATGTTCGAAGCTTGTGCCATCGAACGAAGTATTTAAGACAGCCCTACCACCAAGCGAACCCATCAGAGCTCCCCGTCAACACCGCTCTGTCGGGAGGATGGCATTTAAGAAAGTATCTGATGTTAAAATGACAAACAGCATTGACACTTTAATTCAGTTAATTCAGTACTTTAAGTCGGTTAAACACACGTTTGTTTTATAATGCTCACAGCAGACCGCAGTGTTGTTGATAAATTACGTGGGGCCGGGGGGATTTAAGTTCTGCAAAAAAAGGTTGACCATACCGTTGCAATCGCTCGGTGCACAACGCGTACTGTACCGGAGGACCACATTGAGGCGGTAGCCGCGGTACAGTACGTATTCCGCGTACCGTTACACCCCTAACAGATAGACAGTACTGCTACATCTATACATTTATGACATACCAGATTTGCAAATACAGTACTGTTTGTGATACAGAAAGAGTCCAGAAAAGAGAGTATATACATTTGACGTAGAAACTGTACATTGGAGGAGGTTGGGTAGGTGGGCAAGGCCAGATTAAGAATTCAGAGGCCTCTGGGCCATACTCTTGTGAAGGCTCCCACACACACATACACGTGCACGCACGCACAGTGGCGTTTTTATATGTAAAACATTGGTGGGGCAGCCACTAACCAAGGCTACATACCAGGCAACAGTAATCAAAATGACAGTAATCGTTGTTCGCAAATTTCGCACCACATATCAGGCTTAGGCTACAGGTAAGCCTGCATTGTTAGTCGTGAAAGCAAATTAATCTGTCCATGCTGAATTAAACCCTCTATTTTCCTCAGACTTTCCTTTTTTTTGGATTTATCCATGGTTAGCAGGGGAGGAAATTAGGCCACTTTACTCGCCAAATGCGAGTATTTTTTACGTTTGGCGAGTAATTCATGAAGAGCACTCGCCAGTCTGGCGAGTACTAGTAATTACAAAACAAAACAAAAAAATCATTCTGCAATCTGCTGATTCGCTCACTGGCACAAGCCGAACTCTGACTCCCCCCTTGATTCCTCCCATTTGCGCCTCATAATAATCCAACCATAACCAATGAACATCATCGTTGTACAGATGCGCTCTAAGCTCCTCCAATGAACACTCATTTTCTAGAAGATGCCGCCCATCTAGGGGAAGTGGACAGATCACTGCGCGCGGACCTACAGACCCCTGCCACCGGCTTGACAACGTAGACAAACTTAGGCTATGGTTAGACTAGTGTATTCCTGGCGTTTTTTTATACGTTTTTGACGACGTATGATGTCCTATCTACACAGAAACGCGTTTTTTGGCGTTTTTTTGTGGATACGGCTGAAACGCTAAATTGTGTTTGCGTTTGGAGATACGCAAAAAAAACGAGTCGACAACAGCGTGTAGTCAGCACGCTAGCCGTTGTTGCGAAAACGCCCATGCGCAGTAGATACCATCTGCGTGCCCTTCCGGTGACAATGACAACAGTGTGTGTGTTTGGGACAGAGCTCCGTGTCCCAAATAGCTTCAGCTACCATGTGTTGTCAAGTTATTGTTATAAGGACCCCAGACCAAGCTACAACAGTCTGCATTCCCTTAACAATTGTTTGTATTGAGCCGTATTGTATTGTACCCATATGCAATATGTTAAATAAAGTTTACATCCATTCATTCTGCTAGCATTACCGATTGCATGATCAGCTGGCTAACGTGAGCTATCAGGATTCAGACCCTGTTAGCTCAGAGTTCCTCTTTCAACTTAACAAGCATTAAACAAAATGGCCCAGTCATCTATTCACCTTTGTTTAATACACACAGCGTTGTCTCTAATGTTATCTAACTACTGATAGCTTCGCGATATCATCAGTTTTGTTGCTGGCTAAGTAGCGTGAGCTAACGTTAGCTTCTAGCCACAATGCTATATTGTTATAATGGCATACTCCATTGACGTTAGCATGCAGCTAACAATGCTACCGAGCGTTTTTTAGACTAAAACTATCCGCTCTTGGTGGTCACTTGTGTTGATGTTAGTTTTGTTTCATCAACAAATGACAAGCAGAACACACAGTGAATATATCCGTTTTGTTTATTGCACTTTTATTAGGCTTTGCTGGAAAATTATTGCTGCATTGAGTAAACAAGATGGTGGCGCGGCATAGGCTGCCTTATTGACATTTTCTTTGGTGGAGCTTCCACCAGGAAGTGTATTGGCACATTCGTTCTGATTGGTTGAAATTGCCTTCATGTTTGCCACCTACTGCCACCTACTGCTTTGGCAGTGTACTACATCAGTGTGCTTGGCTGACAAAAACGAAAAAAACGAAAGTGTGACTCGAGGCGCATGACGTCGCGGCGATACGCGACGATGCGTATAAGAAAACAATACGAAGATGATACGAAAGGTGTAACCTCAGCCTTAGACAAAAACACATCAGTGGATGAAAATAATTGCATGTAGAGTCGTCGCTTTCGGATATCAGTGCGGTCTGACATGGGGGCGAACAACAGCATGCGACGCGTCTCCTTCGAGTCGGATGAGAATGACAAGTCAACCAGCATTAGCCGGCTAGCTACCTAGCATGTAACAAGCTACCATAACGCACATTCAACATAGTGGACGACTATACTGAGCGGCTTTGCTTAAATGCAGCCGAGTGACATTTTATTATTACCGGGTTTCCCCCCATATCACCACTCGCCCATATGCCCTTCACAACGGTGATGTTGTCATACTTGGCATTCAGAATACACCTGCTGAACCCCTAGCGTTGTCGATTCGGTTCCAATGTATTGTCATCTTACAGCACAAGTACAGTACAACCAGAATACATTTGTTGGCATACAACCAGAGTGCAAATGTAACAAGTCAAGTTGTTTTATTTAGCTATTACATTACAGTGAAATGCTTGGTTCTTTCACTGCCCAACTCAGTCCAACCTAGACCAGCCCAACCCAGTCCAACCTAGTCCAGCCCAGCCCAGCATCTTTCACTGCCTAGTTCAGCCCAACCCAGTCCAGAATAGTTCCCTCTTTCATGTTAATATGTGATATCCTAATATTTTGAAGAGTAGAGACAGTGTGATTAATACATGTTGTATGCTAATATTGTGAAGAGTAGAGACTGTTATTAATGTTTTATGCTAATAAATATTTTAAAGAGTAGAGACACGGTGTGATTTTTACTATGATTGAAAATCAATTTAGACTAAGACATACAAAGAAGTAATTATCACAATTAGCGATTTTTTTTGGCTGGTAAAAAATCTGTTTGTCTGGTAAAAAAAATCAGATACTCGCCAGTTGGCTGGTAAGCCAAAAAGTTAGTTTCCTCCCCTGATGGTTAGCTTACTGGGGGGTCGGAAACTCAAGATTAGCCACTTGCAGACGGCAGGGAGAGGCACAGGGTGTGACGTACTGTATATTTTAGTTGATGAAATATTTTATAAATCTATTTTTTTTATTTATTTATTTTGAGGCCCCTCGTCACTAGAGGCCCCCTGTTTGGGGTGGGGTTGGGTGGGTGGGGGGGGACTGTACATTGGAGGTGGGTGGGGTGGGTGGGGGGTTTGGGTAGGAGGGGTGGGTGGGGGAATATTGACAAAACCATACTTCGTCATTTACTGTACATTGGAGGGGGTTGGGTTGGGACATTTACAGGGGCCAGTTTCGAATTGCAGTCTCCCGTAGGTGTTCTTTGAGAGTGGTTTTAAAATTGGGTAGTGATTCACATTCCTTTACAGCTTTGGGTAGGGCGTTCCACATTGATGTGGCATAATTGCGAAACCTGTTTAGTCCCTTGTTTGAGCCGAATCTGGGTTTAACATGATTTGTGGAGCTCCCTCTGGTGTTGTGATCGTGTAAGGCACGGGAAAAAGTACGTCGCTATGCCCCTGTATGTGATACAGTTTCAAACAACTAATTAAAAATGTACATTCTCAAATATTTCAAAATAATTTAATGAGAAATCTGACTAAATATTTAGATTTTAATCATTATTTAGGCTTAGACAAAGTTGTAGGTCTGTCCTTGTTAGAACTATAAGACTTTTAACTACTGAACCCTGCATGGACTCTGGCGCACTACAACAAAATACATAAAAATGACTAAGAAAGTCACGTCTTGATCAACTAAGACCAAACTGACTAATCAACTAGTCAGAACAGCCACAATCAAAAAAAATTATAAAACATGATACGATCAATCAATGATAAATATCAACACACTGCCCACTGCTCAGACCGAAGGCTAGTGATGTCAAAGTGAAATGTCAGAATCTAAATTTGTGTGCGTGCGTACGTGCGTGTGTGTGTGTCGATCTATCAGGAACTGAATTTTCACCAATTCCTTTATCTCTCTTCTTTCAGGCCCACTCCATCCATTATCAACAGTCTGTTCAGTTAAGGTGTGGAGGGAGTGACTCACAGATTCCATCTGGTAGCTACCGATTGGACCTGGTAGCAGCCAATGGCCTTCCTCCATCGTGATGAGTAATCTGACCTGAGCAAGGCTGTGGATTGGTCGTATCGAGCTGTCAATAAACCCTTTGGCCACTCCCCTCTCCATTTCCGATCTCCTGAGGTGAGTTTTGGAGTTGTGCGCATTTGATTTAATTTTATGTGTTTTTTATTTGTTAAACTTGTCTAATCCCTGACAGGGACTTTATCCATGCATACATTCAAAATGAAGATCACAACAGTCATAGGAGTGTACCTTGTTAACAGTAAAATCATAATTATAACAATTATTTTGATTGATATTGAAATCAAGTTCAAGTATATGAAATGCTTTTTTCTGTTTTGCTCCTGAGAGTGTGCTAGATAAAAATAGATAAGTATAAAATAGAAAGTCAAAAGTACGTAAACAAGTGTAAACAAAAGTGTTCAATATACATATATACAATACAGCAGAGTGAGTTGTTTATTTAAAGTGAGTGTGTACGTGTGGACAGGGCACGAAATTAGTGCCCGCCACCTGCTAATGGCGGGCATATTTTAGGTTTGGCGAGTGACACTGAGAGGTCTGCCCGCCACCTGGCGTGTAGTTCATATCGATACTCTTATTTTGAAAATCCTGTGCGGGTCTCATTTCCGCCCCAAGCGCAGCTCCAGTCATAATATCGATGGCTCTGGCAGTTAGCAACGTTCGGTTCATATGATACTCTTTTAAAACCTGTGGCAACGAGTCATATCCACCCCAGTCCGTGCTTCTCCTCGTATCAACACAGAGGCAGTCTGCTCTAGTCTACTGCGGACCTCCGTGAGCTAACGTTACTGTTTAAACAATGACCCAGTCAACTATTCACTTTTAGTTTAATACATGACGAGGCATTGTCTAACGGTATCTAGCTGGCTAGCTACTGATAGCTGCTGATATCAACAAATGCTCCAGCAATAGTTGAGTGCATAATACCTCCGTTGAAGTCTGTTCGCTCGGTAGGCAACGTTAGCTCACGTTAGCTCTATATGTCCCAGTAAACCAAATAGTTCACTGAGGCGTTGTCTTAACGTTATCTAGCCGGCTAGCAGTAGCTACAGATAGCTCCTGATATCAATGTCTTATAACATTGATTTGATGCGTATTCGAGCTGCGGGCATGCTGAATGTGATTTGACCAATAGGGTCCAGCTGCAGCGCCGGATAATTGATTTGATGCCTATTCGAGCTGCGGGCATGCTGAATGTGATTTGACCAATAGGGTCCAGCTGCAGCGCCGGAGAATCCTGGCTGCATCTGGAGGCTACTAAGTATACACACAGACAGTGGAGCTGTTTGCAGATAGTGAGAAGTCACTTCAGAGAGAGAGAGAGAGTACAAATTTAACTCTGGCCTTTTTAAGTGTCTATTCTTGAACGTAATAGCTTATCTACTTGAAATGTACTGAATTTTTTTTTATATATGTGACACAAAAATGCGTATTTTTTTTGGCCGGTAAGAAATATGCTTGGCGAGTAGAATTTTCCCATCTACCCGCCACTGGCCGGTGAGTCAAAAAGTTAATTTCGTGCCCTGCGTGTGGATGTGTGTGCTGTGAGTGTATTTGATGGTTTGTTACATAGTGTTATTGTCATTGAGCATCCTGATGGCCTGGGGATAGAAGTTCCTTCTGAGTCTCTCTGTGCTGATTGATTATTAAACACGATTACTCAGTGATTTTTAGAACATCATATGATGAAGACTGAATTTGTTTTACCTTTCTTCACCAAAGGCTGCCTTTCTGTCATCTTCTAATCTATAAGTTACCAAAGACATTTAAAAATAACTGGAGAAACGTGCCGTGGCTCCCTCCTCCCTCTCAACACAAGTTGAAACTACTGTTTGGGGGGAGGGGCAGAGCACACTGCTGTGGAGGAAGGATGCGCTGCATTTACAACACAAGTTCAAGTTTCAAGGTTCTTTATTAGTTGTCATACAGAAGTACAGAATACTTTTATACAAAATGCTTCTTTCTGTTACAAAAGTATTCTGTACTTCTGTATGACAACTAATAAAGAAACTTGAAACTTGAAGTGTGCTGTTGTAGCACAGCTGTCGCATCCGAGTGCCGTGCGTTCGGCAGGTCCTCATCAACTCGTGAAGTCAGTTTACCACCAGGAAGTTGCACTTGAATGGCCACCTTTCACCTTTTTATGGTGCGAACATACTTACTTAATCATGAGACATCATGGAGTACCATGAGACATCATCAGAATTATAATGATGTTGGCCTGCTGGGATAACAAAAATCTGGTCAAACCAGGTCAAGAAAGAAAGGTTGAATAATCTGCCTTGGATCAGATTGGTCCTGACTTTCCTAACTAGCTTGCCCAAACACACTATCAACTTGTATATACCATTTGGTCATATGATACATTTACAAATTGATCATGACCGACTGAACGCACCATATGTCTCCTTCTCTCCCCCAGCACCCAGGAGTGTCATCATGAAGAAAGTTTCCAATTGGTCAGGAGAAGATGTGGTCCGTTGGCTTGGCGACCAGGGGCTGCAGGAGTACTGTGATTCGTTGAAAGACCTCAGTGGGCAGGCTCTGTTAAACCTCAACCAAGCAGACTTCACCACTCCGCCGCTCTCCCTGGTGACCTCAGATGGTGGGAAACAACTCCTGGAGCGGATCGAGACCCTGCAAATCAAAAACCACATCCAGGCGCACAAAAACGGACACACTGTTGCGATTAACGGATTAAACAGGAAAGGCCTGCCGATGGTTATGATCGACTACGAGGCTAACGGGATTAACCGTTTTGCCAAGAGTGCCTCCACAGGAGGAAGTAACAAACACAACCCTCCTCATCTCAACGGAATCCGAAATGGATTGGTCGGGAATGGATTTCACCACCACAGCCACTATCACCAAAGCGAGCAGTACGATACTCCCAAAGACAGAGTGCAGGTCCATATTCCGACTCCAGGTCTTTCTGACTCCAGTCGCTTGCCATTCCCTGAGGAGTGGGGTAAGATGTCAGATTCTCTATGTCATTGACCCCCATTAATTCCAGCCACGATCGTGGTGGTAGGTAGATTAATAGGTAGGTAGGTGGATAGGTACTGGTAGTTGGATATGATGAAGACTTTATTTCACGTGTATTCGTCCCGCGAATTTATGGTACGGCCTCCACGGTGCGGTACGCGCACCCATGCGACGAATACGCCTCACAGCGCAAACATACCCATATGCAGGCACTCGCAAGGTCCGTGTGAGAACAGCGCGCGTGGCCGGGCACACCGAGCTCAGACTTCAGAGCGGCGAAAGTGCACGGAGGAGAATGTAGCACATTTACATTGGAACAGCTGCAGGGTCATTACAGTTTTCTTTCGTTTTCTTGTGCGCCCAATAACGTTAACCAAATGAAACCAATGGAAAGAAACACACACGTGTCGCCGACACACACGCGCGCGCCAACAAACACATCAACATTCTCCCCCGCCGGACTCACAGGCACAATCAAATAAAAAGAAGAACCTACTTTTCCGGACAGATCATCTGAGCTCCACTGTGTTTAAATCCAAATAATCCTCTGCCATTGTTGTAATATGTCATCTGTTCTCTAGTATTCAGTCTGGTCGTGAAGTTAAATTCTCTCTGGAAGTGAAACTGAAACTTAGCAAGGATAAGTTTAAAGGGGCAGTAAGCAAGTGGATGCCTGAACACAGAATGACACCAGTATCACTAATTACCACGGCAAGCCTATAGAAAATTATTCTATTTAATAATAATAATAATAATAATAATAATAATAATAATTATTATTATTATTATTATTATTATTATTATTATTATTATTATTATTATTATTATTATTATTATTATTATTATTATTATTATTATTATTATTATTATTATTATTATTATTATTATTATTATTATTATCATAAATATAATATATAAAAAAATAAAAAATAATAATAATATTAATAATAATAATTATAATTTTTTTTCTTCTGTTGTACCAAACTCGTACCGAACCGTGACCCCAATACCGAGGTGCGTACCGAACCATGGCTTCTGTTTACCGTTACACCCCTAACATATACAAAACAACAACAAGAGTACAATAACAAAAGAAACAAGGCCAACAACATAGATTAAAATACATTACATAAAGGCATCGGTTCCAATGTTTCCACAAATCAGAGGAGTACCTTGTATCACTTTGTTTTACATCACTAATGGCACCTTGTTTTTTGACTCTATAAACGACACATAAATGTAAACATCAGGTTCCTCAGCAGATCATGGAAGGTGGGGACATTTGTAGTCACAAACAAATGGCTTGCACTAGTCCGTCTTGGGAGCTTAAGGAGGATCCTAAATGCATCATTATATGCTACCTGCAGCTTTTGAATTTTTGCTGTGCTATAATTACACCATAGGTGTGCAGTATAAAATGGAGTACAATAGGCTCTGAACAGGCTTATTTTTACATTGTCTGTAGTACACATACCGGTATACAATTTTCGTACCAGCATATTGGCCTGTGCATACAGTTTTCAGCACTGGCACTGCACATCAACATCATCATCACACATGTTATCAGTGATATTGTGACCCAAATATTGCATACTCTTCACCACATCTAGAGCGCAGTCAGACAGCAAGAAGGAGGGAAACTTTTGCTTCTGGTCCTCCTTAGTTTTCACTAAGATAGGTAGGTAGGAAGGTAGGTAGATTAATAGGGAGGTAGATGGGTAGGAATGAAGGTTGGTAGGCAGGTAGGAAGCTAGGTATATAGATATCTAGGTAGACATTCGGCATAACACAAAGAATCTTGGGATCCATGGCAACCAAAGCCTTGTATGTGTATAACAAGTTGTGAGTCTGACTCTGAGGTTGTTGTCTGAAACATGTTTAACCCATCTAGCACTTAACCCTCTCACTCCCAAGGGTTAACCCTTTGTCGTGTGGCAGTGCAAGGGTTAACCTTCTGTATTTTCACAGTGAGTGTTAACCCTTTGGTAGTGTGGTAGTGAAAGGGTAGCTTTGACTTCAGAATGTTATTGAGAAACAAAAGCTCTTCTCTTTCTGACAGGAACTGTATTACTTGCCTGATGCCATGCGCTTAATGAACACCTACAGCAAGCTGACTATTCTCAGGATGAGAAATTCTTTTATTCATTGCCGTCAGTCCACTCCACTTTCTTTTTGACTGGGACAGTAGAAGGAGAGAAAGGCTCAGAGTGACAGAGTAGTGGAGACATGGGAGAGGAGGGGGTTCCGGCAGGATTTGATGGTGTACATGTGGCTTTAGATACAGTACATGTTTATTCCCGTGTCCCAGGGCAGCTGTGTATGTAAAATAAGGTGCAGTTCCGTTGACAATGAATGAGTCATTGGTTTTGTGGAACCATAAAACGCTGCGTTAAGTTCTCGCACCAAAACAAGGTTTATATATTCTATTATTGCTAACCGGTGTGAATCTAAACCTCGTCTGGGTTGTAATCGCTCACATAAACATTATATGGACACAGAAAGCGGTCCTCCACTCATTGCCTTCATGCCATAAACTGTATGGATCCCCCATGTTTTATAATGAGGGGGGGGGGGGGGGGGGGGTTGCTCCTCTGTGTTATTAGAGGAGAAACATTTCGGGGGTCCATGTTGACAGTTTGGGAACCCCTGCTCTATCTAGAGTGACAAATCTGCCCATTGAAACAAATCCATTTTGCACGCTTCATTAACCCCTTCCTGTGCTCTCTCCTCTCTCTAGGTAAAACGGCAACAGCATTCGTCTATGCCATGATCTGCTTCGTCTCCACCACCATCATGATTTCGGTCGTCCACGAGCGCGTCCCTCCAAAGGAAGACACGCCCCCTCTGCCGGACAAGTTCTTTGATTTGTTTGAGAGGAAGGAGTGGGCATTCACCATCTGCGAGGTTAACGGCATGGTGCTGGTCGTGCTGTGGCTGTTACAGTGGGCTCTGCTCAAATACAGGTGAGAGGAGTTTGTGTGTATTCTAGGTAGGGATGCATTAGGGCTGGGCGATATAACGATAAATATCGCGATATATTTTAATAATCGATATCGAATATCGAAATTAAAAGAAAAATCGTTCAGTGGACAGACTTGTCTTTCTTGCCTGCAACTTAAAGTAATGGCTTTGCTTGTCCAAATGACAATACTGACCAAATTGAGATTTATTTTTCTCTTGTCCATTTATTTTGTTTGCTTTCTAATTTAAAATACAGTTTGAAACCGTCTGTACACAGTAGGCTATGTGTGCTAGCAGAACTAGACTTCAGTCACGAGTCACGGTGCACATGTGCGGTGGTTTGTCCACCAAAAAAGCGCCAAAAGATCGAAAATAAACTAGCAGAGCCAGAACTGTTCAACTCCCCTGGAGCCACAGCCAGCAGAGAAGCCGGTTTACTTTAGCTTTTAAACAAGCTGCAGCCTGAGAACTGGAGTGTGAGGGGATGTAACACAAGATGGCGGCAATGACACAGAATTGCTGCAAAATAAACATACAGCTGTTGTTACATTTTTTTTTTCTTTTTTTTAATACTTATAACAATTAGATAATTATCGATATCGAGAAATATGATAACATTATCATATCGTTATCGCGATATGATTTTTTTCCATATCGCCCAGCCCTAAGATGCATAGAATATCGGTATCGGAGAATTTCCCAGATACTGAAATCCGATACCAAGAAACACATCTCCCCTGCCAGAAATCAAAGCAAAGTGACTTGATTTGCTGCATTTCTGACACGTTAACTCGCTCTAATGGAGAAATGTATTATATCTCAATAATCTGTGTCCAATGACCCCAAAATGACAGTCTAAGTCTATATTGTTCATGGATCGGGTCGGTACTCGAAAGTCCAGGTATCGGTATCAGGACTGAAAAAGTTGGATCGGTGCTTCCCAAATTCTACGGCTTATCCCAAGTAGTAATTATTTGTGAATAATGGAGTCTCAGGTGTGGGGTCCAGCGTTTCCGTTAGCCGGTAATTACCGGTATTTGGCCGGCAAAATCTGTTGAAGTCCGACATATTTAATCTCTCCGGTCATAGTGTCCGGTGAAAATAGTTCCCTCTGGGCACAGTTTGATTATTTGAATTGTATTTGGATGGGCTGGAGTTGGGTGAACGAAACAATCATTGCGTTTGTTGTCGTTGCTTCGCTCAGCGAGAGCTTGCTGCTGGATTTGCGGAAGGCATGCAGCTGCAGACCCACATAACCCACCAGCTTTGCTGGCACAGTGCGGTCCCCAGACCTGGAAAGCTGCTCTGCGGGTCTGCAGCTGGATGCTTCTTGCAAACTAACTGCTGCCGGCTCGCGCTGATAACAGCTTTCATTGTTGGACCGGCTGCTTGGTGGAGCAACGATGAAACGAATGTAATGAATCGTTCGTCGCATGGGCTATTTAATTTTGGCCTGTTTTGGTACGGTTCGGGTGATCAAGTTGTGCTTGGAGGGAGTTGTTTTCACCGGACATTATGACCAGCACCAAGTCGTTGGGAGGTGGAGAAATACATCACGCAAACCCGGCCACGATAACGTTGCCGTCTCTCTCTGCAAAATTTCTCAGTTCTTCGCTTGATATAATTAATACAAATGTCCAATATAACGGAATTCGTTAGCTCATAAAAATGTGATTATAACAGACTGCTGTTTAGTGTCGGACCGACTGCCCACATACGCGGTCTATTTTATTTCAAGTCAGCAGCAGCACGGAGTATCGAGGGACTTATTTTATTTGGAATATATTAATGACTGTATACGCAAAAGTAGCCTAGTTTTAAATAATAATATTATAAATCTACATGCCTTGAGGATGACTTTATATAGTCTGCCTATAAATTGTTTTAAAGCTCAATAAACTATGACCGGAATTAATCTCATTTGTCCGGTAGATTGAAATCTTGCAGGTCACGGAGACCGGCAACAATTTTTTCTAACGGAAACCCTGGTGGGGTCACGGACATGGTGCTGCAAGACACAATAATATCTAACCTAGCTGTAACGTAAGCCTGTCACCTGGTGAGGTGCCTAACCTTACACACTACCTCGTTCTTCTTGTGTGCAAAGTTTCAACGTGGCGGGTAGATACGAGCTATGGTGTAGATCGATTATTTGAATGTTCTCATAAATAAATGTCCTTGTCTGAGAATAACCGGTTTTCCAAAATTAATGAAAACGCTGGCAGCGATCGAAGCCTCAAAGATCAGCCATATTCTGTTTGTACTATGTATACTTGTGCAGTCCACTGTGTTTGTTGTTTCAACAAAGGGATTTAGTGAGAAGTGTTTTACGTGGGTGTGTCATTAGGAAAAGAGTTAATTTTCATTGTTCATTGTTTAGGCATTTAGTATTCGGGGGTTAACGGTTAGGAAAAGTATGTCAATGTAATCCAGGGAAAGTACGTCAATGTAATCCACTCACAAGCAATGTGAGAATTCAGACTATACTGTTTGTTGGGAGTTTGTGAGTCGTGTGCTCAATCCTCATACAGTCTCAGTAATGAGTGGTAGAAATTGTTCACTGAAATCCAGCTATGAATGCAGAAATTAGGGCTAAACGATTCAGGGGGGGAATCAATCATGCAAACATGTGTTTTTCCGTCTGTAGAATATGACATGCAGGGCAGGGCTTCTCTGTAGAATATGACGTGCAGGGTAGGGCTTCTCTGTAGAATATGACATGGAGGGCAGGGCTTCTCTGTAGAATATGATGAGGAGGGCAGGGCTAGCTTCTCTGTAGAATATGACGAGGAGGCAGGGCTTCTCTGTAGCACCTCATTTAGAATGGTATTTGGACACGTTTAGCCTTTTATCAAATATTGCAGCTCCTGCGATTTGGATTTTGCGTAGCAGGCACGCATTTTGACATCAAAGTATGACGGTACGAGTTGGTTGTTACTTTAAAATCGGCAAAAAGGGGCCAGTTATCTTTTATTTTTGTATTTTCTTTATTGGCCGAGCCAATCAAGACATTAAGCTGGGATGACCGTTTGCTCCACCAATTACAAAATGACCAATGATATTTTAACGTCATGCCCCACTGTGTGGACCTAGAAGTGGCTGCAGGAAGTGTCCCACATCAATAAAGCCCATGTATCTTTATTTCATCTGTTGTGCTCTCAGACATGGCCACTTGCTTGTGGGATTATATTGACTGGAAAGTCCTATTTTTCTGGAACAAAATGAGGTGTAGCACTTTGATATACATTTGAGTGACGAAATATGAACGCTTGTGATTCAATAGCGCTAGCTACACATTGGGAATTCAACCTCAAACCATTTGGAAACGCACTCAAGAATGGGGGTGTGTGGGTGTGTGTGGGCACTGTGCAGTCTATAAACCTGGCCTAGGAAAACCTTAACCCTTTCACTGCCGCACTACCAAACGGTTAACCCTTTCACTGCGACAATTCACATAAGGTTAACCCTTTCACTGCCACACAACAGCCGGTCGACCGTCGGTTGTGTGATAGTAAAGGGTTAACCTTCTGTCGTGTGGCAGTGAAAGGGTTAAGGGAAGAAAACACCTCCAATTATTATCTGCTTCTACAGTTTCAATTAGGGATGCCCCGATCACGTTTTTTGCCACCGATACCGATCACCGATCGTCGTGAGCCATATCGGCCGATACCGATCCGATACCGATAGTTTTTGATTAAAAGAAAATTAAAAATTATTTTATATAAATTAAATTTTAATTTTTTTTTATAAAATATATATATTATATAATTAGACTTGTACTTGTATTATCTGCGAGACATCGCCACCACGCAACAAGCTCCACTGTCTGTGTGTACTCTAGTAGCCTCCAGCTACGGCCAGGATTCTCCGGAGCTGCAGCTGGACCCTATACTCGAGTAGCCTGCAGCTACGGCCAGGATTCTCCAGAGCTGCAGCTAGACCTATTGATCATATTCAACAACATGTCCTCAGCTCGAATACGCATCGAATGAGTGTTATAAAACATTGATATCAGGAGCTATCTGTGGCTACTGCTGGCCGGCTATATAACGTTGATACAGCGCCTCGGTGAACTATTTAGTTCAGTGGGACATTTCGTTTTGAACAGTGAGCTGGCGTCAGCTAACGTGAGCTAGCTGAGGTATCATACACGTCTCTACTAGACTTGCTGGAGCGTTTGTTGATGTCAGGAGCTATCGGTAGCTGGCCGGCTAGATACCGTTCGGTTAGACAATGCCTCATCATGTATTGGACTGGAAGTGAATGGTTGACTGGGTCATTTTGTAACGGTAGCTAACGTTAGCTAAGGGAGACGCCGTCCTCCCGTCCCACTAGACTAGACCAGTGTTTACATGCGCACGGGAGGGGCTGGAGGGAGGAGCAGACGCCGCACAGCTCCCGGTGTCTGAGACAGAACTCAGCGCGACGAGCGAGTGAGATCGGTTTTGACGATCGGCGAAAATAAAGCATTATCACTGATCACCGATCGCATATTTATACTGATTATCGGCCGATAACGATCGGTGGCCGATCGATCGGGGCATCCCTAGTTTCAACAGCTATGTTCTATAGTCTATGTTGTTATTAGGTCGTCATATTGTAATAACAGACCTATAATGAGAACAGTTGTATTACCCGACTCCAGGGTTAGAAATTTAAAAAAAAATTCAATGGCTTTTTTTGCCCCCCTTAACACTTTGGGTGCCGGGAAACGCTTAAACACGTCATTCCCGGCCATGCTCAAGTTACCGAAGACGCTTTACAGCGTCTTTGATATCAATATTTCAAAAATCTGGGATCGGATTCATATGTCCCCTCCGCTGGCCTGAGATCCACCAGGAGGACCCACTGAGCTCTCTGGCGGTTCAGGAGCGCCATCTGGTGGCCGATCGGCGCAATCGCTTAACAGGAAGTGCCATAGAGGTTGTGCTGGACGGCCGTATTACTTCCGGGCACTCGCTATAGGTCCCGGCATTCTAGCTTGTCACAATACACAGCGATCGATTGCCAATGACTCGATAAACAACATGATTTGGACGTATATACCATTATACAAGCTGGAGATGGACCGGGTAAATCTACATCCCATAATGATAAAATGTCTACTCTACGATGATCGCCCAACGGCGTGCGGAGACTGGGGTGAGTTTTAGCGTGTAAAGTTACCGTCTTCGATACTAACTGCTATTATCAACATTTGACCCACATTAGATGATTGGTATAACGCTGCCCACGGAATTATAAACGCCCCCTAGCCCATCCGGTCAACATCAGATGACGTGTAGTAACTTCTAGAAGTGCGTCTAGTTGGAATTATTTATATCGCGCTGATTGCCATAAAACTGTATTGCATCATCAATATAATGTATTTGGGGCTATAGATCACGTTCTGGAGAAAGCTGCACAAGGAGATGAAAACATACTTATACATTAGACCATACTTTACTATGAATATGTGAATGAAAAAGTTTAACGTTGCTACACAATAAACAATACATATAGGACTTTGAATGGGCCCTAATAATGGCAATGTAGCAATAGAATTTAAAAAGTTATAGCCCTGCAAAGAAGGGGACTTTCTCTATAGACAAATAGAGCCGGCAACCTACGGTTGATAATGAATTTAACCCATGGCAGCCAAAGTGTTAATTGATTTTCGGGGGCTTTTTTTGTATTTCGGGGGCACAACATTTTTATAATGAAAATTAACACTTTTTTTTACAGTCTTCGTCCCTATGTTTGATAACGTAATGTTAATGTCTCCATATATAGGGCTCTACGCTAACTGTTGGTGACAGGTATACACAACTCGGGTTGTTAGGGTCACGTCATTCACAAATGGGTCACGTGGTGTCGTAGTAGTAAAATCAGCTGTTCACCGGCGTCTTTCTGGGACAGTAACGTTGAGGGAGTGAACGGGGGAGTCACACTTTGCTGACCGCACGTACGCTACACTATGATGAATCAAACCGTGACTCATTCTATTTTTTGATACTATATGAACTGTTTTTAACTACAATAAACTAACCAAACACAGTATCCTGGATCCGTGGTTATGTGGCGAGCGGCGCGTCTGGCAGGTACCATTATTTCCCCGTGTTAGTCTCTCGGTGACTGCAGAATGTTTGGATAGTCACCATACATTTGTCAGCAAAAGCGACACTGAACGAAGGATTGGATCCACGAAAGGTCCCGATAAGTCAGACATTATTGGACGGAGCAAAGGAGCAACGCGCGCATGTAAACAATGGGATGATCGCACGCACGCACAAAGGACCGGACCGATCCAGCATACGTCAACGGATTTGCGGTAATGTAACCCGACCCGTTGCGCAGTGTGGACCCATGTTGGTTCGTTTGGAACAATTTTGAGCTGGTTCTACCTAACTAACTGTTATTATGCTGAAACACGCTGTGGATGTGTGTGCGCAGCCCGCCGGGCAAAACTTCTATCATGCGTGTGTGACAACAAACAATTGACGTGCGCTGCACTGCTCTCTTGCCGTGGCTGATATATGTGGCGGGTTTTGCAAATGCGTTGAACGTTGGAATTGGATTCTCATGGCTTGTGATAACTTTCTTGTGCTTTCAAAATGAGTGATTCAAATGTTGGGAAACAGGACAAAGAAAAGAGAAAAATAACTCTCACTGCAAAAGCTCTTGCAAACAAAGTCGAATCACTCCAAAAGAAATGCAAAGGGAAAGTGGAGGAAATAAAACGTCTGATAACCTCTGTCAGAGAGCTCATGGAAAATGAGCAAAATGTTGCACTGGTTGAAGCACAACTTGACGTTTTGATGCAGGTGTCTGACAGTGCTGATGAACTTCATGGCTGTTTGGTGCCTCTTATTCCACTCGATGAACAGGAACGGCAAAATGACTGGTTCTCAAAGGTCAATAAACATAAAGATGGGTTCATTAGCGATGTTAATGCCTGGTTTTCAGTAACCAAAGGAAACACACCTCAGTTAGAGGCTCATAACAGGCCTACTGAAATACAGCAGCATGAGGTTGCAGAGGAGGAAAATGGAGAGCATGGGGGTGTGGGAAATGTGGAAGTGACGGGGCCTCAGTTGCACAGTACTCGTTATGCTCAAGAGGATGTTCAACCAGGGGACAGCATATCCAACCATAGTAGCAAGAATTATGGTTCAAGATATTCTAGATCAGGGATCGGCAATAGGCGGCCCGCGGGCCAACATTGGCCCGCCAGCAATAATTTCTGGCCCGTCAGATTATTTTGAGAATATGATATTTATTTGACGCACGGGAAATATTCACTCGGGACGCCAAGGTATCTTTTATTGTGAAGCTGTATCTATCTACCGGCAGTCATCAAAAGCATGTCTGTCACTATAGCCAATTGAAATGCTAGAAATGGTCAGGTGGACTGGGAGAACCAATGGAATAGTCCCACCGGGCCCTGTGTCTATTTCCCTAACGCACTTTCACTTCCGCGTTCGAGATGCGACTCGCGAGCGAGTTGAAGAAAACAAAACAAACATCTTTGGATAGATTCTTTGCAACGGGGAAATATAACGCTTCTTTTAATAAACAGGAGCCATACTTAAAATACGGGTTTATCGTAACAGGTCGGTGATTCTTGCGTGCCGAGCCGACGTCCTCTCTGCATAATGTGGCGACAACAACAACAACAACAACGAGGCAAGTTGGCAGATAAAGTAGCTGCATTCAACGCCAATCTGGAATTGGAGGGCGGCGAGTGGATATGACATGTTTCAAACATTAGCAGGGATTTTGGAGGACTTAACAACAAACAAGAAGGTATGGTGAGTCGTGTTTTCATGCATTCTGATCTGTTCATCACCCGCCGGTGTTCTGCAAAATTCTACTCTTCCTCGAATTCTGCTGCCAGCACTCCTGCGCGCAGAACACCGGCGCCGCGGTGATCTGCAACAGCTGAGAGCTGTTCATGAATGAATGGATGAGTGAGAACTTGTTTGGCGGATTGCAGAGTGGGTGCAGTGCAGTGCGGCGCAGTGCACACGGTTGTTGGGGGGATGCAGACCAGAGAAAAACGTTTGTCTTTTTTCAATATCAGTATATTAAATTAGCCATTGTTTTTGATCCTGGCCCGCGAAGCAACGGCTTGGGGAAAATCTGGCCCGCTGCAAAACCTAATTGGCGACCCCTGTTCTAGATCAAAGGTTTCCTCTAATGCATCCACACGCCTCAGAGCCGAGGCCGACATGGCCGCCTTAATGGCTCGGCAAGAGTTGCTTGAACAAAAGCATGCTCTTGAGGACCAGGAAGCTCACATAAAGAAACAAAAGGAACAACTTCAGTTGAAAGTGGACATAGCTGCATCGGCAGCAAGGCTAAATATTCTGAGAACCTCTGGGTCAGGGGTGTGGAGTGCTGCTTCTCGTAAATCGGATGGAATGGAATCCTACTTTGAAAAGGGCCTCAACATTAATGCAGAGACATTTGTATCACACAAGGATGGAAGAGGACAACCTGCATATGTTGGAGGCACACGACCAAAGCAAAGGCAATCTGACGGAGCCAAATACCTCCAGAAGCCCTCAGCACTCACACAGACCCAGACTGTGATCTCAAACGCTACAGAGTACCCAGCGCTCACACCAAGACAGAGCACGGTCCCAAAGACTACATGGCCTCCATTGTCTGTGCATAGAGACATACAACCTGTTTCCAGGAACAACAGCAGTGAGCAGAACAACATAATGTCTATTATGCAAAAACAAAACGACCTCACTTCCATGTTGGTGCATCAGCAATGCATTGCTTCACTGCCTAAAAGAGACATCCAACCATTTGAAGGTGACCCTCTGCAGTACCATGGCTTTATACAGTCCTTTGAACAGACTATAGAAAGGAGGACTGACAATGCTGTTGATTGCCTGCACTATTTGGATCAATACACCAGGGGGCAGCCTAAACAACTAGTCAAAAGTTGTCAACATATGACTGATGGCACTGGATATGCTACGGCGAAGGCTTTACTCCAGGAACACTTTGGGAACGAGCATGTCATAGCATCTGCTTACATGGACAAAATCTTTGCATGGCCAGCTATTAAGTCGGAGGATGGGAAAGCCTTACAAACATACAGCCTATTCTTGCGCGGATGCTGCAATGCCATGAAAGACGTACATAATCTATGTGACCTAAACACATCTGCAAACATGCTTGCTGTCATCAAGAAGTTGCCCTACAAGCTGAGGGACAAATGGCGAACAGAAGCATGTAACATCCAGGAAGGACATCGCAAACGTGCTACATTCACAGATATTGTGATTTTTATGGAGCGTGAGGTGAGAATCGCTACAGACCCTGTATTTGGAGATATACAAGATGCTCCAGTGGTGGGGGCTTTCAAGGAAAGTGGCAGAGCTAGACCTGTGCCTTGTCTTCAGGCTAGAGGGAGTAGTTTTGCCACAACGTATTCCCAGATTGAAAGGGATGCTCATTGGGAAAACAAAGTTAAGGTTGGATATGAGAAGACTTGCCTTTTCTGCAAAGAGGGTGGACACACACTGGAGTCATGCACTCTATTGGAGAGGAGAGCTCACAGCGAGAAGATGGAGTTCCTGAAGAGGAATGGAGTTTGCTTTGGATGCTTGTGCACTGGGCACATCAGCAGAGAGTGCAGGGAACGTCTGTCTTGCAAGACATGTGGCTCACGACACCCCAGCTTGCTTCACATCCACTCTAAAGAAAATGGAGATGCAGAGAAAGGCAGGATCAACTCGGACAGGGCAGTGGACAGAGCTCTAGTCGAAATCCATACCGGTGGTCTCACTGGGGCCGGTGATCAAGATTGCAAACTCGCCATTGTACCGGTTAAGGTTAAATCAAGCAAAGGTCAAAGGTCAGTGGAAATCTATGCCTTTCTAGACCCAGGGAGCTCAGCGTCCTTCTGCACAATGGGTCTGATGGATAAACTGGGACTCTCTGGGAGGAAAACAAGGATCCTTCTACGTACCATGGGCCAAGAAAAGGTGGTTGACAGTTGCATTGCATCTGACTTGGAAGTCGCTGGATTGGACAGTGACCAGTACTGTGCAATGCCCAAGATCTTTGCACAGCATCAAATGCCTGTCAATCAAAGTAACATCCCACAACGGCAAGACCTGGAAAAATGGCCTCATCTGAAGCATGTCTATCTGCCACAGATTGATGCAGACGTGGAGATGTTGATCGGTCTGAACGTTCCCAGAGCCTTAGAACCACTGGAAGTCATCGGAAGCGTGGATGGAGGGCCATATGCGGTCAAGACGATGCTCGGATGGACTGTAAATGGACCACTTGGAGGAGATGGCAGTGACAATTCTGAGACTCAGTCTGCAGTCAGCGTTAACAGAGTCTCTGCTGTCACTCTTGACGAGTGACCAACAATTCAAGACAGACTTCCCTGAAAACAGCCAGGATGAACTGCAAGGGCTGTCAAGAGAAGATTGTAAGTTTCTGGAAATGGCTAATGAGACTGTGAAACTGGTTGATGGCCATTATGTCATTGGATTGCCACTGCAGGACAGAACTATCATCATGCCCAATAATCGTAAAGTGGCAGAGCAGCGCACCCTCAACCTGAAGAGGAGGTTTAACAGGGACGTGTCATTCCATAAGGACTACACTGCATTTATGGACAACCTGATATCCAGTGGATACGCAGAGAAAGTGCCAGCTACAGGATTGGACCGAAGTGACGGCAAGGTTTGGTATATCCCTCATCACGGGGTATACCATCCCCAGAAAGGAAGGATCCGCGTTGTCTTTGATTGTACAGCATCATTCCAGGGTGCATCGCTCAATGCACATCTCTTGCAAGGACCTGACCTGACAAGCGGGTTGGTTGGAGTCTTGACCAGGTTTAGGATGGAGCCCATTGTTCTGATGTCTGACATTGAGGCCATGTTCCATCAAGTTCGAGTGCCAGAGGCAGATACGGACTTGCTCAGATTTCTCTGGTGGCCCAACGGGGACTTCAGTCTGAATACCGGATGGTGGTCCATCTGTTTGGCGCAACATCATCACCAAGCTGCGCAAATTTTGCTCTCCGGAAATGTGCCGAAGATAACAAACAGCTCTTCAGTGAGCAAGTGTTTGAGACCATCATGCACAATTTCTACGTTGACGACTGTCTTGCTTCCATAGCCTCGGAGGATGAAGCCATATCCCTTTATCAGGACTTGATAACCCTCTGTGCCAAAGGAGGCTTCCATTTAACAAAATGGCTGAGTAACAGTCGCCGTGTGCTGGCGGCAATTCCAGAGGAGGAAAGGGCAAAATAGGTTAAAAACCTGGATTTGGACCAAGACATCCTACCAGTTGAGAGGGCATTGGGAGTGCGTTGGTGTGTCCAGTCTGACACCTTTGAGTACAGTATAACCTTTCAGGACAAACCACTGACACGTAGAGGAATCCTTTCTACTGTCAGCTCTTTCTATGACCCTCTTGGGATTTTGTCCCCTGTGGTTTTCACAGCCAAGAGGCTTATTCAAGACCTTTGCCGGAAGGGGCTAGGGTGGGATGATGTCATACCAACATCTGTGGCACAGGAGTGGGTCGACTGGCTCAAAGAGTTACATCTGTTAGAGGGCTTCCGTGTCAGACGATGTTTAAAACCGCCCAACTTTGGAAAAGCAACCAGCGCCCAGTTGCACCACTTTGCCGACGCAAGTGAGGAAGGATACGGTACCGCCACCTACCTGCTGTTGCGCAATGACCAATCTCAGACTCACATTGCCTTCGTAATGGGAAAATCCAGGGTGACACCTTTAAAGCCTGTGACAATCCCACGTATGGAGTTGACTGCGGCTGTTGTGGCAGCTCGCATGGACAAGCTATGGAGGAAGGAGCTAAGACTGCAGCTGCAAGACAGTGTTTTCTGGTCAGACAATACTTCTGTGCTGAAATACATCAAGAATGAATCATCAAGGTTTCGCATCTTTGTAGCGAACAGAGTCACGCAGATCCTCAAGATGTCCGACGCATCCCAATGGAGGTATGTGAATACAGCGCACAACCCTGCAGATCTTGCCTCCAGAGGCATGAAAGCGGAACTGTTCCTCAAGGACGAGATATGGATATCTGGACCTCCATTTCTCATGCAACCAGAAGAGACTTGGCCTGTTAACCCAGACAACTTGGGAGAACTTCCACCCGGAGATCCAGAAGTTAAGGTGTCAGCCGCCATTGTCTCCATGGAACAAAAGGAGGATGATGATGCCGTCACACGTTTGATCAACAACAGCTCATCTTGGAGACGTCTCACAAGAGTGATGGCATGGATCCTGAGGCTCAGAGCCATACTTCGTAAAAACAGGAAGAGGAGAGAAGTCACCGGAGGTGCTACTCAGCCAGCATCAAATGCAACTGAACAGAAAGACGTTCTCGACAAGGAGACTCGGCTCTCATTGAAAGAAATCAAAGAAGCCGAACTGGAGATAATTAAGTTCAGTCAAAGAAGAAGGTTCTCTGAAGAGTTCTCTTGCCTCCAAAGGGGAGAGTTTGTGAAGGGGAACAGTCATATTTACAGGCTCAGTCCCATACTGGAAGATGGTGTGCTGAGGGTCGGAGGCCGACTTAGTAAGGCTGCTATGCCCGAAGAGTCTAAACATCCAGCCATAATAGCTAAAGATCTCCACATCTCAGACCTCATCCTACGCCAGATACATCAGGAGGTTGGCCATGGCGGTAGGAACCATATGTTGTCAAAGCTGCGCCAGCGCTATTGGATTCCTGCTGCAGGTGTTGCCATAAGGAAGATCATTTCCAGATGTGTCACCTGTCGTCGGCTACACGGAGTTGCAGGTCAACAACAAATGGCAGACCTGCCCAGTGACAGAGTTTCAACAGAAGAACCTCCGTTCACTTACGTCGGAGTTGACTATTTTGGTCCATTTGAAATCAAGCGTGGTAGGAGTCTTGTGAAAAGATATGGAGTGATCTTCACATGTCTGGCAATAAGGGCTGTGCACATTGAAGTTGCCTCATCGTTGGACACAGATTCGTTCATCAACGCCCTGCGGCGTTTCATCGCGAGAAGAGGACAGATCAAAGAGCTGCGCTCTGACAATGGAACAAATTTCATCGGTGCAGAGCGTGAGCTGAAACGAGCTATTGAAGGATGGAACCTGGAGCAGATCAATGATATGCTCTCTGTGAAAGGAATCAAGTGGACATTTAACCCTCCTACCGGATCACATCACGGGGGAGCATGGGAGAGGTTGATTCGTTCCATCAGGAAAATTCTGAACTCCACTTTGAGAACACAGAGTCTGGATGAGGAAGGACTCCATACAGTACTCTGCGAAGTGGAGTCAATTCTCAACAGTAGACCTCTCACTAAGGAATCCACAGATCCAAATGATTTGGAAGCCTTAACACCCAATCATCTCCTGCTTCTTAAAGTCAAGCCCAGCTTACCACCTGGTCTGTTTCACAAAGAGGACAGCTATGCATGCCGAAGATGGAAGCAGGTGCAGTACATTTCTGATCTGTTCTGGAAAAGGTGGATCTGCCACAATTACAGGAACGACAGAAGTGGACAAAGATCAAGCAAAACTTCCTCCCCGATGACATAGTGCTCATAATGGACGATTCCGCACCACGGAATTCCTGGATCATAGGGAGGATTACAGAGACAATGCCAGACAAGAACGGACTTGTGCGACAGGTCCGGATTAAGACCCGGACCAGCCTTCTCTGCAGACCTGTGACGAAGATTTGCCTTCTTCAGGAGTCGACAGAGTCATGGAGGTTTCGCTTCTTTCCCACGACTTTGGATTTACTTGATTCTGGGGGGGGGGGGGGGGGGGGGTTCGATTTAAGAAGAGTATCAAGACCTTATGAACTATGAACTCCTTGCGCACAAAAAAAAATCGCAAAAAAAAAAAAGTGGTGTTTTATATTAGTTGAAGTATTGGTAATTATTACTGTGAAATGAGATTATGTAATAATTAGGGGCCGGCTTGTTGGTGACAGGTATACACAACTCGGGTTGTTAGGGTCACGTCATTCACAAATGGGTCACGTGGTGTCGTAGTAGTAAAATCAGCTGTTCACCGGCGTCTTTCTGGGATAGTAACGTTGAGGGAGTGAACGGGGAAGTCACACTTTGCTGACCGCACGTACGCTACACTATGATGAATCAAACCGTGACTCATTCTATTTTTTGATACTATATGAACTGTTTTTAACTACAATAAACTAACCAAACACAGTATCCTGGATCCGTGGTTATGTGGCGAGCGGCGCGTCTGGCAGGTACCATTATTTCCCCGTGTTAGTCTCTCGGTGACTGCAGAATGTTTGGATAGTCACCATACACTAACCTTTTTCCCAAGGAGCACATGTGCTCCTAAATAAAATGTTAATAAATAAAATCTAAATACAAATTTAGGAGCACACAGAAATTTAAGAGCACAGTGACAATTGTTCAAGTAACACACACACACACACACACACACACACACACACACACACACATGATGTGTGACATCATGGCTTGGTTTCATGTTTTGAGGTACTGTTGTGGAAAATGTGTATGGGGTGGACTAGTTTAATATAGGTCAACTAGCAGTGCTGAAAGACGGTCTGGCTGACGTTCTTAAAACAACTTGGACAGATGGACATTTCAGTACGGCACGTTGTGTGCTTGTAATCTCGTACATCGTATCGCTTTCATATTTTGTTCTTTTCTCTCTTTCATACATACACAGCACACACACACAGACACAGCACACACACACACACACGGACACACACATACACAGCACACACACACAGACACAGCACACACACACAGACACACGGACACACACATACACAGCACACACACACAGACACAGCACACACACACAGACACACAGACACACACAGTCACACAGACACACACACACACACACACAGACACACACAGTCGCACAGACATACACACCGACACACACACACACACACACATTCCCTGTGACACAATACACACATACAATACACATACGTCTGTACGCAGACACACACACACACAGACACACACACACATACACACACACACACACACACACACACACACATCTCACTCTCTCTTCAATGTTCTTAATGTTTTACATCATATCGTGTGTGTACATCATATCTTGTTTATCTCTCTTCGATGTTTTAATGTTTTTATCTAAATCTATGTTCTTCTTAATGTCTTTATCTCTCTTCATGTTCTTAATGTTTTTATCTCTCTCAGATGTTAAATCTACGTATCATCTTAATGTACGTCATGTCAGATCTGACATGATATGATACGTCATCATATCTGTCATGGGGGGGCAGGACTGAGAGGGGATTTAGGGGACAAGCAGAGGGATTGGGAGTTAGAGTGTTTTTTGTTCAAGCTGTGGTGATCCTCTGCTCGATCCATAGCTTTTGCTGTTAAGAACTTCTTTTCCTAAATAAATTACCTACTTGTTACAATTGGAAATATCGTCTTCTGCTGTGTTAAACAACCATCAGCCACAACAGTACCTTCAATTATCTGTAAATAATACATACATACTCTATCTAAATAGATTAAATATTATTGTCCCTGAGGGCAAGTTGTGTTGTTGTCTTGATATATCTACAAATAGCAGACGAATAACCTGTTGCCTCTGGATCAATGAATGTCTAATATTGAATAATATTATTAGCTATTTTATTTTTAACATCCCTAATTCCAACAGTCAAGAGGCTTGTTTCAAATTGATACATGAAAAACCCCACACACGCAACGTTTGTGAGTATAGGCTCTGGCCAGATCGATCAATGAAATACGTTGCGCGCTCAGCGCTGTGGAATGAAGGAAATGCGCATTGGGATCGGATTTGGATGTTATTCTTTGGAGTTGTGTTACAAATGGAACGGTCTTTCCCTGCCGAACACAAGTTACTTAACGTTACACAGGTTGCGCTATGCAGATGCTTAGCTTGCTAACGTTAAGATAGCAGTGTAATGCTTGATGAAAGCAGAGCGCTCTGTCTGTGTTCGCATCCTCTCAAGTGCCTGTAACATGCAGCGGGCCCCGCCTCCCTCCCTCCTTGGAACAAACATTCCACCCAAAAACTGAATTTCAGTCCAGTTTCAATCTGAACTATTAACACTGGAGCTGTTTTGTAATCTTCACTCGTCTGTCTCGCACACTGCAAGTAAATGATTTTTCCGGTTCGCACACACACATATTATTAGGGGCAAATACGAGGGAAATGCTCGCACTGTAGAGCATATATATAATTAGTAAACTGTCGGGGCTTTTCTTGCCCCCCTTAACTGATTTTCGAGGGCATTTGGTCAATTTTCGAGGGCATTTTGCCCCAAGCCCCCGTTAATTTCGAACCCTGCCCGACTCTAAAATATTTATTTCACCATAGCCACAAAATAATCATTTCAGACTATGGTTAGGGTTTTAGCTACATTGTCATTGTCTTTTGATGTGATTTAAAAATGTCTAATGTGCTGAAAGTTTGATTATGGTGGAGCCGGTGTAAAAAGATTAACCCATATCAGTGTAGCCAATTCATTAAAATAAACTAAATACCAAACCAAAAAAACTATCTATAAACTCTAAACCCATTATAAAAACCAAATGGGATTTCGTTTGGAGAATCAGTAACTCACATGAGGAGATTAATATAATCTAAAAAACAGGAAGTTACCCCCAAAAACATTAAAGTGGAACGTGCCCACTTTGCACATTCAAAATAAAAGTGTATCCGTTTTTAAACTACTCATTTGAGATTAAAATAAAAGTTTCTGTTTATAATCTAGCATAATAAACATTGCTCTGCTACACATGCACATGTTATGGTTAGTTTAAGGTAACAGTGTGGTTAAGGTTATGGTTAGTTTAAGGTAACAGTGTGGTTAAGGTTATTGTTAGGGTTAAGGTTATGGTTAGTTTAAGGTAACGGTGTGGTTAAGGTTATTATTAGGGTTATGGTTAGTTTAAGGTAACAGTGTGGTTATGGTTAGTTTATGGTAACAGTGTGGTTAGTGTTACGCTTATCGTTAGTTTAAGGTAACAGTGTGGTTAGGGTTACGCTTATCGTTAGTTTAAGGTAACAGTGTGGTTAAGGTTATTGTTGGGTTAAAGTTATGGTTAGTTTAAGGTAACAGTGTGGTTAAGGTTAAGGTTAGTTAAGGTAACAGTGTGGTTAGGGTTACGTTTATGGTTAGTTAGGGTTTCGGGCGAGGTTATCAGAATTGAAAAGTGTCTTGTTAGTCTTGAGGTAACGGCACTTACCTCCCATGTGAGTGTCCTCGGTTCATTCCCAGCAGGGGAACTCGAATATAAATTTTTGAATATGTAATATATATACTTTTGTAAATGCGTCAATACACTAGGGCTGACCTTCGAAGCTTCTTTTGGCAATCGAAGCTTTGGGGCCGAGCTTCGATTTTAATTCGAAGCTTTGAGAGAAAAAAAATATATATATATATATATTAATTATAATATTTATTTTTATTTTTTTGTATCTTATGTTGTGGGACTTGTACAGCACTTTGGTAAACTTTGTTGTTTTTAAATGTGCTCTATAAATAAAGTAGATTAGATTAATTCATTAAGTAGCCCCTTTCGTGACTGTGACGCAGCCAACAAGGTTTCACTCGGCTGTGCTGCCTGGGTGCAGTGGGGCTGCTCTCACAGCCAACGACATGACATTACAGGCGCCGCTTACTTTCGTTTCATTGGAATGGAGGCGCAAGATTTTATCTTTTTTACTTCGATTTTTTTTTTATGTTCGAAGCTCATGCCATCGAAACGAAGCTTTGATGTATTTAAGACAGCCCTAGTAGCCATAGTGGTAGGCCTGTGGGAAATGCTAGTGTGAAGTGTGTTCCTTGGAAAGCTATGTTTAGAGTTCAAGTCAAGTCAAGTCAAGAGTCTTTATTTGTCACGGCATACAAGTATACAATGAAATGCGGGGGGTCTTGCCCGCAACGATTGTGCATAATACAATAATAATAATATAATAAGAATCCAATAGAACGACATTGTGCAATAATACAAGTAATCAAAGTAAGGCATATCGGTATATGTACATGAGTTTTTACAGAGCATGGTAGGACATGCTAGGTCCTGTGATAGTGCAATACACTGTTAGCTACGGATGAGGCACTGGGTCTTTATGTACACTGCTATACAATGCTATATTATATGTGCAGCTTTCTATTGTGGTGGTGGAGTTTAGATGCACTTTAGTCTGTGTGTGTAAATAAGTAATGTTTTTTGTGTTGTTTTTTATGCTGTGCGTTTATGTGAATGTTTGATTAGTGGTAGTTGAGCTATGATTATAAATGTTTCATTTTCGGATGTATGGAGGCACTGTATGCTTGGTTAAGTTGTGAATGGAGATGTAGTCATTTCACATGTGATCCAGGGACGTAGTGAGAAGTGGGCTGTAATTGGTCGAGATACGTCACGTGGTGTCAGGGGAACTAGTAAACATGGAGTTGCGGGAATTTGACAGCAGCGAAGGGAGACGATTGAGAGCTGGTGAGTGGATGTGTGTAAGCGATTTGTTTTAAGAATGATAGTAGTATTGTGGTAGTTATTGATTGAATGTGTGTCTTGTTTCAAGGTTTGTAACCTGTTGGAGGAAGAATTAAAACTTTTTGCAACTGAGTGGCATCCTGCTCGTCCTTCACCCAGCTGCGGGAGTAAAGCAGCACATTATACAATCTCAAGTTATACTATACTATTCTTAAAGTGACCTTTCCTTTTGTAAAGTGGCCATAAGTGTGAGCAGTGTGCAGCATGAGTGTGTGTGCTCATGTTAAAGTGGCTGCTAGTGTGTGAGCGTGTACAGTAGTGTTGTCACGATACTGGAATTTCGACTTCGATACGATACCTTGAAAAGTATCGATACTTCGATACCATTTCGATACCAAAAAAAAAAAAAAAAAAAAATTATATATGTATAAATATATATATATTTTTAAAAAACAAATTTAGCTTTTGTTGCTGGTTGATTCTCCTCAGCTTCTCTCTGGTACTATAAGAGCAGATAAATATAACGAGAGAGAGAGAGAGAGAGAGAGAGAGAGAGAGAGAGAGAGAGAGAGAGAGAGAGAGAGAGAGAGAGAGAGAGAGAGAGAGAGAGAGAGAGAGAGAGAGAGAGAGAGAGAGGAGAGAGAGAGAGAGAGAGAGAGAGAGAGAGAGAGAGAGAGAGAGAGAGGAGAGAGAGAGAGAGAGAGAGAGAGAGAGAGGAGAGAGAGAGAGAGAGAGAGAGAGAGAGAGAGAGAGAGAGAGAGAGAGAGGAGAGAGAGAGAGAGAGAGAGAGAGAGAGAGAGAGAGAGAGAGAAGAGAGAGGGAGAGAGAGAGAGAGAGAGAGAGAGAGAGAGAGAGAAGAGAGGAGAGAGAGAGAGATTTCTCCGGAGCTATGCTCGGAGCATTTATTAACGTTACATTTTCAATAACATTGCTGCTAATTGGACACTTCATGGAGGCGGCGTAACGTTGTGTCGAGTTCATGCGTGTACTAGTGTAGGATGGGCTCCGCTCGACCTAACGTTGGAAACGGGGTAGTTGTGTCGAGTTCATGCGTGTACTGGTGTAGTGTGGGTGGGCTCGCTTGACGTTACTCCGTTTCCATGAAGTAATTATAAATGGCCAGCTAGCTAGCATAAGCTAACGGAGGAACGACAGCTAACGTTAGCTAATAATAGCTTTGTTTACTAACTGAAGACAGGGCTCCCGAGTCCCGGCTGTGAGGGGGAGGAGGCTGCAGCAGGCAGCAGCTTGTGTCTGTTGCCGGTCTCTGAGGAGGAAGAGGAGGCGGAAGGGCAAGCGTGCTCTGGCAGCACGTCTGTCTGTCAACAACTTGCGGGAGCAAGCCAGCTGGTATCGGTACTGCAGAAAGTATCGATACTTCGGGAAATGAGTATCGAAACCATTTTAAATATTCAGTATCGATATGTATCGATATTTCGATATTTTTTACAACACTAGTGTACAGTGTGTGTGTTGTGTGTGTGCTCATGTGTGCTTGTGTGTGGAGAGTTCAGTGTTCAAGGCTCTGATGGCCTGGAGGAAGAAGCTGAGCCGAAGTCTCTCTGTCCTAGTTGCTGGTGTTTGCAGGCATTTGCCTGACCGCCGCAGCTTGAACAGGCTGTTGTTGGGGTGGTGAGGGTCTTTCATTATTCTGCAGGCTCTGGATTTGCACCTCTTGTTATATAGGACCTGCAGGGGTGGTAGTGCAATACCCGTGGTACGCTCGGCTGAGCGTACCACTCTCTGTAGGGCCTTCTTGTCCTGTGCCGTGCTGTTTCCATACCAGGCAGTGATGTTTCCAGTCAAGATGCTCTCTACAGCTCCGGAGTAGAAGGACTGGAGTATCTTCCCAGATACTCTGAACTTCCTTAACTGTCTCAGGTGGTAGAGGCGCTGCTTCGCCTTTTTTACTACTGAGTCTATGTGTGTTGTCCATGTCAGATCCTCTAAGATGTGGACCCCCAGGTACTTGAAGCTGCTCACCCTGTCCACGGTAGCCCCGTTTATCCTCAGTGGTGTGTGTGTCCCCTGTTGTCTTCTCCTAAAATCCACGTTCAGCTCCTTGGTTTTACCAATGTTCAGGAGCAGGCTGTTGTCCTGGAACCAGCGTTCCAGTACCTCAACCTCCTCCCGGTAGGCCTTCTCGTCGTTGTCCGAGATCAGCCCCACTACCACTGTGTCGTCCGCAAACTTCACTATTAGGCCGGGAGCCAGGTCCACCCCTCAGGATGTTTTTTGCTACCTTTTTTTCATTATTATTTCCAGTTATGCCATACTTTGGGCCATCACGAGTTGATAATGACCACCCCCAAATCAGCCCTGTTTGGCCTCACGGGCCAAAAAACCCACTTTTTGGGAAAAGCTTCTGGCGAAATTATGTAATTGCAAATATGAGGGTACTGCAACTGCATAAATGGTCAAATAAGTCTGAAACTTTGCATGGTGTATCCTGACACATAGGGGAAGAGTATCAGAATAATACTCTGGGGCTTACTACCTTTCTATTGTCAAATATCACCCTTAGAATACCCCAAAAGACAAAAAAAATTCTGTCCGCCTGACAAATTGTCATCAAAAGTGATAATTTTCAAGTATTTTATTATACATGTTGCTGCTTCACATGGATATAAAAACTTCCCACATGTATAAGCTTCAATTTAAGTCCAAGATGACCTTTCTATCTAGAATATTACACCTGCTATGACCAAGGTTCTCCATTGTACCTCAAATCGAGAGAATAGAACATATTTCTTCTTTTTTTTCTCCCTTTTTTATATCTAAAAAATATATTAAACAAGAGTTGAGACTTAAGTAATGTAATGCTATACTATCTGGAGTTAATTACATGAAAAGTGAACAATGTTACACCCCCTGGTGGACCGGGGTATCACAGTGCAACATAAAACAGATTGAGCAAAGGAGGGTTCAGTCACAGAAAACCCGGTAACCAAATATGAAATGTATTGAAGAACAAAGTACAGGCAACACAATGAACAAAATGACTCTAGTGTGCAGTCTTATCAAGAAGTAAATAGAATCAACATGACTAAACTGTAGATAGATATTCTATACAGCAAAATGGAGAAAATTAAATACAGCTCAAACTAAAAATAGAATACATTTCTTTGGTTCTTAGACCCCTTTTGCTGCTTACTCAATTTGCTGTGATCCATTTGCTGACTATAAAACTATGATGATAATTTTAATTATAATTTTAATCATCATTTTCCTCCTCTTCCTCCTCCTCATCATCATCCATATTTGTATGGATTTCATCTGCTATGTCATCTTCATCTGTTTCTTCTTCTGCCAAGACATCGACGGGGGCTTTGGGGATGACGTCACCCTCACACCACAGTGGTTATAGCTTACCAGTCTCCGTGTTAATGTGAAATCCATGGTCGAGTGGGGATGGGATCTCCGGGTAGTGCTCATGAGCCCTCTTCCAGACACATGCCTGGAAGTTGACTCTTCTCATGTGCTGTAAGAGGACCCTCTTGCAAGGTAGGAAGGTGGAGAGGTCAAGGGAGATACCCTGTCGAAGCTCAAGGCTTGAGCCACACATCTTGACTTTAATCTCTCTTGCCTCATCAACCTTCTTGATTCGATGACTGAAACCATAGAGGTGACAGGTGAACTCTTCAACACCACTGAGAATCCACTCATCAAGCTCCCAAGAGTTCCCCACTTCAGCAAAGATCTGGATACACTTTTCTGATTCAGAATCTTCATCGGTTGCACCTTCCCTTTGCCTTTGAATGCTGATGTGCAGTCAGCACCAATGAATGCGTGCAAGGCCAGGAGAGCTGAAATGTGTTCCTCTGAGTAATCTTCAGCCAGCTAGTTGATGTTGATAAGTCTATCTCCCATGTCAAAGAGGATGTTGACAGTTGATGACTTGGCATAATACAGGAGGATGAAGAAAATGTCAGTATTTTGCTCTGACTCTGACTGTTGTGATGTGAGGCCTTTTGGTTTGGATATACTGCATGTAAATGATTACCCTCACATCCGTTTCTTCATGTTTTGAACAGATCTCAGGTAGAAGCTCTTTAGACATCACTCCAGCATTGCATGCTTGACCAGCCTCTATGAAAATAACAGGCCTTTGGAGGATGTCTTTCATCATATCTTCAGAGCTCCAGTGATCCAGAAGTAAATGAATGAGGGCCTTCTTGTTTTCATCATTTGTGAGAAAACCATTCCAATCAGTGGGCCGATGAACATTTAGCCCCTTCACCATAAAACATTCACCACAACCTCTGTGATCCCTCTCAGCTGATTTTGGTGAATGAAGACGGTCAAGGTAAGTGTCTGTACTGAATACTGTTTCAGCTGCAGCCGGTAGACTTTTGAAGGTGCGCTCTGGTATATTCTTCATTGTTTGTGGCACATCACGCATGTAGAATGAGGAGTTTCCATCTTGAATGAGAGCACATTGGCTTGGGGAAGGAAGTTGGGCATTCTCAGCATCTTTGATCATGTAGTTCATTCCGTTTGCTTTGTTGGTTTTTGCAAAAAAAAAACGATCGATTGTTGAGATGGAGTATGGCATCAGAGTCAAGGGATAGGTCATTAGGTCAGAGATGCTTATTTGTGACTTGAGTTGTTGTGATTTGACAAAGATCTGAAAGATTAACCCACTTGTGACCTTGTACTGGATCACTTTCTGGTTTGATGCCACAAGCTTCCTTTTAGGTGTGGTAGATGACATTGTCTTGAATCTGTTCCTCTTGATAGGTTCAAAGAAAAGGACTTTTTTTGTCTGAAGTCGATCACAGATGAACTTCTCTTTTTGAGTTTTGCCATTTTTCAAGGCATTCAGCACATCATTCCGCACCTCTTCTGGCATAGCTGCTCCTGAAGTCAAACTTGTCAAGGGCTGAGAAGTATCAAGCTGAAATGGGTTGATAAAACTCTGAAATGCTTCAACTGTTTGCTGGACTTGCTTCTCAGACAGAGTGATTTTACGTGGTCTTAGATCTCGTTGCTGCTTCTCTGTATGTTCACCTCGGTCGCTTGTCATTTTCCACATCTCTTCTACATACTCTCCTTTGGCATGGGCAGTCAGGATATGACGTTGGCTGGCTTCATAGTTACTGGTGATTCCACAGATCCCTGCAGAATATGTTCCAGACCCTAAGTTTGACTTAAGCCATTTCATAGCAGTCTCTTCTATGGTTTTGTCAGTGTGGCAGTGGTTGGCTGGGATATGTGATCTGGATACACTGATTGCTCCAGTACGCAAACGTTTCTCAGATCCTGGATGTGTTTCCTCAATGTGTTCAAGATAGTATCCCAAGTGCAGGCGGTTGAGTGGCGCAGTGGGCAAGGCGCTCACCACTAACGCAGGAGATGCTGCTATCGAGCCCAGCTCTCTGCGTTGTTACCGGCTTGGCCGGTCGTCATACTAACACAATTGGCAGTGTTAGAGGGTGGGAAAGCCGGTGGGTGGGGAACTGGGGATTGGACGTTGTGGACAGCGACTCCTACAGGTCGGTTGGGTGACGCCGGGGCGGCGGAAACAGGAAGTATCGGGGGCAGCGTGTGCCTCCCACGCATTACTCCTCGCCACTGAGAGTTCGAGCTGCTGCTGTGAAAAGATGCGACAGGCTGCCTCCTCGTGTACCGGAGGGGACACGTGATGCAAGGCTTCTATCCTCACTACAGCCGACCAGTGGGAGGCATAGTCTAGCAATGTTCAAGACAGGGGAGGGAAGAATTGGAAATATGAAATTGGGATGGGAGGAAAATAGAAAATGGGGAGAAAAAGTGGATAAAAAAAAAAGATAGTATCCCAAGTATGTGAGGAATCTAGCATAGTTCTGCTGGTCTGAGCAGAAGAAAAGGTCTGGCATGTTGTTTAGGGTGGCTTTGTATCCTTCATACTCATTCATTTTGATTGCCTTATTCATTGACAGGACAAGCCAGGTGCAGTCCATGTATTCCATCCAAAACTGTCCAGTTTCTCCCAGCTCCCCATTTCTCACGGCTTCTCTGAATGCATGATATTCTGCCATGTGGTGAGATACATCTTCTGATGAGAGCACTTCAGCAAGAGTAGATTCATTCAGAGTGAGATTTTCCAAAAATGCAGTCCATTCTGCAGAGAGTGGTTCATGAGTTTCCAGATACTTGTCATAGAGGAGTATCTCTAGAGCAGGGGTCAGCAACCTTTTTGACATGGAGTGCCTGTTTGAAATATAGTTGTAACTAGTGTGCCTCAACAATATTCCATGCATCGTAATATTTTTTTCTCATAATCAGGTCTTTTTAATGATAATTTTTAGATTATTACATCATTATTGTTATTGTTAACAATATTATTATGATGGGGGGGGGGGGATGCAATGCAGACAAACAGCTGCATACAGTGCAACCATTTCCCTCACATTTGCCCATTCATTTTTGGACACTTTGTACTGTACGTGTGCTGTCATAGCTCCACCTACAGGCCTAATGGAGAACACCAGGAGAACACCAGGATGTGAATGGAGGGTGAATGTGAGGTATATCGTGTAAATAAGTTTTGATTGATCGCAGGACTACACTGTAAAAAAATAAATAATAATAAGTTACCAGAACTTAAAAATATTGAGTTCAGTTACTGTGCATTAAGGTTTTCAGTTTTCAATCCATAATAAGTTAACAGAACCACATTATTTCAACCTAATAAAATTATGTTTATTGTCATTGTTTTAAGAACACAAGTTGACTTGGTAATACTCACATTTTGAGTAAAAAAAAAAGGCTTTTAACATGTGCAATGTTCAATGAAATAGAAAAATAAATAATCCCACTGGTCACAATGGTGACCGTAATAATGTTTTTGTTATAAGGCTCTGCAAATGTTACTGAATGATGTAGCAATGTATTTCCAGCTAAATTGAAATAATAAACAAATAAAGGGTCTCAATTAAATATGTGGTAGTAAAAAGAACCTGTGGGAGGATTTCAACAAGATAAATGCGACAACAGTGCAAAATATTTCACTATAATATTTCAAATTTATTTTTATTTTTATTTATTTTTAACTGTGCCTATGAAAATGCCCCTGCGTGTCTATGCAGGCACGCGTGCCTAGGGTTGCCTACCCCTGCTCTAGAGCATCCAGCATGGATTTGTGCATTTTCATCGCTCTGTCCCAGTTCTTGTGTGCTTGTGTGTGGAGAGATCAGTGTTCAGTGTTCTGATGGCCTGGGGGAAGAAGCTGACTCTGAGTCTCTCTGTTCTTGCTGTATGTATGCAGAGGCGCTTGCCTGACTGCAGCAACTTGAACAGGCTTATGTGCCAATATACATTAATTTAGATCCAATGTTTCACATTTCATTGACATCTAACCTCATACATAATATCCCAGACTGGGGGGGGGGGGGGGGGGGCTGATTCTTCTTTGAAGCACAAGGTATCCAGGCATCTTGTCGTCTCTTTGACACCTTGACTATACCGTAGCATTGCAACCATCAGAAAGTCAGTATATTCATTACAACAGCAAAATATTGTACACACATACACACACACCATCATTTATATCCCACTTCTGCTCTCACTAGTCTCCCACTCTCACTAGCTAGCTACATTGGGCTGACGGCTAACAATCTACAAGCTAACTAGCTAATGTTATCACTCTAGAAGTAGAGTTGCTAATAATTATAATAAATGTTCTTAATAATTACAATTTCTTAATTTCTCTCCCACTTCTACTCTCACTAGCTAGCTACATTGGGCTGGCTATATTAGCTAACAATCTAAAAGCTAACGTTAATGTTATCACTCTAGAAGTAGAGTTGCCACCTTTCATGTAAAAAAAAATATTGGACAGTCAATCTCTTCCCACAGCCAGAATAATATATCAACTTACCCAAAATTGTCTTTGCTGAATAACTTACATGTGACATGAAACAGGGTTAGAGTTTTGGTTGGTTGGTGTGTGTAACCCGGTCAGCACTGCTTTATGTTGCACTGTGATACCCCGGTCCAACAGGGGGCGTAACATTGTTCACTTTTCATGTAATTAACTTCAGATAGTATAGCATTACATTACTTAAGTCTCAACTCTTGTTTAATATATTTTTTAGATAAAGAAATAAGGAGAAAAAAATTAGAAGACATATGTTCTATTTTCTCGATTTGAGGTACAATGGAGAACTTTGGTCATAGCAGGTGTACTATTCTAGATAGAAAGGTCATCTTGGACTTAAATTGAAGCTTATAAATGTGGGCAGTTTTTATATCCATGTGAGGCAGCAACATGTATAATAAAATACTTGAAAATGATCACTTTTGATGACAATTTGTCAGGCGGACAGAATTTTTTTTGTCTTTTGGGGTATTCTGAGGGTGACATTTGACAATAGAAAGGTAGTAAAGCCCAGAGTATTAGTCTGATACTTTTCCCCTATGTGTCAGGATACACCATGCAAGGTTTCAGACTTATTTTACCATTTATGCAGTTGCAGTACCCTCATATTGCAATTACATAATTCTTCCCAAAAGAGTTTTTTTGGCCCCTGAGGCCAAACGGGGCTGATTTGGGGGTGGTCATTATCAACTCGTGATGGGTCCGTGTACGTTTTGATAGTTCGTTTTTCGTTTCAAAAGGAAAAACGAAAAAAACGGTTTCCTATTTCCGTTTGAAACCAAAATCGAAAAAAACTGGGAAAAACTGAACTACGGACCTGTTTTTCGTATTTTGGTATCAGAATCAAATGAAAAAAAGGAGTCAATAATGGGCCGTGTACGTTTTGATAGTTCGTTTTTCGTTTTTGATGTGAAGAATGGAGAACGGAACCACGTGACAAGTACATTTTTCAATGTAAAAGCCATGCACGATCTAACGTTAACGAATATGTATAACGTTATGAATAAATACACATGCATACAGATCTATACCATTACCAGGGTAACGTTATATACATACATTTTTTGTTTTGTGCATTTCATTTAGACATGATATTTTATGTGAAGTAATAGCCTAATAATATGGAAATAGCCTGTGTGGTCTGTCCCAAGCAGTGTTGTCTAAACGCACGTTATACAGATATCCTAGTTCAGTGCAGTGGTCGGCAATAGGCGGCTCGCAGACCGAAATAGGTCCGCCAGCAATAATATCTGCCGATCAGATTATTTTGAGAATATGATTTGTGATGAAGACTCGCTTTATTGTATCGGAATCGGGAGACTTAGGTAAAGTTAGAAAGATATTCACAGATTCGAATTTCCGCGTCAATAATTCTTAAGCGAAATGTTTTTAAAACACAAAGGACACCTCTTTCCTATCGTAGTAAGGTAGACAAAATTATTATTAAATGTACAGCTCCGAGGCCGGCTCGCCTCGTTTAGGTGAAAGTAAGGTTGTAGCTCATTGTCTACCTTACTACGATAGGAAAGAGGTGTCCTTTGTGTTTTAAAAACATTTCGCTTAAGAATTATTGACGCGGAAATTCGAATCTGTGAATATCTTTCTAACTTTACCTAAGTCTCCCGATTCCGATACAATAAAGCGAGTCTTCATCACAAATCATATTCTCAAAATAATCTGACCGGCAGATATTATTGCTGGCGGACCTATTTCGGCCTGCGAGCCGCCTATTGCCGACCACTGCACTGAACTAGGATATCTGTATAACGTGCGTTTAGACAACACTGCTTGGGACAGACCACACAGGCTATTTCCATATTATTAGGCTATTACTTCACATACAATATCATGTCTAAATGAAATGCACAAAACAAAAAATTTATGTATATAACGTTACCCTGGTAATGGTATAGATCTGTATGCATGTTCCTAATTTATGCAAATGACATGTCGTCAGCTTGTGACTGCAACTTGTTCCTGTTTGCGGACGACTCAGCCCTGCTGGTCTCTGACAAGAACAAGTTACAGGTTGAAAAAACCCTCAGCTCGGAACTAGGCAGAATCTGCATATGGCTCGCTGATAACAAACTATCATTACACATGGGCAAAACAGAGTCCATTCTCTTCGGTTCAAATAACAAACTCAGCAAGACCGACGGCTTCTCAGTTACAGTGGGTGACAATATTGTCACAAGGAAAGATGAAATTACCTACCTGGGTTCCATCCTAGAGGCTAATCTCTCCTGTGACAAAATGGCATCCAATGTAATAAAAAAAGTCAACCAACGAACTCGATTCTTGTACCGGATCTCCTCTCTGGTAAACAAGAATACCCTGAAGACTCTGGCAGGAGCACTCATTCAGGGGTACTACGACTATGCTTGCACCTCATGGTACCAAAGCACCTCAAAGGCGCTAAAAACAAAATTACAAACATCTCAAAACAAACTGGTCAGACTACTGCTTGACCTTACTCCTAGAACCCACCTCACCCCTGCCCACTTTGACAACCTAGGATGGCTTAGAGTAGACGACAGAGTACAGCAACTTGCAATGGGCCTGGTCTACAAGATACACTACACGACCAAGGTACCCATGTACATGTCAAAATACTTCCCAAAGGTCAGTGAATACCACGATCACAACACCAGAGGGAGCTCCACAAATCATGTTAAACCCAGATTCGGCTCAAATAAGGGACTAAACACGTTTAGCAATTATGCCACATCAATGTGGAACGCCCTACCCAAAGCTGTAAAGGAATGTGGATCACTACCCACTTTCAAAACCTCTCTCAAGGGACACCTACGGGAGACTGCAATTCAACACTGGCCCCTGTAAATATCCTAACCCAACCCCCTCCAATGTACAGTAATTTACCTAGTATGGTTTTGTCAATAGTCCAATGTACAATTTTGTTTGTTTGTACAGTGTCTTCCCCCCCCCCCCCCCCTCAATGTACAGTTTTGCTTGTTTATAGTTTGCCCCCCCCCCCCCCCCCCCCCCCAAGCACCTCCAATGTAGATTACCCAGTATGGTTGTCAATATCCCAGTGTACCCAACCCCCCCCCACCCAACCTCCTCCAATGTACAGTTTCTACGTCAAATGTATATACTCCCTTTTCCTGACTCCTTCTGTATCACAAACCGTACTGTATTTGCAAATCTGGTATGTCATAAATGTATAGATGTAGCAGTACTGACTATCTGTATGTCATGTATGTCATATATGTCCTGATGAATTGAAAATGGGGGACCCTGATGTAAACAAGACGAAAGTCTTTCTCTGGTCTGCATCCCCTTAACAATTGTGTGTATTGAGCTGTACTGTATTGTACCCATTCTGCAATCTGTTAATAAAGTTTTCAATCAATCAATCAATCATGTGTATTTATTCATAACGTTATACATATTCGTTAACGTTAGATCGTGAATGGCTTTTACATTGAAAAATGTACTTGTCACGTGGTTCCGTTCTCCATTCTTCACATCAAAAACGAAAAACGAACTATCAAAAGTACACGGCCCATTATTTACTCCTTTTTTTCATTTGATTCTGACACCAAAATACGAAAAACAGCTCCGTATTTCAGTTTTTCCCTGTTTTTTCGATTTTGGTTTCAAACGGAAATAGGAAAACACCTCGTATTTCCGTTTGAAACGAAAAACGAACTATCAAAACGTACACGGACCGTGATGGCCCAAGGTATGGCATAACTGGAAATAATAATGAAAAAAACGTAGCAAAAAACATCCTGAGGGGTGGACCTGGCTCCCGGCCTATATGGAGTTGGAGCTGAACTTGGCCACACAGTCATGTGTGTATAGTGAGTACAGTGAGTAGAGTATGTTTAGAGTTAGGTGTTCCTTGGAAAGCTATGTTTACGCTTAAGTGGTCTGCACACGGCGGCCGACCGACGTCGCCTGGCGATGTGATCGCCTGTCGCTCAATGACAATCGCTTAGCCCCCCACACCAGAGGCGACCGTTCAGGTATAATAAGCTATGTGTCGCTCTGTTTAGCTGGGGGTGTTTCCCCCCGGGAGATATAGGAGGGCGGACCGCCGGGACCGGACGTTAGGTTGTCATGAAGCGGGTTGCTGACGCTGTGTTGTGCGTTACGAGAGAGTATTAACCTGAAAAACGCATATTGAGCTGGAATTAAACCACCATATACGAATACAACCTCTCCTCATTCTTCCTGACATTACTGCATGCCTGATCGCTACGATACGTTCATTACCACCGATTGGACAAGTAATGTTATGCACCTGCTGAAAGAGATTTTTTTTTTCATGGAAGACGCAAACTGTTTTGTTCTCAACCATAATTTTCTTTGGACAATAAACCTTACAAACTACATCAGCTGCAGCCTGGACATTAAACTATGTCAACATCCACAACTTATTTTGTTACCCGAGTATTAAAACACTAGTAGGTGCATCGTGGCGCATTGTTCATGTATTAGTTAATGACAAGCGGCCACTATAGCTTCTCAAACTAACGTTATTTATTTAAATTGTTCCCGTTAATAATAATGAACATAAGTAGCATGGTAATAATACGTCTGCACTACTTCTACTGTAGAAGTCATGTTATTTCCTCATTGTCCTGCCTGCCGTCGCCTCAAAAAATAGGATTGAGGCGATATTTAGCGAGGCGACAGAAATAGCTTGCCGACCGTCGCTTCAAAATCTCCTGCCGTGTGTGTTATCTCATTCATAACAATGAAGGCGATACAATTCTGTCGGTCGGCTCGCTAAAAAAATCGGTCGCCTGGCTAAAATCGCTCGCCGTGTGGGGACCCCTTTAGAGTTAGGTGTTCCTTGGAAAGCTATGTTTAGAGTTAGGTGTAACTTGGAAAGCTATGTTTAGCAGGGGTGTACATATATGTCGCACGTGTGACACTGACGTCAGTCTGTGCGATGAATGAATTGACTTCACTAGCACGGGTGCGATGGCCCGTGGCGCAAGCAAAAAAAAAAAAAAAAGTGTGACGGTAAATGAATGGACCACGGCGCTATCCACTTGGTACTTGTAGTCTTGTGCGATTAAATACAATGTCCCTTCTGCGTAAGACTCCATATATCAAACACCAAATCCCATAATCCCTAGCGAACAATATCCCCGCGAGTTGCGAGCAGTGACTATCCGCTCGGCTCAGCTCACAACACAGCAGGTGAGCAGGACTCGTCTCAGCAGCAGACAGTAGCCTTTGGAACGCGGACATTGAAACAGAGCTAGTGGATAGTGTTGTCGCGACCCAAAACAAATCCCTGCTGTTTTATTCGGCAACGGGTCAAATGCATATAATATGCTTTGCAATCCTCGCGTCATAAAGTCCGAAATGAACGTTACGTTAGCATGAGCTAACAACAAGCTGTTCATAGCCATATAGAGAGAACAGCAGACGGGCAGAGTGAGGAGGAGGGGGCAGACATTCTCCCTTCTCTGTGTGTGTGTGTGTGTGTGTGTGCGTTTGGAAAGATCACATGAAGTCAGACGAGTATATTATATTGATAGTAAATGTACTGAGGGTGGACAGATAATGTTGATATTTAAACATAAAAAATACAATACAAAATAAATGTATTCATGATCATGCAACATAAAACGGTTGCGTGTTGTGAGTTCCAAAACATTTAACTTAAAGTTTAAAGCTCAATATATCAAAACGTGGCACTTTACAGTGAACAGGAGGTCTATGTGTATTAAAAACAATAGATTGTTTTTCCTTTAAAAGTCTGGAAGAGGTCAAAAATAAAAATGTCAAATGATATTTCCGTTGCCTTTTTTGAGTTGATCTAAATGTTACTGATTGTGTTAAATGGGCTTATGTTATGATATCGTCTCATATCGATTGCAGGCACCTGCATCGTATCATATCGTGGCATATATCAGCAAATATCGTATTGTTGTCCAAAGAATCTATATCGTATCGTATCGTGATGAAACTGGTGATTCCCACCCCTAGTAGAGTCCATACACCCAACACCAAATCCCATAATTCCTTACACGTAACGTGTCTGGCTGTGTGACGTCAACTTGTCAGCATAAAATGACAGCCAAACATGGCACTGCAACTAAATAACACAAATACAATAGGCACATTTGTGACTGTTACAAATATAACACATTTTATACTTGTGCTACAAGATTTTGGCCTGTGCTACAAAACGATCAACCTCTGTAGCACCAGTGCTATGTGCAAAAAAAGTTTACGTACAGCCCTGTTTAGAGTTAGGTGTTCCTTGGTAAGCTATGTTTAGAGTTAGGTGTTCCTTGGTAGGCTATGTTTATGTTTAGAGTTAGGTGTTCCTTGGAAAGCTATGTTTAGATTTAGGTGTTCCTTGGTAAGCTATGTTTAGAGTTAGGTGTTCCTTGGAAAGCTATGTTTGCGGTTAGGTGTTCCTTGGTAAGCTATGTTTATGTTTAGAGTTAAGTGTTCCTTGGTAAGATATGTTTATGTTTAGAGTTAAGTGTTCCTTGGTAAGCTATGTTTATGTTTAGAGTTAAGTGTTCCAACTTCCTTGGTAAGCTATGTTTATGTTTAGAGTTAAGTGTTCCTTGGTAAGCTATGTTTATGTTTAGAGTTAAGTGTTCCTTGGTAAGCTATGTTTACGGTCAGGTGTTCCTTGGTATGTTTATGGTCAAGGTTATATTTGATATATTTGAAGATTCAGTACAATTAAAATAATTCTTTTACCCAGAAGGTATGTTGATGTAACATTACCCAAACTGTTACAACTGTTATTGTGAAAATGATGACTAAAGCCCTTTGATCTCTATCCCCCTGGATATGAACAGAATCAAACCATTTCAGATATCCAATCTGCTTCCCTGAAGAGTTTGCATAATCTACTCTGGTTATCCTGAGTGGCCCATCAGTCAGTCTGTCAATTGTCAGTATAGTTATAAAATATATCATCTACAGTAGCTAGTCCACAAAGAAGCAATGAAACTTGTTTTCTACAATGTAGTTACTTCTAGTGGTTCAAAAACAACCACAGCAACGGTGACAATATATTTATCACCTGCTAGCACAGTTAGCCAATAGTAATCTCCCATAGCAACCAATCGGTTTTATCGGTGCACTGCACCCCTCACTTTTTTTTCTTCTGTTGGACTGCTGCATGTATGCAAATGATGCGCTATAATTAGGGATGCACCGACATTTTGGCCACCGAAAGTTTTCGGCCGAAAATGACCAAAAATGGCCTTTCGGCTTTTGACCGAAAGAGTTTTTTCACCGAAAATATATCACTGAAACAGAAACAACCTGTAACCTAACGCGTGTTGTTGTGATGATGTCATCAAAACGTGGCTTCAGTCATTACATGCGCGCTGTTTCTATGTAAACTCAGCACGCAACGCGTCCAATAAATGCGTCTTTAACATGCTTTATATCCTTATTTACTATATGCCCGTCGCGGTTAACTTAACACTTTAATCGCCAAGGACGCCTTAACACGTCATTACCCGCCATGCTAATTCTGCCAATGACGCCGTAACACGTCATTGAGATCAATATTTCAAAAATCTGTGATCGCAATCATATTTCTCCCGCGGAGACTTGAGATCTACTGTTGATCCCCTCTCAACTCTCCAACGGTTCAAGAGCGCCATCTGGTGGCGGATCGGCAGATCGCCCAAACCGGAAACCGGAAACGGAAACTGGTGCTCATCCAAATTCGGTCCGATCACTCGCTATAGGTCCCGGGACTCGAGCGCGACACAATGGATAGCGATCCGTTACCAATAACTCGATAAACAACATGATTTGGACATATATACTATTATACAACCTGGAGATGGATTGCATATTTCAACATCCCATAATAGGAATCTGTTTGCTCCACGCTCATCGCCCAACGGCCCGAGGAGACTGGGGTAAGTTTCAGCGTTTATTTTGCTGCAGAAAACGATAAAAACATATTTATACTTTAGACCGTATTTTAGTATGACTAATGTGAATGAAAAAGTATAACGTTCCTACATCCTGAACGATAGATAATTGACGTTGAATGGGCCATAGTAATGTCAATTTAGCAATACAATTTAAAAAGTTATAGCCCTGCAAAGAAGGGGAACTTCTCCATAGACAAATAGAGCTGGCAGAGGATGGTATAATGATGTACATAAGCGTGGCAAAGAAAGTGTTAAAAGGGGGGGGGGTTGTGTTTCTCACATTGACGCTGTCTGTCGTTGATAATATCTGAAGAGCATTATTATCATCATTCTCGAGAATACACGTTGCGCGTCTACTGTGCCAAAGTCAAGAGAGCACATTCATCTGCGGACTAGAAAGGTGCGCTCAGTAGAGCACAGATGTCCGCCACTTGACTTGGAATTAATGTACTGTATGCATTCAGAAGTGCTGAATAAATGTTTTATGCACCCATAATAGTGATTTACTATTTAAGTTAAGTTTTGCCATAATCATATATTTTTCCATAATCAGGTAGCTGAACAACATTGGTAAAAAAAATTCTATTCTATGAATCATTTTCGGCCTGTGTATATGCAAATAATGTATGGTACTTGACTGTGTGAGCGGCATTGATTTGCACATGGCCCGTCTACGCCACCAAAGTGCTACTAAAAAAACATGTTCAGTTTTGGCAGGTCTGCATATTGTGATTCCTGTAAAATCTTTGATTCATTGTGCGGTTCTGGCTGAAACGCTCTGCCCACTGAAGCCCACAGAGGGGTCGGGTTATGCATAGTATGATGACTCAGGGTTTTGTCATGTGTATGTTGGTAATGGGGCCCAGGTAGGGCTGGGCGATATGGAAAAAAATCATATCGCGATAACGATATGATAATTTTATTTTATTTCTCGATATCGATAATTATCGAATTGTTATAAGTATAATTTTTTTTTTTTTTTTTTTTTTTTTACAACAGATGTATGTTTATTTTGCAGCAATTCTTTGTCATTGCCGCCATCTTTAGTGTTACATCCCCTCACACTCCAGTTCTCAGGCTGCAGCTGGTTTAAAAGCTAAAGTAAACCGGCTTCTCTGCTGGCTGTGGCTCCAGAGGAGTTGAACAGTTCTGGCTCTGCTAGTTTATTTTCGATCTTTTGGCGCTTTTTTGGTGGACAAACCACCGCACATGTGCACTGTGACTCGTGACTGGAGTCTAGTTCTGCTAGCACACATAGCCTACTGTGTACAGACGGTTTCAAAATGTATTTTAAATTAGAAAGCAAACAAAATAAATGGACAAGAGAAAAAGAAATCTGAATTTGGTCAGTATTGTCATTTGGACAAGCAAAGCCATTACTTTAAGTTGCAGGCAAGAAAGACAAGTCTGTCCACTGTCTCTGGTTTTAAAACTGCCCTGTTGCAGGTAAAAAAAAAAAAACGATTTTTCGATTTTTATTTTATTTCGATATTCGATATCGATTATTAAAATATATCGTGATATTTATCGTTATCGTTATATCGCCCAGCCCTAGGCCCAGGTTTGACCCTTGACCTTCTAACTTCCCGTAAGCGACTCTTAAATTTCCTGTCAGTCCATCCTCTCTCTATCTTCCTCTCCCTCCCCGTCTCTTTTCATCCCTATCTTCCTCCCTCTCTCAGTAGAACATGAATGGTACTTATTTGGCATGAGAGTGGAAAGACTGTTACTAAATTTTCTCTCTCTCTCTCTCTCTCTCTCTCTCTCTCTCTCTCTCTCTCTCTCTCTCTCTTCCCCAGGTCGATAGTGGGCCGTCGTTTTTTCTTCATCGTTGGTACTCTTTACCTGTACAGGTGTATCACAATGTACATCACCACTCTGCCTGTACCTGGCATGCACTTCAAATGCTCTCCCAAGGTAACACACACAGAGACAGACACACACACACACACACACACACACACACACACACACACACACACACACACACACACACACACACACACACACACACACACACACACACACACACACACACACACACACACACACACACACACACACAGAACCTGGCATGCTTGTCCAATTATCTAGCAGTCTCAGTCAATGAATGAATGATAGTTCGTTGATAGTTAGGTTGCAATTTAGCAGCCGGTACTTGATAGTGTAGCCAGATGTTTTAGCCAGGTAACAGTGTAGCCAGACATTAGTTGGTCTGCATGTAGTTGGTCTATAGTCTGTGTAACTGAGGGGTACAATTCCCTGACTGTATTGAAGAGTATGGTATATTAAACCACTACTAGTTATGTACTTTAATTACTGGCCATACAGTACATGAATATATATGGTGAACACCCACACAAGAATACGGCAATGACACATAAAGTACTATTTAGAGGGTATTTATTATTATCAAAGCAACGTTAGGTTACAGATTGAGAATTATGCTTGCGCTTGTATGGCGAAGAACACACGTAAAGTAAGTCAAGAGCGTAAGTCAATGAGAATAGTATGAATACTAAGATGGGTCTAAACTGACGCCACCTGTGGCATAGCAATTACATAGGGCACACTAGTACCAGCTGGAGACACTGGGGGGTTCCCTCCGGGTGTAAGGCCGGCAGGGCAGAGGAATGTTCGGGTACAAAGTCTGGGTCAACGAGGAATAACGAGGTTCCAGATACAGGAGCCAGTGCAGTACTCCCTTGATCAGTAGACAAAGCAACAGCTATAATCCAGTATGCTCGACAGCATGGAAGACAGCTAGCCAGCCTCTTCCTAGAGGCGGGCTCGAGTGATGATCCTCACGGGGGGTAGATCCCAAACGATAGTGGGGTCGACGGTTCTCTGCTCCAGCAGTCACGGTACCAAAGCAATATAATCCAACCAGAAAAGGTTCTGCAGTCGCCGGTGTAGGTTCTCCGGTGTACATATCCAACGGTTCTCGTCTAGGACTCCTCGGGTGGGGGCACGAGTTTAGGCCGCCCAGCCTGGATAAGTGCACTAGCTATATACACGACGAACCGGTGGTAATGCTGGTCACTGAAGAACGGTAGCCGCACGATACACTATAAATGATAGACTATTACTTCACATTAGAATAAGTCGAACTCAACGGTACTACATTAAACTCTGACACTTTAGCAATCTATTCGCACACGGTTCTCAAGGCTCTATTCAGAGGCAAAGTTGCTCACTTCACTGCACGTTGTCTCGTGGTGAAGGCATCAAGGTTTAGAAGACAAGACAAGTGCTGCTGTGTACACCTGCGCCGTATTTATACGTAAGGTGAATTATCTAGTGCCAACCTCAGTTCTGTCTCGTATTACTGCGCAGACTCTGGACATGTTGAGACATGCCTGGAGTTGCCTTTGAACTTGCCGTTGGGGGTATGGTCGTTGGCGCCTAGGGGTCGCTGTCCAATAGGAGAGCGAATATTATGGTCTGGTTTGTACCCAGGTAAAGGGATATTCCGTGTATATATACAAATAATATACAAGGGATATCAAACGATATACAAATATTATACAAGGGATCTCAAGCAATAAATATATATATTCGGTTTAATCTGACCCTTTGTAACAGTCTGCATGTACATTCAGTAAGCGTTTAGTCAGTCAGCATACAATCAGACGTTAGTCCGATTATTTACCTATACAAAGGAAAAGAAATAAACTGCATTAATTAATAACTAGATATATGAATTAAAGAGAAATGCGGATATTAACGGCGCATCCAATGCAACATACCGTTGGCCAGTCAAGAGTTCGCCCACAGGGCTTTTCACCTTACAGTCTAGGCTGAGAGTGTCACTTAAATAGCGCAACGTGCCGGCGCAGAGACAGCTTACCTGCTCAGAGTCGCAATACGTACTCCAAAGTGCATCCACTAGGCGGCACCAGATAATAATTAACTCATGCAATAAATGTATACAATAAATGTTACTCATGATAATAATGAAGGATAATAATGATAAATATATTGGGAAAAACGTCGGATAATTCTCCACCTCCCACTTAGTTTTCTGAACGTCAGGCTCATAAAACTATCCAAACTATACAAGTGATCCCGGTCTATATTATTATTATTTCTTTACAGGGGCACGAAGAATTAAACTATGCCGCATTTACGGTGGTAGCACAAGCGGCTCCCGCGAAAACTACTCAGGTTCCATCGGCATCGGGTGATTCTTAACGTCCTCAATCCTACCAGAAACAGGCGACTTTCGACGTCCTTCTTTGTGCCAGAAACAGGCGACTTTCGACGTCCTTTGTGCCAGAAACAGGCGACTTTCGACGTCCTTCTTTGTGCCAGAAACAGGCGACTTTCGACGTCCTTTGTGCCAGAAACAGGCGACTTTCGACGTCCTTCTTTGTGCCAGAAACAGGCGACTTTCGATGTCATTTGTGCCAGAAACAAGGCGACTTTCGACGTTCTTTTTTGCCAGAAACAAGGCGACTTTCGACGTCCTTTTTTGGTCATTGTTCCTCGAATGGTAGAAGTACCACCAACCTCCTGACGTCCCTGTGGAGGACAGTGGTGGGGCACACCCCGACGTGACGATCACGCTTGGGATGACCGGCGGTAACGGGAAGGCTATGGCAAGTCCTTACTTCCATGTCCCTGATGACACCCTTTGGGTCAGGGTGAGTCTTTATCACTCGGCCCAGTCGAAACTGGCCTCTGAGTGCGTTCTGGTCCGCAAGCCAGACCAGGACCCCTTCAGTGACATTCCTAGCGGGAATGTGCCACTTCTTCCGGACGAAGAGCTCTGGTCCCGCCAGCTGGCTCCATCGTTTCCAGAACCTGTCCACTTCAATCTGGATTGCTCTCAGACGGACGAAGGGGTAGCTAGCGGACTCGAAACCTCTGCGGTCTCCACGGGGCCTTGCACGTCCCAGTAGGAGAGTGTTGGGGGTGATGACCTCAATGGTGCCATCCCGAAGCTGGGCATTGGCGCCAATAGGCCTCTCATTTGATAGATTGGCAGCTAGGTATAGGAGGGTTTGGAACTCCAGGGCCGTAAGGCTCCCTTCTTCGCCTATGCTGCTTAGTGCTCTTTTCAATACTCGCACAGCTGCTTCAGCCGCACCATTCCTATGAGGAGAGTCAGCGGGGTGGAACACCCAAGTCCAATCTGTACCAGACTCTGCGGCTTTCTTCTGTACTTTGTTATTGTCGATATTTGCTAGGAACTTATAAAGTTCTTCCAGCGCTGGCTTTGCTCCCACGAAATTAGTCCCTTTATCGGACCAGAGCTTCTTAGGATGGCCCCTCAATGCAGTGAAGCGTTGGAATGTTTTTAGGAAACCTTCAGTCGAGAGGTCTTCCACTATGTCGGCATGTATTGCTCTGGATGCCATGCAGCAGAAAACTACGCCCCAGGCTTTCTTACTTGTCCTCTTTTTCACTGAGTCTTTGATCGTGTAGGGACCAAAGAGGTCCAACGTGGTATACTCGAATGGTGCGGCCGGCTCTGTGCACTCCGGGGGGAGTTCGCTCATGATTTGACAGCACATTTTTGCCTTGTTCTTTCGGTATATTCTTTCGGACTGTTCTTTCGGACTGTATACACGAGTCAATTGTGCTTCGGGCTACTCTTGGCCCCTGCACAACCCAGGCTTTATCTCTCATGCGCAAGAGGGTTCCTGCAATGACCTCATGGTTTGCCCTGTGAGCTTCCTCTGCCAGGAGGATGCTGACCCATTCCCTGTAGGGCAATGTGAGCTTCCTCTGCCAGGAGGATGCTGACCCATTCCCTGTAGGGAAGTAAGGGCACCCCAGGCCATTCTTTGGCCATGGCTTGAACTCTGCCGTGGCACAGCAAGAGTTTGGAGTCCTCCTCTTTGTGGACCACAAGTCTGTCTAGTGTGGTCACGGGGAATTCTGCGCCTTCCTGTGCGGCCAGGCATAGTTCTCTGAATGCGCTTTGCAGTTCGTTTACAGTTAATGCCTCCCACTTTAACAATGTGTGGGTTGGCAAACGTGCTTTCGTCGTTCGTTTTACTGTCGCCCAGAACTTTAGTGCCCTTCGGATGAAGCCGACGACATTGCAGAGTGTCTTGAGAGAACTGTATCTCCTTGGGTTTATCTGGCCTACGAGAGCCCCGCCCCAAAGTTTGTCGGGGCTTCTGTTTGGCGAGATAATGATATCTGATTCTTCTTTTGTGGCTGTTTTCTTCTCTTCCCCTGAGCTGGCAAGGGGAAGCATTGTCCTTTGCTTGTGCTCTTGTGATAGCAACTGTGAAGGCCTTTCTTTGAAGCCTACTTACTGCGTCTCTCGCAGCGGTAGATACCTCTGAGGCTGATTTTTTTTTTTTTTATTGCAAAACAAAAATTATTAAAAGTCAGTACTCAACACACAATGCATAATGAAACTAACAATCAAGGTGGCTAAAATGACATGCAAGTACAGAAACAGAAAACAAACAAAAAAGTCTATAATAATATTTTACCGTATACAGTATATATCCAACGAAATTACCAATTATACCAATGCCTTATACAGGATATACCCCTAATACCTATTTTCTAAAACCCTACACACATATGCTCCAGCTCGAACCCCCCCCTCCCGGACCTCTCCTTGGATACTACCTCCATTATCCCTCACTCCTAACCAGACACTACCATTATAAGCTAGCTTTTATTCTCTCCACCACTTCTAACCACATTGACATTTTGGATTCGTTGAGACCCAGAATTCTTGCTGTAGATATTTCTTGATAAATCACATCGAGATATGTAAGAAACCAAACCTTCCGGCACATTTTTTCTGGTTGAAACCAGCGTGATGCGATCAGTTTTTTAGCTACTGTGATACCCGATAAAACCAATCTCTTTAGCTGTGGATTTACTGCAAACTCAAAAACATCATTCAATAGTAATAGAGGGGTGTACTGGTATATTCCAAGATACGAGTTTTGATAATTGATGGGTCACATCTTTCCAGAATGCCTTAACTGGTGGGCAGTCCCAATACATGTGCATAAATGTCCCTTCGTCTCCATTTGTACATTGGGAGCATTTTGAGTCTTGTTTAAGACCCATTCTGTTCAGTCTTATAGGAGTCAAGTATGTCCTGTGAATATAGTTAAGATTGATTTGTTGATGGTCCGGGTTCCTTGATGTAAGACGGGCATTTGCCCATGCTTTTTGCCAATCAAAGTCACTTTCCAGGTCTGGTATATCCCTCCTCCAGACAGAGTCTAGTTGGAGGGTTTCATACGAGGACGTTAGTAATTGATAATAAAAACCTGATGCAAAACCTCTCGATGTTTCTCTTTCATAGAAGAATTTGTGGTATCTGTGGTGTTCAACTGGTATGTGTAATGGAACACCGTGAGTCTTCAAACATAGGCGTAACTGTATGTAAAAAAGCCATGTGGACTCGGTGAGGTTAAACTTTGTGCATATTTCTCCATAACTACAAAAACCTTGGTTATTAAAAATATCCCCTAATGAGTGTATGCCTTGCTCTTCCCATATAGGGAATCTTATAGGACGTTTTTCAATTAAGAGTGCATTGTTATTGAATAAGGGAGTGTGATTATGCCATTTTTGAGGGTTAGGATATTTTTTTTGTGTTTCTCGCCATATCCGGATTGCATGGGTAATTATGGGGCCAAATTTCCGCTCACAGTGCTTGATTGGTAGTTTAGTGTGTGCTAAGTCCTTCAGTCTATGTGGGGCTACTATGTTTTCTTCCAATTTTCTCCAGGATACCAATGCCTGGGGATCAAACCATATTGTCAATGGTCTTAATGTGTATGCCTTAAAATATTGTAAAAAATCTGGAACTGCCATGCCACCGTCTGCTTTATTTCTCTGTGCGGTGGATCTTTTTATGCGAGGTGGTTTGTTATTCCAAATAAATTTGTATGTGGAGGAGTGTAATCTTTTCCAGTAACCCTCTGGAAGGGGTAACGGTAGCATTGAACTGATGAAGTTGATTCTAGGTAGTACATCCATCTTAACTATTGATACCCTTGCCTGTACTGAGTTTTTAAGTTTTGCCCACCTGTCCAGGTCATCTTTGATTTTGTTCTGTATTTTTGTGTAATTGTGCTTCACCGTTTGTCTTATGGTGGGAAATATTTCCACACCCAAGCATCTAAAATGTTTTACCATAGGTATCTCACCTGGGAGGGTTGTATCTTTTTTTGCATGGGTGTTAAGTGGAAGGAAAGCCGACTTTGGCCAATTTATTTTAAATCCCGATAAATCACCAAAGTTCTCTATCAACTTGAGTAGATGAGGCAATGTGGTGTTGGGGTTTTGCATGAACAATATTACGTCGTCCGCATATATACTAATTTTATGTTGTGTGCCCTTGATTACGATTGGTTCTATGGATTGGGATTGTCTTATATATTGTGCTAAAGGCTCTAATGATAGATCGAATAGTCCGGGACTAAGAGGGCAACCCTGTCTGGCTGAGCGTGATACCGGAAAGATTTTGGAGATGAATGTACCTGTTGTAATCATGGCCGATGGGTCTTTGTATAATACTTTAATCATATCAATGAATCCTTTTCCTAACCCCATCCTTTCTAATACTGCCCATAGATACGACCATTCCAGCCTGTCAAAGGCTTTCATAGCATCCAGGGACAGCATCGCCTTAGGTATGGTGTCTTCTTTGTCTGCATCTAGTACGTGCAGTATTCGTCTTATGTTATCAGTGATCAGGCGACCGCTTATGAAGCCAGTTTGGTCCGGATGAACTAAAGACGTCATATGCTTTTGTAATCTGATGGCTAATACCTTAGAGTACAGTTTGACATTGGTTCCGAGGAGGCTTAAGGGTCTGTAACTACCGCACTCGGTGGGGTCTTTGTCTTTTTTGAGAAGGACTGAAATGAGTGCAATATTGTCGTGTTTATGGAAGCTCCCCTCCTTGACTGAGTATAAGATCATATTTAGTAATAAGGGTCCAATTATGTCCCAACAAGAAAGGTACATTTCTGATGGGATACCGTCTCTTCCAGGAGCCTTACCATTTTTCATTTCGGATATGGCCTTCTTGAGTTCCTCTAGTGTGATTGGTGCTTTTAACTGTTTAGCGTCATCCTCCGAATGTTTAGGGAGAATAATTTGATTAAGATATGTGTCCATTTTGTTTTGATCAAAGGTCGTTTCTGATTTATATAAGTCGGAGTAGAATTCTTTGAATGTATTGTTTATTATTTTGGGGTCTATTTCAAGTACTTGTTGTTTTCTAATGGCAGTTATATCTGCAAATTTTGCATTAATTCTTAATTGCATGGCTAATAGGTGACTAGGTTTAGAACCTTGGGAGTACTGCTGTTGTCTTGTGCTGCGTATTTGCATTTCCGATTGTTGTCTGTATATGGCATTGATCTCTGTTTTTAGTACGTTAACTTGATTTTCTAGTCTAGTTGAGTTGTTGTATTTTAAAGAATTAAATAACGTTGAGTAAAGCGTTTCCAGTTCAGACAGTTTTGTGCATTGATTCTTGCGCATTATGGAGGAAAATCTATCAGTGAAATCCTTGATCATACCCTTTACCGACATCCATATTATTCTGGGGTCTTGCACCGCGTTTGCATTCTCCCGTAGGAATACTGTGAGAGCTTCTTTGAGTTGTGTAATGAATTCCTTGTTATTAAGCAGCATCGAATTAAAAAACGCCATCTTGGAGCCCGGGAAGATAGTATACCAAATGTTGCTTTTAGTAGTAAATAACAGTGATCTGATAGTGCATTGGGTATCATTTCCACTTCATATTTATCAAATGCATAAAGTGGGATGCAAAGACATAATCAATTCTGGATAATGTGTTATGTCTCGCCGATCGACAAGAGTACTTTCGGGTCGTGGGATTAAGTGAACGCCATAAATCATTTACACCTGTAATCTTTGACCAATCCTTTAGTGCTTTAGATGCATTTTTTTGTTCGCTAGAAAAGGCGAGGTAAGATTTGTCCATCCTTGGATTCCAAATGGCATTTAAATCCGCACCTATTATAAATGAGTAATCGGGATGGTTTAACATTTCATCGGTTAGTGTAGTGAAGAAACCCTCTTCGTACAAATTTGGGGCATATACCGCTGCCAACGCTATTTTCCTGTTATTGTGTACAATCCTAGCTATAGTTATACGTCCATCCGCATCCGACCATACCCCCTTTAATTCAATATTTAGCTTACGTCTGACGACTATGGCTACACCTCGAGTTCTCGTACCAAAAGAAGAGTGACTAATATTATGGCTGATTTCTTTGGCCATTCCTCTTCGGGGTAGGTGAGGAAGTCAGGGTCGCACTGCCACGCAGAGTCCTCTCCGAGTAGCTCTGGGGAGCAGTGGCCTCTTGTGACCAGGTCAGCAATATTGCGTTCTCCTGGTACCCACCACCAATCAGTGACGGGACCAGCCTTCTGGATCTCTCCGACCCGATTCGCGAAGAATGTCTGAAAGCCATAGCTTTCTCTTTGGATGGCTCCCAGCACCGTCTGACTGTGGAGTGAAGTGGAACCATCTTTCGATTTTGATTCTTCCATGTTTAAGCACATTAGACGGGATGCGAACACCGCCCCACAGATTTCCGCCTTTACTGGATCACCTCTAAGGTCAAGAGGGGCCAGTTTAGCTTTTGACTCCACTAGCCGGGCAACTGCTCCTCCAGACGTCTCCCATCGTAGGTACAGTACTGCGCCATAGGAATCACAGCTCCCGTCTGAGAACGTGATCCCCCATGGCTTGCCCAACCAGCCGGCGGGCGTGATACTTCTTGGGAATGTGACGCGGCTCAGGCGAGCATATTCCTTGAACAACTCCACTGCTTTCTCTCGGAGCTCCTCCGATAGCGGCTGGTCCCAAGTGTCCTTGGTAATTTTTCCAGCCTCCTGGAATGCTCTTCTCACTAGGATCATTCCCTTCTGCTTGAGTGGAGTTGCGAGACCAATCGGGTCATACAGTCCTGCGACTTGGCTGAGTAGGACTCGGCGTGTCAGAGGGTTAGGCGTCCTCTCTATGATATTTACTTCGGCTAGATCTGCTTCCATCCTCATCTTTTGCCTTCTCCGGGAAAAGTTGATGGATGCCATTATGAAGAGCTTATCTTCCTGAACAAGGTAGCCGACTCCCAAAGCCTTGTTATCTTCATCCTTAAGTTGGTTCGGCAGAACTAGTGTCTCTGCCTTGGTCTCCGGGGTGTCATGCCTCCCACTGTGACCAGATCGGACCCAGGGTTTGAGGTGGAAGCCGCCTGCCTTCAAGATGACTTCGACCCCCTTAAAGATCTCTTCCAGTCTGTGAGAGTCATTGTGTGATACGAGGAGATCGTCCACGTAGCTGTTGTCCACGATGACAGATCTTTCCTCTGTTAGATGGGAGAACCGAGGGAGGTATGCGGTCTCTCGCATAGCGACTTGGGCAATACATCCGGCCGGCTTGTCTCCCATGTTCACCCTGACGACGGCCTAATCTTCTATCTCGTCTTGCGGTGAGTCTCTCCATAGAAAGCGGTGTACATGAACTTCCTCCTCTTCAAGCCACACTGAGTTATACATCTTTTTGATGTCACCGATGGCTGCATGTTCTCCCTCTTGGAATCTGAGGAGTACTGCACGGATTTGGTTCAGCACATCAGGACCTTTCAGTAGGATATTGTTCATGCTTACACCTCTGTATTCTTGGCTGCTGTCCCAGACGATTTGTACTGGAGTGGTGACGGAGTGTGGGTTCGGTGCGGTCAAGTGACTCACGTACCATACTGCTCCTTTCCATTGGTCCATCATAGACCTAGTTAGTTTCACGGCAGCTCCTCTCTCCACCATTTCGTGGATTTGCCTGGTATAGGCTACTTTCCATGAAAGATTCTTCTCAAGGCGTTTCTCTGTCCTGAGGAAGGTCGACTCCACAGCTCGGCGATTGTTAGGGAGAGATGCTGGTTGTTCCTTCCAGGGGTACTTTGCATCCCAGTGGGAGTCCCCACAGTGCGAGTCTTTCTCCTTGAAGGTCAAGCCAGCCTTGATGATCTCTAGCTCCCGCTCGTCAGCCAGTGTCATCTCCTTTCCTCCAGGAGGACAGTTGCCACAGCGACATCCCCCACAGACGGGGTTACAGGCTGCTCCGTTGCTGTCCCATTTCAGCCAGTCGAAGACTTCCTTGTTGCTTGTGGCAGTTACTGCTTCTTTCATGCTTTTCCTCTTGGTTAAGTCTACCGTGAGGTTTTTGCATTCTCTCGTGATGGTTGTTCCCATGGAGCGTGCGAAGTGGGTCAACGAATGACGCATGGTCATTTTTACTTCTTCGAAGAGGTCCGGATGCGCACCGCTCACAGTTTTGCCCAGTGGGCCGTCTCATAGCACCAGATCACCGGCTCTCTCCATTCTTTGTGGGGCCAGGTGACCTTCCCGGGTGCTAATGAGCAGGTCAATGGTATCGGGACGGGTAAATTCTCCCGGCTTGACACATGGGAAAAACTTTTCTAGTCTCTCGGAGTTCACCACTCTATCTACTTTGGCGATGTCCTCAAGGCCGTAGCAGAGCATTTCGTGGGCTCTCAAGGTCCCCTTCGGGGTCCATACTTTTATTGCCACCACATACCTCTTGGTATCGACTCTGACTGCCATCTTCCCAACACCGTACACGACCAGTGTAATAGGTTCGCCGGCCAGCCCGAGCCTCTTGGCGGCTCTGTGTGTGATATAGTTGGTGTCTGTCCATCAACGCTCCAACACAGTCTCCTCCTCTTGTCGTGACGTCCATGAGCATCATGAGGACTGGGTATTCTTTTATGCCACTCTTGTCTAACAGGCTCTTGCTGGCGTACACTTGAGAGGTCGCTTTGTTCATGAAGGCTTTCTTGAATGCTTCCATTTGGAGCGTTGACAATTTTAACTCTGTGACCACCTTCTCCTGCTCAGCCGTAAGGCCTCGGAGCCCTTTACGAGCGCCGGGCTCATTGGTTGTTTCGTTCCTGCTCTTTGTCTTGGAGCAGAGGAGAAAATGATGGTTGACAGGGCCGCCCCCCTTCACACACTCATCTTTTTTACAGAGGAACCTTTTCTCGCATAGGCCGTTGGCCCCGTGATAAGCGAGGCATTTGATGCAAGCTCCAGCTTTCTTCACCTGGGCTCGTTTCTCCAGTAGTTTAGCCTTCTTGAAGGCTGGGCAGAAGTACAGTCTTTTCCCATGTGCTTCCTCTCCACACATGGTGCACGAGTCCCTCTGGGGCTCCCTTCTTACTTCGCTCGCGGTCGTTCTTGTAAATGACCGTCTATCACCTCCCCTGTCGCTCAGCCTTTCACGCTGGGTTGGTCTTTCGCCAGCGTGGGTGGCTCTGATCGCGGGTGGCTCCGATCGCGGGGTCACGCTCATAGGAGATCCACTTCTCTCGCATGCCTATAGGCAGTTTTCTCTCTATGGCGGCAACAGTTAGGTGGTTTTTGATCACGTCCTCCATCCCAAGGTCTTTTAAGTCGTACAGTGCGGTTTCCACTGCCTGGACCAGGTCAATCATTGGCCTAGGCTGGTTACTCCGTACTGGAGGCACTTCTTCCAGACCTTTGAGGATCAGACTTGCGGTTGTGCTCCTGTCTCCAAAGCGGTTGTCCAGGAGCCTGAAAACGTCGTCCGCTGTTCTGCAGCGATCCAGCCCGAGTTTCTTTCTCAGTGGCTCTTCTACGCTGTCAAGAAGGTGATATAATTTGCATACAGGCAATCCTGATGGTTCGGCTAAAGCTTGGAGGTCCTCCCAATTATCCCGCCAGCGCCAATAGGTCCTTCTGTCGCCACAGAATCTGGGCAGATTGATGGCGGCAAGCTTTATCTTTGGTCGGGCCCCCTGGTGGGCTCATTGGTGAGCGAGACCTTCCCGCGTTGCGCCCTCATCACCTGATGGCGTGGCGTGGTCACCTCGTAACTGAGGCATGATAGCGAGGTCAGCACTCTGGTAAAGGTAGGGTTCGCTGCCGGGTTGTCTTACCCGTGGGAGCGAACTCCTGTCGGTATACTCATGAGGTCCACTTCTTGTGGTCGTTGCTCCAAGCTGGAGATGGGTTGCTTTAGGGGCCCCCTCGTGGCTCCCGAAAGGTAAGGGAGAGTCTTTGGAAGCGCCCTCTGTTTGACTACTGTCAAGCTGAGGAGATGACGAGTGGATGTGAAGGACTTCACTTTTGCCGTTGGTGGACGGGGAAGGTTTAGCTTCCGCGGCACGTTGCAGAACATCGTTTGAAATATCAAGTGGGCTGGTTACTTCACCGCCCCTTTCAATGTTGTGTGTCCTTATATCCTCTTCACCCTCATAAGCACTTCCAGTGTCACTCTTTCCACCGGGCTCTAGGAGGGTCGACCACTTGTCCATCAGTGCTGCTCTTTCCTCGTCCAAGTGCCTGTACCGCTTCTCTAATTCAGATATGTTGGGAGTTGGAAGAAGGTATCTCCACTCTCTCACCATTTGTTCGAAGGCGTTGAGTCTTCTCTCCAATTTGTTTCCCTCCAACGCTCTCTTGTCTTGGGGTGCCCATTGGGTGCTGAGTCTCTTTGCCTCTTCCAAGGCCTCCTTAAACTCCGCTTCAAGGGGGCCTAATTTTGGTTGAACGAAGCGGGACCATACCTCCGAGAAGATCTTCTTCTCTAGTGCCATTTTCCTCTGCTTGCTTCTGTCTTTCTTTGCTGTGGCGTCGGCCATCACGGTAGCATGCGCAGTTCCGTCGGCCTCCTCCAATGCTCCAACATAGTCCCCCTGTCGTGTCAACGAGCTTCGCAAACTCTATCTGAAGAGCTTTCTTGTCGTTGACGAGCTCCGCTAGCGATGCAGTGTCAACATTGTCAGCTACTTGGTTGGCTCTCCTTGTGAAAGCTGTTTGCGCCGCAGTACGCCTCTTCTTTAGCTCTTCCACATCTACACCTTCCATCTTGTCCCAGTCAGCCGTTGCCCCAACTGGAGCTCCTTTTGCGGCTGAGTCACTGGTCGCAGGTAGTAGTAAACAATGGGGTTAACAGTCAGAAGCACAGTTCGTACAGTTGGCGTGTGGCAGTGTTATTACAATGACACTGCTCCAAGCAGGAGATAATGACGGGACCGTATAGTGGGTCAACGTAGTTTCGCTTCACTCACTTGAACCTGGTAATGGCCCCGATGTGAGTGAACAAATAGGATAGAGTTGGTGAGCACCGCTACAGCTCCTTCACTCACTTGAAACCTGGTAATGGCCACAATGAGAGTGAACAAGTAGGATAGAGTAAATGAGCACTGTTACAGCCTTTGGTTAATCCATTCATAGTATAGTTCAGGGCGTTTGGAGCAACAATATATTTGCACCGTTCAACACAGCCAAGGCATAGGCGTGTCAATGATAATGTTCACAGCGTTTGGAGCAACAACATAGTTGCTTGGTTCAACACAGCCAAGGCATAGGGGTGTCAATGATAATGTTCACAGTTTGGAGCAACAACGTAGTTGCTTGGTTCAACACAGCCAAGGCATAGGGGTGTCAATGATAATGTTCACAGCGTTTGGAGCAACAATGTATTTGCACCGTTCAACACAGCCAAGGCATAGGGGTGTCAATGATAATGTTCACAGCGTTTGGAGCAACAACGTAGTTGCTTGGTTCAACACAGCCAAGGCATGGGTGTCAATGATAATGTTCACAGCGTTTGGAGCAACAATGTAGTTGCCTAGTTCAACACAGCCAAGGCATGGGTGTCAATGATAATGTTCACAGCGTTTGGAGCAACAATGTAGTTGCTTAGTTCAACACAGCCAAGGCATGGGTATCAATGATAATGTTCACAGCGTTTGGAGCAACAATGTAGTTGCTTAGTTCAACACAGCCACGGCATGGGTGTCAATGATAATGTTCACAGCGTTTGGAGCAACAATGTAGTTGCTTAGTTCAACACAGACAAGGCATGGGTGTCAATGATAATGTTCACAGCGTTTGGAGCAACAATGTAGTTGCTTAGTTCAACACAGCCAAGGCATGGGTGTCAATGATAATGTTCACAGCGTTTGGAGCAACAATGTAGTTGCTTAGTTCAACACAGCCAAGGCATAGGTGTCAATGAAATGTTCTTTAGCTAGCATTGGTGGCCAGCAGTGTTAGCATTCTTTGGCTAGCAATGTTAGCAGTCTTTGGCTAACAGCGTTAGCATTGGTGGCTAGCCGTATTAGCATTGGTTGGCTAATGGCTAGCATTAAGCATTGGCAGCTAGCAGTGTTAGCAGTCTTTGGCTAACAGCGTTAGCATTGGTGGCTAGCAGTATTAGCATTGGTTGGCTAATGGCTAGCGTTAAGCATTGGCAGCTAGCAGTGTTAGCAGTCTTTGGCTAACAGCGTTAGCATTGGTGGCTAGCAGTATTAGCATTGGTTGGCTAATGGCTAGCGTTAAGCATTGGCAGCTAGCAGTGTTAGCAGTCTTTGGCTAACAGCATTAGCATTGGTGGCTAGCAGTATTAGCATTGGTTGGCTAATGGCTAGCATTAAGCATTGGCAGCTAGCAGTGTTAGCAGTCTTTGGCTAACAGCGTTGGCATTGGTGGCTAGCAGTATTAGCATTGGTTGGCTAATGGCTAGCGTTAAGCATTAACATTGGATGGAATTCGGCGACCCCACCACTTCAAGCAACCAGCATGTGGGCGGAATATGGCGATTCCAACCCAATAAGCAGTCAACATCAACGTTTCACTTCCCTTGAGCTGACCGCGTCCTCTCCTATGTGCCCTGTCGTGTGTATCCACTCCGTCCTGGTTCCACCTTGACGTTGAGGGGTACCTCACGCGGCACTTCCTTCTGCGTTCTGTCCGTCTCGTAGCGTGCACGTGCGGTAAATAATTGTCCAATTATCTAGCATTCTCAGTCAATGAGTCAACTAGATGTCCCCCTTGGAAGGGTGTGGGCGAAATGACTTTACTTAAACCATTGAAGCAATTCGGACTTTATAAGAATGTTCGTTTATTTGGACTTTGATGTCCAGCATCCAATTCATCCTTGCTGTAATAATCACCAGGTGGTCAATTAAACAAGTGGTTAGCTTGTAGCTGATAGTTAGTAGCAGCTTACATCCAAGCATTAGTGGATAATGTTAGTAGAGGTCGATATGGTATTTGGTAATGTTCAACCAAGTCGACTCTGATGATAGTTCGTTGATAGTTAGGTTGCAATTTAGCAACCGGTACTTGATAGTGTAGCCAGACGTTTTAGCCAGGTAACAGTGTAGCCAGACATTAGTTGGTCTGCACTCTGCATGTAGTTGGTCTATAGTCGGCATGTACATTCAGTCAGCGTTTAGTCAGTCAGCATACAATCAGACGTTAGTCAGATTATTTACCTATACAAAGGAAAGGAAATAAACGGCATTAATTAATAACTAGATATATCAATTAAAGAGAAATGCGGATATTAATGGCGCATCCAATGCAACGTACCGTTGGCCAGTCAAGAGTTCGCCCACAGGGCTTTTCACCTTACAGTCTAGGCTGAGAGTGTCACTTAAATAGCGCGACGCGCCGGCGCAGAGACGGCTTACCTGCTCAGAGTCGCAAAATGTACTCCAAAGTGCGTCCACTAGGCGGCACTAGATGATAATTAACTCATGCAATAAATGTATACAATAAATGTTACTCATGATAATAATGAAGGATAATAATGATAAATATATTGGGAAAAACGTCGGATAATTCTCCAATGCTTTTCCAAAAGGTTGCACACACACAGGCATACAGACAACACAACACACACACACAGCAGAAGATGACAAATTAGGGCTTCACCCGTATGCTCAGCGAGGATCACCAAAAAAATGAAATACATTTGTGACCTCAATTTAAGGTCAGAACCTCCATTTGAGGCCATGGTTCGGTGGGAAGTCTGGTAAAGTTTCTAAACAACCTTTTAGGTGGTCATTATGACCGCTTGGTCTACCAGTAGCAACCATGTGATCAGTGCTAAATGGCGCCCCCTTGTGGCCGTGGCAGGCAGCTCTCCACTGTGGTCCCTGGACCTTCGTGACTCACCTGCTTCCAATAGGACACTGCAAGGCTGAGTTTTCCAGAGGAAAGAAGCCAGACAAATTCTCATAAAGGTTTCCTGTGGTTGGTAAGTTTGTCTTGACACATTGGCAGATATACCATGATACATCCACACTCTTTTCTATTATAAATGTCTATTTTGGCCAGTACTAGATGGAAAAGGTTAGTTAAATCACCCTGGATACACCGGGCGTGAAGTGTCTTGTCTATCCTTTCCTATTCTGTGGGAATTCCGTTCCCAGGCGGTGATGGGCTCCTCTGGTCCTAGTTTTCCACGATTCGCAAGATATTTCCCATCAGAAGATTATACCCACTAGCCAGGCACCGAGTTCAGGACGCGTGAATATTAAAGGCAACCAACTTGTGTTCAGCTTTTCGTTCAGCGTTTCTCTGATTGGCAATCAATCCACTAGCACACGCCCTTGCGGCGCGGCAGAAGCGCTGGTCGAACCAGCGGTGTTCTGTTGTGTGACTGTACTAGTACAGCGGTGTTCTGTTGTGTGACTGTACTAAACTCTTCCACCACATGACCGACATTTGACATACAGTACACCTCCTATCTATGTTGGGATTATGTTTGGTCATGACAAAACAATAAAAATCGCTACTGTTAGTAATGCTGCCACCACCCACTTCAATGACAGAGCTCTCATATTTGCGAATACATAAACTATATCTTAAATTATGGCGATGTGTCTAATATGGCTGTCGCAAAGTCATTGATAAGCGACAGCCATATTAGACACATAGCCATAATTTAAGATATAGTTTATGCATTCGCAAAATATGAGAGCGTGCCGCTGTCATTGAAGGGCTTCCTACAACAGAGCACCGCCGCTGCTGCTGCTGAAGCTGTATCAAGCCGGCGGCGGCGCACGAAAGCCGGGGATAAACCACCGCGTCGCCCCGCTGGCGCTTCAGGCTCAGCAGCCTCCACGGGCGAAATAACATATAACGTTACAGTTCCACACTGATGTACAGTGAGTGTCTAATATGGCTGTCGCGAAGTCATGCCTCTCCTTCTGACAATATCATAATGATGTGTTTTCTATATTATATCCACAATCATTCATCTAAAAATTTTTATGGGCTTTGATTAAACATGTAACCTACACCTACTGTAACTTACTGTACCTCTGCTTCCTACAGCACAGCAGGTAATGGCGTTAATCAATGGAACGCGAAACATAATAACGTTACGCTTTCTAGTTCAGCGCATTTCATAACTGTATGGGCTTTGTTTATACACGAGTGAATCTGGTAGTTGGTTGTTAAAAACGCGAAACATAATAACGTTACGCTTTCTAGTTCAGCGCATTTCATAGCGCTCCACTGCTACCGCAGCCCAACACAAGTGCGTTGGAACAGCAGCCACAAGTTGGTTGCCCGCGCTGCCGCTCGCGCGCGCTCCTTGGATTTCATTTGGGACGTGGGACGACTGCGCTTGCCTGCGCGTGGGGGCGGGGGGGCGCGGCCAATCAGAGAAAAGCCGAACACAAGTTGGTTGCCTTTAATATTCACGCGTTCAGGACGTCTCCCAGATCCAGAGAACTTACATTTAACAATACATCTAATGTAACTGTCCCTTGTGCAATTAAAGGGATAGTTCATATATATTTTTTTACTTTATTTCCTACTAACCAATGATGATGTTGATTGTTCTTTCCCAGCGCAATCCAAGCTGTTCCTCATACTGGCTCTAGATAGTTAGCCACAAACCAATGCAAAGTCAGTGGGGTCAAGTTCCTGTCTGTACAAGCTTCAGTTGTCTCACTCAGCTTAATGTCCACTCCCCTACAGCACCAGGGGGCCTTAGAGTGAAGCCTCGCCTCTCAGAACCACCACCCTCTCTATACCTGCTCTTGGCACTGATGATCAGCTCTACTCTCTGATACACTCTCTGTCTAGTCTAGTTCCCTCTATACCTGCTCTTGGCACTGATGATCAGTTCTATACACCAGGACGTGTCCTGTCTGTCCAGTCTAGCTCTGTGGGGGGATTATGTCCCAGACAACCGTGACCTCCTCCGGTCCTGGTTTTCCGTGAGTCTCATTCCCACAGCGTTGCTATGGCGCCCCCGCTGCGTTCACTTCAGATCCCCATCAGTGGATCTTATAACCTCACAAGCCGGATGATCCCACGAGTTCCATTTTTATCTTGCTGTGATTTAAAAAAGAACACGTAATGGAAAAAACGGACTACACATTCATTGGACCGCATGACCTTAAACAGTCATTTTAAGTGGCGGTCGTGTTCTTCTTGAGCTTGCGGCACTGAGCTGACCTGGTTCAACCGGGTCTCATGGGTCTCGAACCGAGGGGCGTCATCTGACTTGTGAGGTTAAGAGGTTACTCGTATACTCTTGTGATTTATTGTTTTTGTGTGGTCCCAGGACTGGTCCCACAGTTGGCTAACTTCCTCCTGTGTTGTTGTCAAAGGAAATGTGATTGTCTTGTTGTAGTCTTGACCTTGTCACTTGTAAAGACCTTGAATCCACCCCAAGCTCGGCCTGTTGGTTTTCTCAAATGAGTTAGTGTTTTTTCTCTTCTCCCCAGAGCCATACATACAGAGTTTGACAATGCAGTTATTTCAACTGTACTCTGAATCTTGTGTATCTTGACTCTTAGAAATGTGGTTGTAAAGCGATTTGTGACTCAATGTCAGCAGACGTTATTCATTTATTTGTTTGACGTGTTGCCATCGTGACATTATGGAGGGCGTTGTTACTTCCACGAGAACAAGCCTACTTAAGCCGGACCCGGCCCACGACGCTCCTGCATGTGTATTTCAACATCGGGGAGTCGGTCAGTCGGTTGGGGACATTCATCACCATCGTCTCAACCAGGTATGGAGTGGAGGTTGAGAGTTGTCTTTGATTTGCACAGTTCCAACAGGAACGGTTAATGATGGTAACTTGACCAAGTTCAGGCAACAGTTTAGTTCTGTGCAGTTCGAGTCAATGCAGCGTATAGCCAGGTTGTCATGGCTGAACGCTCACTGTGAGCAATGACAGGATTGAATCCACAGCGATATTATTACCACCCCGCTGTCCGTCTGTCGAGGCTCAAGGCCGACGTACAGCTTCTCGGCCAGGGTGGTAGAGATGATAAAGCTGCTTTCGCATGACCGCAGCGATGTTCCTTTGTCCTTTAGTGCGAAAACACACACACAGTCCTCCAAACTACAGTGAGCAAACACACAGTGGTTCTGAGCCCCCTGCTGTATTTACTGTACACACATGACTGTGTGGCCAGGTTTAGCTCCAACTCCATAGTGAAGTTTGCGGACGACACAGTGGTGGTGGGGCTGATCTCTAACAATGACGAGAAGGCCTATCGGGAGGAGGTTGATGAACTGGCATGCTGGTGCCGGGATAACAGCCTACTCCTGAACATTGGTAAAACCAAAGAGCTGATCGTGGATTTTAGGAGAATACAGCAGGGGACACACACGCCACTGTGGATAAACGGGGCTATCGTGGACAGGGTGAGCAGTTTCAAATACCTGGGAGTCCACATCACAGAGGACCTGACATGGTCAACACACATAGATTCTGTGGTGAAAAAGGCGAAACAGCGCCTCTATCACCTGAGACAGCTAAGGAAGTTCAGAGTATCGGGGAAGATACTCCACTCCTTCTATTCTGGGGCTGTAGAGAGCATTCTGACTGGAAACATCACTGCATGGTTTGGAAACAGCACGGCACAGGACAGGAAGGCACTCCAGAGAGTGGTGTGCTCAGCAGAGCGTACTACGGGTATTGCACTACCACCCCTGCAGGACTTATATTACAGGAGGTGCAAATCCAGAGCCTGCAGAATAATGAAAGATCCCCACCACCCCAACAACAGCCTGTTCAAGCTGCAGGCAAGCGCCTACGGACACACGTTGTGAGAACAGAGATACTCCGGCTCAGCTTCTTCCCCCAGGCCATCAGAACACTGAACACTGAACTCTCCACTCAAGTACACATAAGCACACGCAACCACACACACACACACACACACACACACACACACACACACACACACACACACACACACACACACACACACACACACACACACACACACACACACACACACACACACACACACACACACTCATGCGGCAACCGCTAAAACAATCACTTTAAACAAAATGTCACTTTAAAAAATGGAAAGTCACTTTAACACTTTGGATGCCACGGACGACATAACACGTGTTAGCAGTCCGCCCCCTGAATGCCCAGCACGACAATTAGCGTGACATTTTTTTTATTAGCGATCTGAATTCATATTTCATCAACCGAGTCTACCGTTGGGAAACCAGCCCCATCAGGAGCTCAGATGTGAAAAGAGCGCCCCCTATCGTCTCCCAGATGGTAATGCACCCTTTTGGAATGGACTCAATGAAAATGGATGAGAAAAAAAAACTCCGGAATCCACATTTTACTTCTCACGCATGTAACCGGAGATGATCCCAGTCATTGTGGAGCCTCAGAACAGCGTGGAATATGGTTTACAGTACGTAGCATTGGATCAATAAAAGTACAGATTTTTGGAATGGCGATCAGGAATTGGAATAATCTTTTTGGATACCATCTGATCTCAGGTAAGGAATCTATTTTACCAGTCTTAGGATAATCAGACCTGTTTTCACGGAGATATAAGCTTTTCCCCTATGTGTGATATGGCTGTTTGGCTGTGTGAGCGATCAGGAACTAAGAGAATCGATTTTCAGCTCGCGGCACCAGCGTGCATACGTACACATATACCAGGGCTATTCAACTGGCGGCCCGCGGGCCAGATCCGGCCCGCGGGATGATTCTGACCGGCCCGCCAAAGATTACATGATAATAATAAAAAAAAAAATCTTTAATTTTTTTTTCTTTTTTTTTTTACTTTTTTCTTTTCATGTCAACGTTAACACGCACAATTGAGCCAAAAGTCACTCAATTAATGACAGATTTCATTGATAAATTGAGGGAAAACTTTGCAAGTCGATTTGATGAATTTGACATGTCCAGAGAATTGATGCATTTTGTGAGCAACCCATTTGCCAATGTAGCTGCTATTTCCACAAAAGGACAAGAGTTCCTTGCATCACTTCACATTGATGAAGGTCTCCTGCAACTTGAAATAATTGACATGCAAGCATCATCTGCTCTGAAGCAGGCACTTGAGAATGAATCCACCACAACATTTTGGATAAAGTGTATTCATGTCAAGACATTCCCCAAAATAAAAACGCTGGCAATATCTGTGCTAACAATGTTTGGCTCAACATACACCTGTGAATCCAGTTTCTCTCACATGAATGCCATTAAAACAAGCAACGTGCCTCCTTGACAAATGAGCATTTGCATCACTTGTTTGCGGGTAGCCCTCACTTCCTATGAACCCTCTTTCTCTGCCATTGCCCAGTCAAAGAAGTGCAATCGCTCTCATTAGATGTGTGTATGTAGGCTAGGCCTGTCTGCCCCCCACCCCCCTGATGTTTGAGAGTTAAGAGTGGACAATAAGTGCTAATAAGATGCTGTGATTTGCTGTTGTTGCACAGACATGAAGCACTTTTTCATAAGCTCAGCTGCACTATAAATGTGTTTTTTTGTTCAAGTGTTGATGTTAGAATGTTCAGATGCACATCATGCACTTGTTTGTTTTTTATTTTATTTTTATATTGAAATGTTGAAGAGGAGATGTTGCAGTTGTTGCACAGTCATAAATTAAGCACTTTCTGCAGGAGATGTTGCAGATGTGGCACATAAATGAAGCACTTCTTTTGAAAAGTATACTACTTTTGCAATGTAGTTAAATAAAAGTTGTGAAAATGTGGTTGCGTGTTGTGTCAAGTGTACATATATTCATAGCACGGGGAGGCGCTGTGGCAGTCCGGCCCCTGGCCCCTTGGGTTTCTGACAATGTGGCCCCCTGAACAATTTAGTTGAATAGCCCTGACATATACTATCGATAATCTAGCGTTTATTTGAAAACGATTCATAAATAGGCCGAAAAATGACAACGTTCTAGAATATTCCAGTACAGGCCGTTTATCACGGAATCTTTTTATTTTCCTTGAAAACGAGGGCTTTTCAAAATGCTATAAAATGGAAATGAACCGATAAAAAAACAATCCGCTTCGACAATGTTGACTGGAAAATGAGTCCTTGATAAGCGACGGGCAGATTAGACACATAGCCATAATTTAAAACATAGATTAGGCCAGTGTGCTTGAGATTTATAAAAAAAAAAAAAAAAAATTATTTTTTTATTTTTTTGGATTACAGAAAATTATCACTAAAGTGCTATCTGTTGCAGCTGCACTGTTCTCCATGAAAATACCATTTCTCAAAATCTGAAAATCATTATTTAATAAAACACAGAAAAGGATCACCAAGTTACTCTGGATAAAAAAAACCTTTACAGACAACATTGAGACAAAGCTTCCTGACACATCTCCATCCAAACTCTTGGAAGAACTCTTTGAAATCTCATCTGATACCACCTAGAGAGCTAGTTTCAGAGTGTGGTGCTGAGTACCAAGTATCTCATCTCATGGCCCACCAAGTATCTCATGATGCAGCAGTTAAGGTGTTGATACCATTCAGCACCACATACAGTATCTGTGTGAAGCTGGCTTTTCATCCATGACAGCTCTGAAAACAAAATATAGGGCCAATTTGAAAGGTCACGATATTGGTGTTATTTCAATACATTTAAACATGGCCCATTTCATGACTATTTTGTTGGGGCGAGGGGGGGGGGGGGGGGACCAAAATATTTTGGTCCACCTAAGGGGGGCCTGACAGAAAAAGTTTGAGAAGCACTGGATTAGGCGATATTAACGCTAACATTGAAGTGGATGGTGGGCATTCAAGCACTAAATCGTGCACCCCCTGCTGGGCACTGAAAGTGTTAAAGGAAGGAGGTACTGTATAGTATAGTTTAGATACATTACGAGTTTAAATTGTATATTGTATAGTAGTGTACATAGGAACCAGTTTCTCAGGAACTTAGCATGTCTTTTTTTATCATGCATGTCTTGTGTCTTACCTAATTTTTTTTTCTTCTATGCCTATTTTTATTATTGTATTTTGCACAATCAATGCGGGCATGACCACCCGCATTTCACTGTATGCCCTGGTATGTACGTGACAAATAAACCTCTTGATTCTTCTTGATTCTTGATTCTCACTATAGTGAGCAAACACAGTGGTTCTCTAGTCTCTACACTATAGTGAGCAAACACAGTGGTTCTCTAAACTATAGTGAGCAAACACAGTGGTTCTCTAAACTATAGTGAGCAAACAGTGGTTCTCTAAACTATAGTGAGCAAACACAGTGGTTCTCTAAACTATAGTGAGCAAACACAGTGGTTCTCTAAACTATGGTGAGCAAACACAGTGGTTCTCTAAACTATGGTGAGCAAACACAGTGGTTCTCTACATTATAGTGAGCAAACACAGTGGTTCTCTAAACTATAGTGAGCAAACACAGTGGTTCTCTAAACTATAGTGAGCAAACACAGTGGTGCTCTACACTATAGTGAGCAAACACAGTGGTTCTCTAAACTAAGTGTTGAGATCAAGAGTTATATTGCGTAATTCTCTCTGAGTGAGGTAGATTCCACGAGGAGTATCCTCCTAAACTGGTTGCAGCATCAGGAATATTCATAAATTTGTCACAGATCAGTACTTTCCAAAGCATAGAAACACCACAATATATGTGGTGAAGAGTCTCTTGTGTGTGTGAGGGCAATAAAACCATTTCAATTCCATGGTTTGAGAAAAGGAGTTCAACCTAAGGTCTTCATTCACACTACAGCGCGCTGTATTTGTGTTGTTGGCTAACATTATATTGTTGTTGTGATAAGGAGGAGCAGTGTTAAGTCATGGATGATGGCTGTGTATAGCCTATGTTGTGCAGGTGTCTGGTAGATGGATTTGTATTGTGTTGAGAGAGAGAGATGGAGGGGGCAGAGAGCTACTTAAGCGAAGCTGCTAAGTTGTGCATCAAGCTAAATCAACTGGGGAGAGAGAGAGATAATGGAGATATGTCTCTGCCTCCTGAGTTTTGCTCAGCACTGACAACAAAACTGTAGCTGTGGTAACTGCAAAAACAGTTAATTTACCAGCCTTTATTTGTTAAAACGGGACTCTGTATTTTCTGTGCTTTCTGTATTTTTCACCCATCCCAATTTAGTCGTTATGCCAATACCCTTACTGGTTGTTACGCGCATTTCCCCACTGTCGGCCTGGGGAGGGTGTAGAACTACCACACGCCTCCTCCGATACATGTGGAGTCAGCCAGCCGGTTCTTTTCACGTGACAGCGAGGAGTTTCACTGGGGGGACGTAACATGTGCGGAGGTTCACGCTATCTCCCCCAGATCCCCTCCCTGCTGAACAGGCAGACTCCCGACCGACCAGTAGGAGTCTCAGACCAGGACTCATACCCCACCGGCTTCCCACCCGCTAACACTGGCAATTGTGTTAGTAGGGACGACTGACCAAGCCGGAGGTACCGCTGAAAGCTGGATTCAATCCCAGAGTCTCTGCTGTTGTTCTTATGTACTTTAGATACTATTGCTACCATGTATGTATATGTGTGTTCATTAGATGTATATATAATACATACATACCAATTATTCGCCTGTTCTATTCTCCATCCATCTATCATCCATAGCAACACTATATTACCACAGGCATCCTGTTGGGGGATCCTCTTTGAACAGCCCATCTGAGGTTTCTCTCAGGTTTTAGTAAGTCGTTCCTCATCTTCATTGGGGGAAGTCCAAGTGTTGCATATATGGATTTAATGTTGTTTTTTGTTCTGGATCTATTGTGATGTTTCTTCTTGACTTGTAAAGCCCATGGGGGCAATTACATGTTATCTTGGGCTATACAAATACATTTGATTTGATTTGATTTGAGTTTAAATTAGGTATCACAGTATCTATGATTTCTCCCTCTGTATTTCCGAGCTTGACGTTGGAATGCACGGAGGTCATAATTCCGATTTCCCAACTGGGAGCTTCCGACCTCCCACTATGAATGGAATGTGGCGTCATTGACTGAAAGCATTGGAATGTGTGATGTCACATAATTCCAGGAAGTATTAATCATAGTGACATCATAGTGACATCACACGTTCCAACTTTTCCCGCGCACGTTCCAACTTGTGCCTAGAGAAGGCACAGCGGTGTACAGCACTCAGTACAGCCCAGTTCACTTCAGTTCCCATCTGTCTGCTTGGGTTTACATACTATCTCCTGTTTCCCAGATACTTTTAGAGTTATCTACAGTACTCATCATGGGTATATTAGGAGTTATGAGAGTTATCTACAGTACTCATGGGTATTATTATGGGAGTTATCTATTCTATAGTACTCAGTCATGGGTATTATTATGGGAGTTATCTACAGTACTCATGGGTATTATTATGGGAGTTATCTACAGTATTCTACTAGCAAGAGTTCTGTGAATAACTTTGTGGATTTGAACTAATTCCCCCCCACACACATTCTCTCTCTCTCTCTCTCTCTCTCTCTTCTCTCTCTCTCTCTCTCTCTCTCTCTCTCTCTCTCGCTCTCTCTGTCTCTCTTTCTCTCTCTTTCTCTCTCTGTATGTGTTTGGTTTGTGGGGGGTGGTGGCCTTGATAGTGTGTGTGTGCACATGTGAGAGGATGATTCTGTTTTGTAATTGACACCAGTGTGTGACCTGTGGATTACCTAAGAACCCTCCCTGACTCGCGCGCGCACATGTGTGTGTGTGTGTGCGTGTGTGTGTGTGTGCACATGTGAGAGGATGATTCTGTTTTGTAATTGACACCAGTGTGTGACCTGTGGATTACCTATGAACCCTCCCTGACTCGCGCGCGCACGTGTGTGTGTGTGTGTGTGTGTGTGTGTATGTGGAGAAGAGAAAGGATATCCTGCCTTCTGGAAACCACCACTTATCTAACCTCTGTGGGAATAAAACACTGTCTTCTATGACAGCTGTTAACATCCTGCTGGACTAGTGTCCAGTTTATACTGTAGGACTACTAATGTCCTGTCATACTGTAGAGGACTAGTATCCAGTTTATACTGTGTAGAGACTAGTGTCCAGTTTATACTGTGTAGAGACTAGTGTCCAGTTTATAATGTAGAGACTAGTGTCCAGTTTATACTGTGTAGAGACTAGTGTCCAGTTTATACTGTAGAGACTAGTGTCCAGTTTATACTGTGTAGAGACTAGTGTCCAGTTTATACTGTAGAGACTAGTGTCCAGTTTATACTGTGTAGAGACTAGTGTCCAGTTTATACTGTAGAGGACTAGTGTCCAGTTTATACTGTAGAGGACTAGTGTCCAGTTTATACTGTAGACTGGAGCAGGGGTTCTCAACCTTTCTGCTGCTAAGGCACCCCTGTGTCCAATAAAATATTCCAGGGCACCCTATATACGATAAAGACTTTTCTGGTCCTGTCGTTTTTGCTACAATGATGACAAAATAAGGTCTAAATGGCCTTTCAGGTCCAAATGGCTTAGTACTGTTGACATTACACTGCTTTGGAGTAGTAAATCAAATAGCATATTTTTTTAAATAAAATTACAGAAAATTATCACTAAAGTGCTATCTGTTGCAGCTGCACTGTTTTCCTTTGGATAAGTGTGACAATTTCTCAAAAACAGAAAATCACGTATTTCTTTTAAATACAGAAAAGGATCACCAAGTTACCATTTCTCAAAAAATATAAATAAATACAGAAAATAAGCACTCGTTCACTCAGTGGACATTTCTAGCTCAATGCGAGGTCTGCTGCTGCTGGCTAATAATACGGTCAATACGCGGGGAGATCTTTGACAAGGCAACACGCATGTCATCCTCAAGGCTCAACTTGGCCCTATATTTTGTTTTCAGAGCTGTCATGGATCAAAAGCCAGCTTCACACAGATATGTGTTGCTGAATGGTATCAACACCTTAACTGCTGCATCGTGAGATACTTGGTACTCAGCACCACACTCAGACCAAAATGTTTCCAGGGGCACTTCACTGAAACCAGCTCTCCAGGTGGTATCTGATGAGATTTCAATGAGTTCTTCCAAGAATTTGGGTGGAGATGTGTCAGGAAGCTTTGTCTCAATGTTGTCTGTAAGGGGTATTTATCCAGAGTAACTTGGTGATCCTTTTCTGTGTTTTATTAAATAATGATTTTCAGTAGGGATGCACCGAATGGGAAATTCTTGGCCGAAACCAATACCGAAAATAGGAAACAGTTGGCCGAAAACCGAATGCCGAAAGGCCGAAAATGATTCATAGAATAGAATTTTTTTTACCAATGTTGTTAAGCTACCTGATTATGGAAAAATATATGATTATGGCTAAACTTAACTTAAATAATAAATAATCACTATTATGGGTCCATAAAACATTTATTCAGCACTTCTGAATGCATACAGTACATTAATTCCAAGTCAAGTGCATTTTCTTTTCTCTGTAGGATAACTACAAAGTGCATTCAGATCATAAAGCATAAAGATCTGCACACATGAGAGGGAGACTAGCTTATAGCAGACTTAATGATCTTACTGTAGTGGCTACAGTAAGCATTTTATATAAAAGTACCCCCTCCAATGTACAGTAAATGACCTAGTATGGTTGTCAATATTCCAATGTACAGCTTTGCTTGTACAGTTGTACAGTGTTTCCTCCCCCCAACCCCTCTATTCTCAAGAATGATAATAATAATGCTCTTCAGATTATATTATCAACGACAGACAGCGTCAATGTGAGAAACACAATCCCTCCCCCTCTCGCTCTGAAGAATATGCATATTAGATCACTCGGTGATTAACCGCGACGGGCATATAGTAAATAAGCATATAAAGCATGTTAAAGACGCATTTATTGGACGCGTTGCGCTAGGGCTGGGCGATATAACGATAACGATAAATATCGCGATATATTTTAATAATCGATATCGAATATCAAAATAAAATAAAAACGAAAAATCGTTTTTTTTTTTTCTTTTTTTTTGACCTGCAACAAGGCAGTTTTAAAACCAGAGACAGTGGACATACTTGTCTTTCTTGCCTGCAACTTAAAGTAATGGCTTTGCTTGTCCAAATGACAATACTGACCAAATTGAGATTTATTTTTCTCTTGTCCATTTATTTAGTTTGCTTTCTAATTTAAAATACAGTTTGAAACCGTCTGTACACAGTAGGCTATGTGTGCTAGCAGAACTAGACTCCAGTCACAAGTCACGGTGCACATGTGCGGTGGTTTGTCCACCAAAAAAGCGCCAAAAGATCAAAAATAAACTAGCAGAGCCAGAACTGTTCAACTCCCCTGGAGCCACAGCCAGCAGAGAAGCCGGTTTACTTTAGCTTTTAAACCAGCTGCAGCCTGAGAACTGGAGTGTGAGGGGATGTAACACTAAAGATGGCGGCAATGACAAAGAATTGCTGCAAAATAAACATACATCCCTTTTTATACTTATAACAATTCGATAATTATCGATATCGAGAAATATGATAACATTATCATATCGTTATCGCGATATGATTTTTTTCCATATCGCCCAGCCCTACGTTGCGCGCAGAGTTTACATAGAAACAGCGCGACTCCCGAGTCCCAAGAGGAGTTATCACAGGCTGCAGGACTGAAGAGCTCACGTTGCGCATGTAATGACTGAAGCCGCGTTTTGATGACATCATCACAACAACACGCGTTAGGTTACAGGTTGTTTCTGTTTCGGTGATATATTTTCGGTGAAAAAACTCTTTCGGCCAAAAGCCGAAAGGCAATTTTTCGCCATTTTCGGCCGAAAACTTTCGGTGGCCGAAATTTCGGTGCATCCCTAATTTTCAGGGTGCCAGGGTGGTGCACGGCCGTCCCGGGTTTAACTCCCGGACCCGGCGACCTTTGCCGAATGTCTTCCCCCATATCTCTCTCCCATCCTTCCTCTCTGCCGGACTTGTCCAATAAACAAATGCAAATGCTACCAAAACTTAGTAAAACAAATTATGATTTTCTGTTTTTGAGAAATGGTCAAACTTATCCAAATGTGGTATTTTCATGGAAAACAGTGCAGCTGCAACAGATATCACTTTAGTGATCATTTTCTTTAATCATATTACAATATATATATATATATATATATTATTATATTTTTTTTTTGAAATCTCAAGGCACCCCTGGCAGCTCTCTGAGGTGTAGGTTACACCTTTCGTTTAATTTTCGTTTCATTGTCAGATGAGTTTCGCCGCAACGTAGCAGCCTCGAGTCACACTTTCGTTTTTGTCACCTGAGCACAGTGATGTAGTACACTGCCAAAGCAGTAGGTGGCAGTAGGTGGCGAACATGAAGGCAATTTCAACCAATCAGAACTTGAATGTGCCAATACACTTCCTGCAAAGAACATGTCAACAAGGCGGGCGCCTATGGGCGCCACCATCTTTGCCTATTTTACCCAATGCAGCAATTCTTTTTCAGCAAAGTCTAATAAAAGTGCAATAAACAAAACGGATACATTCACTGTGTGTTCTGCCTGTCATTTGTTGATGAAACAAAACTAATATCAACACAAGTGACCACCAAGAGCGGATAGTTTAGTCTAAAAACAGTTAGCTGCATGCTAACGTCAATGGAATATGCCATTATAACAATATAGCATTGTGGCTAGAAGCTAACGTTAGCTCACGCTAGTTAGCCAGCACCAAACTGATGATATCGGGAGCTATCAGTAGTTAGATAACATTAGAGACAACGCTGTGTGTATTAAACAAAGGTGAATAGATGACTGGGCCATTTTGTTTAATGCTTGTTAAGTTGAAAGAGGAGCTTTGAGCTAACAGGGTCTGATAGCTAACGCTAGCTCATGTTAGCCAACCAATCGGTAATGCTAGCAGAATGAATGGATGTAAACTTTATTTAACATATTGCATAATGGGTACAATACAATACGGCTCAATACAAACAAATGCAGACTGTTGTAGCTTGGACTGGGGTCCTTATAAGGGGCTTGTTCGAGATGGATTTCGGTTTGCCTCGACTAGTAGACGAGAGTAGCCGAGTGAAGCCGGGGGAGGAGTTGAAAAGGCGGACACTGCCGATTTCACCAGAGCCTCTCGCCTAGTCTCGCATGGCAGATACGCTTTCACGTCACCACACACACATTACACACCTGTCCAGCTCATTATAATGCGATGGCTGTGTGCAAAATTAGATCAGATTTAAATGTACAGCACACCATATACTGCTATAGTGGAATATACTATTCATATACCATAATGTATACCATCTTGTTGCGCACTCCTGGCCGCACGCACACACAACACACTGCTGAATAATTCTGTTTTGCATCAATATATATGTATACTGTGTATATTGAGGCAAAACAGAATTATATATACAGTATTGAGGCAAAACAGACGACGCATGTGTGTGTGTGTGTGTCTGACAGCTTGAAGTTTATCATGATGATAACGCATAACATAATAAAGTTTTCAATCAATCAATCAATCAAACGTCTCATAACTCCCTGGCTGTCACGTGGCTGGTGACTGACAACTTTTCTGAGCCAATAGGCGCTTTGCGCGACCGTAGCAAGTCGCTTCCCAGCCGGGAGCAGCCGAGTGAGAGGTACTGTGGAGCCTCGCTCTGAAGGCTGTGCGTGGCTCGCTCCCGCGAGAGTTCCGCGCCTCGCCTCGTCAGATTTTCAGAGCAAGTCGGACAACATTCTAACCGTCATGCAACGCGCTTGGCGAGGCCGTAGTAAAACCTGCGCAGATCTGCGTCCGCCTATCCCATCTCGAACACGCCTAACAATAACTTGACAACACATGGTAGCTGCAGCTATTTGGGACAGCTCTGCTGTCACCGGAAGGGCACGCAGATGGTATCTACTGCGTATGGGCGTTTTCGCAAAACAACGGCTCCGTGCAGACTACACAACTGTTGTCGGCGAGTTTTTGGCGCTACTCCAAAACGCAAACACAATTTAGCGTTTCAGCTAGGGCCACAACGTATCTGCCAAAAAACGCCAAAAAAAGCATTTCTGTGTAAAAGGGACATCAAACGTATTCAAACGTATTCAAAAAAAGACCACAAAAACACTAGTGTAACAAGCACCTGAGGCACCCTAGTGTGCCTAGGCACCCCTGTTGAGAACCGCTGCTGTAGAGGTCTAGTGTCCAGTTTATACTGTGTAGAGCAGTGGTCACCAACCTTTTTAAGCCCAAGATCACTTTTTTTTTTTTGGTGAAGGCAAGATCTACCTATTGAAGCGTTGAGAGAAAAAGACAGCCACAATTGTACTTTAAACTAAATGACTTTTATTTGCCTGTATTCTAATTACATGCAGTCAAAGTAGAACTGTAATATGTACTCAGTCAGTGCTAAGTGCAGCATCACTTCACATAAAAAAATAAGTAGAACTGTAATATGTACTCTGTCAGTGCTAAGTGCAGCATCACTTCACATCAAAAAATAAGTAGAACTGTAATATGTACTCTGTCAGTGCTAAGTGCAGCATCACTTCACATAAAAAATAAGTAGAACTGTAATATGTACTCTGTCAGTGCTAACTGCAGCATCACTTCACATAAAAAAATAAGTAGAACTGTAATATGTACTCTCAGTCAGTGCTAAGTGCAGCATCACTTCACATCAAAAAATAAGTAGAACTGTAATATGTACTCTGTCAGTGCTAACTGCAGCATCAATTCACATCAAAAAATAAGTAGAACTGTAATATGTACTCTATCAGTGCTAAGTGCAGCATCACTTCACATAAAAAAATAAGTAGAACTGTAATATGTACTCTGTCAGTGCTAACTGCAGCATCACTTCACATCAAAAAATAAGTAGAACTGTAATATGTACTCTGTCAGTGCTAAGTGCAGCATCACTTCACATAAAAGAATAAGTAGAACTGTAATATGTACTCTGTCAGTACTAAGTTCAGCATCACTTCACATCAAAAAAGAAGTAGAACTGTAATATGTACTCTGTCAGTGCTAAGTGCAGCATCACTTCACATAAAAACAGTCATGTTTCTCACTCAAGTGAAGTCAGTGTGATGGCTATGACTGGATACTGTCTACAAGTGCTTTGTAGTTAGGCTCATAGCTACTGACTGCCAGTCTGAGACAGTCTGTGAGGTGTCTGTCAGTAAGGCGGCTGCTGTACGTTGATTTGATTATTTTCATCTGTGAAAATGACATTTCACAGAGATACGTGGATCCAAAGTAGGCACTCACTTTTAGTGCACATGCAGTGAGAAGAGGAAACTTCTCTCTGCTGACAAGTCCCCCAAAATCACTGTCCCTTGATCTGGCTTTCAGCTCTATGTCATTTTGTAAATCAACCATCTCCATGTCAACTCCACTTTGCAAATTAAATACTTGCTGGAATTTGGCTGCTACCTGCTCTATATCAATGGGCACAAATGGGTTTGATACAAATGCAGCAATATCTCCCATGACATCGAACTCACCAAAACGCCGATTGAACTCTGTTGCCAGTTTGTCCAGGTGAGTACAGTACTGCTCAGGGTCAAAAGCATCATTGTCTTCCAATGCCTGTGCCATTTTCTCCAGGTTGGGAAAGTGCGTCAGCCTCCTATTCTTTAGGTGGGTGGTCCAAACACCGAGCTTGGCCTTGAACCCATTCACTGCGCTTATCATGTGGGGAAGGTGTCTGTCTTTTCCCTGCAGCTCGTAGTTGAGTGCGTTCAGTTTTGCGGTTATGTCTGTCAGGAACCCCAGGTCCAGTAGCCACGCATTGTCTGACAGTTCCTTGTGCTCCTCGTTTCTTGTCGACAGGAACGTCTTGATCTCAGGCAGCAAGTCGATAAATCGCTGCAGAACTTTGCCGCGAGCTCATCCAATAACGCTTTGAATAAGCGGTGCTGAAGCGCTTTCGCTCAAAACGAGTTGACTAGTTTCACCACCAGTGTCATTACATGGGAAAAGTCCAACACCTTCCCAGCCAAGGCCTGCTGATGGATCACACAGTGATAAGTCACGAAGGAAGGGAAATCAGCGTCATTACGGCACAGTCCAATAAATCCATTGCGCGCACCGCGCATTGCTGGGGCCCCGTCAGTAGTAATCGCCACTAGTTTATGAATGGGTATGTCATTTTCACCAACATATTTTTTGAACTCATTGTAAATATCCACACCCCTCGTTTTCTCCTTTAAGTGTAAAAGAGTGAGGAAATCCTCCTTTGTTGTAGAATCCTGGAAAACCATTTTGACAAATGCAACAAGCTGCGCTGTGTCCATTACATCCACGGATTCATCAAACTGTAATGAGAAATATTCACAGCGTGCCAAATCCATTAACACTTGTCTGTCCACGTCCTCGGACAGTGACTCGACCCTCCTTGTCACTGTTGCAGGGCCCAGAGGTACAGCACGTAGTGCGGTTTTGATCTCTTGTTTGTTTTTGAAGTCACTCAAAACAGTATCTGCGGTAATGGCTATTGCTTCCTTGACTAACTCTCCATCTGTAAAGGGCTTCTTGTGTTTAGCCAAAAGGTAACTTACACGAAACGATGCTTCACTAGCAGCCTTATGTTGACTAACAGGTTTGGTGAAAAGCGATTGCTGGACCTTCAACTGTGATTTCAACTCGTCAACTTTTCTTGCACGAAGTGTGCTCTTGGGCGGGTAGGTGTCTTTGAATTTCTGGTGGTTGATGTTGTGGTGCCGCTCCAGATTTCCTCTTTTAGGCAGTGCTTGTGTTTGGTTGCACAACATACATACACACTTGTCTTTCACCAAGGTATAGAGAAATTCTTCTTCCCATTCTGGATGGAAAAAGTACGTTTTCGCTTTCTTCCGTGGAGCTTCTGCCATGCTAGCGATCTGGCGTCACCACAGCTGTATTTTTTTTTATTATT